>NC_136997.1:36338427-36358427 GCF_032717465.1 Coenobita brevimanus | reverse complement strand
TCCATCGAGCTGTGTTACAAACACCTTATTCCACGGAAAAGGAAACGAACTTATTCCGACGTCTGTACACTGTTTTTTTTTTTCTCCATGCCGCAAACAGTGAAAGGCTGCTTATAATTTTTAGACAGTGAAACCAATGACGTTAAGTGAACCTTCTTCATTGTCTGGTTAGAGCAGACTTTTGTTATTGCGTTTTTCGCGTTATTTGAGTTTGAAATTCATTTATATCACTCCTAGAACTACTGTATTCACAACAGGAAGACTGTATTCTCTTGCATGCCGTTTGATTCTTATCGCATGTCCTTTTTGGATGTATTAATGTTCCAGCCATTCGTTCATGTGCAAGATCAGGACACATTTTACAATAAGGTTTCCCAGCTGTATCCTGATGGTCGTGTGCTGGTCATCACTTCTATGGAATCTTTCGTTTGCCAGCTTCTCCAGGAACTGTTGAACACCATCACATCTGCTATATCATTTTGCTGGCTAAGAGTAAACTGAAAGACGGTTATCCAGCTCATGTCCGTTCACATCTGTAGCTCCAGTCAAACCCGCCACGAATATGTCTCAAAATACTAAGAGGAGAAGATAATCGGCTGCAGCAGAATCCTTTCCTTTAAATGAGGTAGGAACAGTCTGAGTTGGCGGCCCAAATTACGATATTGGTATTCTCTCTCTCTTTTGTGTGTGTGTGTGTGTGTGTGTGTGTGTGTGTGTGTGTGTGTGTGTGTGTGTGTGATTCTAAAAGACATTTTTACTCTCGCCCGCCTTAAGAAGGCGGAGCGATAATGTCTTCGCCTGCCTCTTTGTGTGTGTGTGTGTGTGTGTGTGTGTGTGTGTGTGTGTGTGTGTGTGTGTGTGTGTGTGTTCCTATTAAATCTCATGAACGGCTTGGGCTATCAACAATGAACCTTCACAGTATCAAAATATGGCCAAATCTTGGACGAGTTCGAAACTGGTTAAGGTCAAGGTAACCAAAATGGCTGCCACAGGTCAGTTAGCTTTTATCGGCCGCCTTTAGCACCATTATATCTCATGAACGGCTTGAGCTGTCAACATGAAACCTTAAGGGTATTAAGATATGGCCGAAATCTTGGACTTCGCCAACAACATATCCTGGCGGACGATTAGCATTTGGCTACCGAATGGTTTTCTTTCTTTTTCTAATATATGCTGTTTGGGTTAATAGCTACCTCAGTCACTGGGCCCTGAACCCCAAGGAATTCCTTGAATAGTTTCCCAGACACGAAATCCGGAGAGTAAAAGTGTTGAGGACCAGTGTCATAAACATAAATAAAAATGAAATATGATGATAGGAAACAAATCTTCGGTAACAATTGAATTTCATGTTGAAGAATCAGGTGTTCGGTGCATAAAAGAAATGGAAAATGTAACTGATCCATGTGATATAAATATTAAAGTGAATAATGAAATAAACTAATATTTCACAATTCAGGAGATAAAGCCGAATTGCAAAAAAAGTCTCAAAAACACCAAATTCAATGGGGTAAAAATAAAATATTAAGTGACTATCAATTACAAAGTTCTTCCCTGTTATATTACTGGTACTTCTGTTTAACCCTTCACTGTATCATATATTCCAGTATTTCTGAAACTACCAATTATATTCAGTTCTCAAGAGGATTTACTGGTTAAAAGGTTACATAAAGCCTTTGTCAATCCATCTACAACAAAAATATCTCCCAAGTTTGCATTAGTCGTCTGGCAGTAGCGAGATTATCTCAAGGCGGTAGCTCAGTCGGTTGAGAGGTGGCCTGCAGTCCTATCGGACCCAGGTTTAAATCCCCGCTGGGGCAGGGAACAGGTTAAGGATTTGATTTTAATAAAAGCAGACTTTACTGATCTACCAGAAGACTCGCTGACATGTCGTAAAAATACCCCCGCTAAAACCAATACACAAGTCCTGTATGAGACAACCCTGGCATGTATTCAATATGGACGGTGGGTGTTAGCGCCTAAGTGGTGACATGTAGAGATGTATGGTATGTAGGAGGACTACTGGGCCTTGGGAGCAGGTTGTGAAGCCTTTGCCCAGAGTCGGACACATAAAAAAAAAAAAAAAACTTAACCTAACTGACAGGGTCAAGATCAAAACAAATACAGCAGTAATTTCCAGAGACTGACGACTGGCATGATTCTCCTCTCTCTCTCTCTCTCTCTCTCCCTCTCCAAAGTGCTGTCACTGATCCTCCGTGGAGCAGCTGCTGCGCCCACGTGGAAGTCAAACCTCCTCATACATCACTGCTTCTCGCTGTGGGAAGGATCCAGGTCCAACATCGGTGAGGCGCTATCAACCACAAGCGGGCGCCGGTTCCCTACACGGCGTATGTACTGTACTGTACCTGAAGGACGGCCACACAGAAGCAGTTGCTTACCTGTGATCGATGGGCCCGCTTCGCCTGACAACCTGATATCAATAAAAAGAAAAAAAAAAAAAAAAAGAATATAAATAATGTTGACAAATTAGAGGGTATTACCTTAAGCATATATCAAGGCAATCTGGGTGACCATTCCCAGCCCTCCAACTATCTCCCAATTGCTTTAACATCCTGTATTTAAAAAGTTCTCTAGTCTATTAACAAAAAAATTTAATGCATTTTTTCCTACCACAACCTTTCTGATCGTCAGCATGGGTTCCATCAGGGACCCTCCACTGGCGATCTTCTCACCTCCCTTTCAGACTTATGGTCATCCTTGTTTCGGGACTTTGGTGAAAGCTTTGCCATTGTTTCTGACATCTCAAAGGCTTACGATCGAGTCTGGCATAAATCCTTAGTTTCCAAACTGCCCTCTTACCGTTTATATCCGTCCATCTGTGCCTTCATCTCTAGCTTCCTTTCTGGTCGTTCTATAGCTGCTGTTGTAGACGGCCACCGTTCTTCTCCTACAGCTATCAACATTGGTGTTCCTCATGGTTTTGTCCAATCACCAACTCTCTTCTTTTTATTCATCACTGACCTTCTAAGCTCTACATCTAACCCTATCCACTTATATGCTGATGGCTCCACCATTCGCCTTTCCATTCGCTTCCTGCAGCGTTCGTCTCAGCAGTTACTTCAATGAACAAGGGATGAGGCTGTGGCACAACTAATATCTGACTTGTTTCATATCTGTGATTGGAGTAGAAGCAATTGTGTTGCTTAATGCATCAATAACTCAGTTCATACATCTATCAACCCGGCAAAATCTTCCACAGAAGTACCTTCTAATTTTTAACAATATCCAGCTCAGTCCTGCATGATCCGTAAACATATTTGGGGTTTCATTCTCTAGGGATTTATCTTGGAAAGAACATATTACCTCTCTTGTCAAGTCTGCTTCCAAGAGATTAAATGTACTAAACCGACCCCGTGCCCTCTTTACCCCAGCATAAGTTGTTGACTTTATACACAAGTTTCATTCGCCCCAGTGTAGAGTACAAGTCTCATGTGTGGGGAGGCTCCCCACATACAGCTCGACTCAGCTAGGTGGAGCCAAAGGTTTTTCGTCTCATTAACTCTCCTCTTTCTGGCTCCCTTCAACCTCTGTCTCTTCGCCGCATTGCTGCATCTTTATGTCTTTGCTATCGCTACTTCAATGATCACTGCTCCTCTGAACTGTCTGTTTGCATTCGTCCACCATTAAGGTGGGTGCGAAGCACCCGTCTACTAACAACTCTCATCCCTTTTCTGGCCAGCTTTCCAAAGCAAGAGTTAACAGCTACTCCCAGACCTTCATTTATGCAACAGGTCATCTATGGAACTGTCTCTCTCTGTCTGTTTTTCTCACTGCCTAAGATCTCCAGTCTTTCACACGCAATGTGTCCAGGCAACTCGAAATGTACGGATCTTGAATTTAGCTCTCTATAATCTTGTTTTAGTTTTTTCTTGGAGGGGACAATTTGCGAGCTCCTGGCCTTTGGTTCCTTCTTTCTTGCTAAAAAAAAATCATTATTACTGAACTATCGATTGTATGAATATTCATTACATGCAAAACGACCAGGGGATGAATGGGCAGTTAAGGGGGGGGGAGGAATAAGTATTTACTTATCATAATACAACTCAATTCTGTTTCAAATAAAGTTAAAGTTGCTTTGCGTTTCGTCGATTAATGAAAGGCTTCTAATTATTTACACAGGACAGATTTATGAATAAAGTAGTTAAATATCATTAATCTCAGTCTTTTCTCAGATTCTTAAATGATGACTGAAATGTTGTCTGGTACAGTCGACAGCAGACGTTCGTCCCTCTCAGCGTGCGTGATACGAGCCTGTTGATCTGGGAACACTGTCAGAGATAGAGTTGTCAGGTATGGTTTAAATGGCTAACATTAAAGAAATGTGTTCGGAGATAAGTTAAGAACACATTCCCTAATGATAACATTGAACTGCAGCAGGTGGGATAATAACGTTATTGTGAAATGTATGACACTGGTGAATGAAGATTCTTCGTTAAGGACACAGACGCACAGGATTATTTGGACTGACTGATGTTACCAGCAAGTATTATATGAAATATTATAGAACGTTTGCAGTCCTAAAGGTGAGGTTGCAAGAAAACATTGATTACGTCAGTTACACACTAAACAAACACAGAAACTGACAGGCGTGTTTCGCGAGTATACGGTTTTGTTTTACAAGTTAAATCACTTCCCTTCCTGACCTCTCTCCCCACCCGTTTCTCCTCTTCCCAGTCACGCTCTGCCATCATCCACATCTTGTCGCTAATGCTGAAAATCGAATGCTTGTAGGTAGTGTGTGGAAATATAAAAGTGTTAAATGAGCTTCTTCAACCTCATCGCTATGAAGTGTTATCCATGACTTGAATATAAATATTAATAATATGAATAAATCGTCACTGTGGTGGTTAGGAGACATTACTCGTCATCATTTATATAACATATATAATCATCGTTAATACAGTGCTCCAACTACAGTACACTCCCTCTCCACCCCCTCGCAGTCTCCTCTCCCCATCCACTGTCTCCATCACTCCTCCCACCTCCCTTTCCCCCCCTCTACCAGTACCCCTTGTTTCCCTTAACACCCCCAACCCCTCCACACGGTGTTGCTTAATATACCCTGCTTCGTTTTGTCTCTCTAACTAGATCGGTTATTCAGTTTGAAAACAGTTATCATATACAGGAATTTAAGTCGTAATTGTAGTGACATTATAAACACAATACTCTTCCCCGTTATATAGCCAACTGTATTACACACAAGTAACCAGATTACTTATATTACACAATGTCCATCGTAACTCTTAGCGTTCAATACCAAGGACTAAAGAATTAAAATATGTGTAAGCAAGAGATTAATGGCTACGGAGGAGGGGTAATAAAATGATGGCAGAATTGAAGCACTGACTACTGTTCTTTGAAGAGTTAATGCCTCTTGACCGCCACTGTCAATCTAATAATAATACACACTGTTACAGAATACAATCCAAAAACATAGCCCAAACGTCGTTATATTGTTCGGTTCCTGAGACAAAAATGAAGAAGGGAGAGAAAACAGAGATTTGAAATAACTAATAAATGAAGTCTGGCAGCGTCAGTACAATAAAACCGTGGGAAGGGATTCGGAGTGTTGCAGCTAGAGACAAGGGGTACTGGTAGAAGGGGGGAAAGGGAGGTGGGAGGAGTGATGGAGACAGTGGATGGGGGAGAGGAGACTGCGAGGGGGTGGAGAGGGAGTGTACTGTTGTTGGAGCACTGTATTAACGATGATTATATGTGTTATATAAATGATGAGTAATGTCTCCTAACCACCACAGTGACGATTTATTCATATTATTAACATTTATATTCAAGTCATGGATAGCACTTCATAGCGATGAGGTTGAAGAAGCTCATTTAACACTTTTATATTTCCACACTCTACCTACAGGCATTCGATTTTCAGCATTAGCGACAAGATGTGGATGATGGCAGAGCGTGACTGGGAAGAGGAGAAACGGGTGGGGAGAGAGGTCAGGAAGGGAAGTGATTTAACTTGTAAAACAAAACCGTATACTCGCGAAACACGCCTGTCAGTTTCTGTGTTTGTTTAGTGTGTAACTGACGTAATCAATGTTTTCTTGCAACCTCACCTTTAGGACTGCAAACGTTTTATTATATTTTATATACTACTTGCTGGTAACATCAGTCAGTCCAAATAATCCTGTGCGTCTGTGTCCTTAACGTAGAATCTTCATTCACCAGTGTCATACATTTCACAATAACGTTATTATCCCACCTGCTGCAGTTCAATGTTATCATTAGGGAATGTGTTCTTAACTTATCTCCGAACACATTTCTTTAATGTTAGCCATTTAAGCCATACCTGACAACTCTATCTCAGACAGTGTTCCCAGATCAACAGGCTCGTATCACGCACGCTGAGAGGGACGAAGTTCTGCTGTCGACTGTACACTAAATATTTCCTACTTACTGAATTTGTCGATATTATTAGGGGACCCTGAACAAATATTGCAGTGTATTTGACCCTGTTCAGTTGGCAAGTATCCTGTGGACAAATTAATGTCATTTTGGAAGCAACATTCCTCCACTAAAAACGTAATCGTTAACAATCCTCACTTTTCCAATGCACTGGCTGTATTGCTGGAAACTTCAATTTCTATTGCAGATTGAAGTGACTTTGGATAATGTATAGATACGCCACTTTTACAACTAATTACATTGTGGTGGAGTGACACGAAAGTTTCCTCACTTGGCATTTTTTTCTGAAGTTAGTCTCCCTTGTTTTTTAAGTAATATATTCATCTTCTCAAAGTAGCAAGACACACTGCGACAAGAAAGATATAAGCGCTTTATTATTATTTCGTTAATTACTTACTGATGTATTTATTAAATCATACCCGTTAGATAAGAAAACCATTTGTGAGTCAGCTCTCTTAAGTTTGTCAGGTGACATTCTCAAAAGGCTCTGACTGAGGATCGCATTCTACCTGACGAGGAGATATTTCGTAACACCTCTTCCTTTGCGATGAATTTTCCTTGTCATACCTAAATAATTTTAATTCTCATGTATGTCACTGACTAAAACTTTGTCGATATTACGACGATCGACACAGCCATTCATTATTCAGTCTTATTTTTTTCATCAGAAGCGTAACTGTCCTGGGGCCAGGCTACTCAATACAGACCTTTAAGGAAAAGCTGACCAGCCTCACCTGTCCCTGAGCGGCATTATGTGAGCAATAAACCCCAACCATCACTCAGATGGAAACCCCTATAAACTCCATCTAGTGGAGCGCCTTAACACACTGGTTCATCCTGTATTATTTGGTTATACGTTTACCACCCAGCGTTTTAAATGGTTTCCAAGGTTACCGGAAACCACTTGGCTTGTTACTCAGTGATATATAAAACACATAGGAGAATGGTAAGATGTAACAATAAAATAATTCTCTAAGAAGAGGTGCTACGAAACCTCTCATGCCAGCCATAGCACGACCCTGACTGTCTTCTCTCGAGCCAGTATAGTTGGTGGAAGTTACAGGCTTGTCCGCCTCGAATACTGAGGCCTCAGTGCGAATGTCCTTTCTTACTTCACTGCCATAGACTTTCTTTCCACTCACCTTAGCGAATACCATGCATGTTCAGAGGGAGTTTTGCAAGGACGACAACGATAACAATGATGGAAACTTGCTTTTATGTTTTGATAATGACCTGCTGATCTACCTTAAGCATAAAAATAGTTAAACACAAGTTAGTAATGTTCATTACCTATATATAATGCACAACAAAGTAATACATACCTATGATGAAACTATTAAATAACTGAACTAATAAAAACTTCAGGATCGTAGGCCACATCAATCGTAGACGAAAAGCTTAGGTTATGTTTTTATTTATTCTTTTTCCCCGCTTGGATATTGAATGATTAATTAGCATTTCATCTTTTTTCTCTTGATCTCTAATTCCTTCACTAGTCTGTCTCTTTGTTGGTATAATTGCTCTCATGCTCATATATTGTTTCATTCCTTAAAATTTCTTGACAGCAGCTAGAAAAAAAAAATGGGGCTACTTTTTTCTCGTATATAATACAGCTGCTGCTACTCAACCTTCACACACACACACACACACACACACACACACACACACACACACACACACACACACACACACACACAAACTTCCTTTTATATTGTTGTTTAACTTCCTACTGTTCATATCTACTCGTAAACACCTTGCAGGCTATTTATTTTTATGTATCAAAAATAATATGAATGTAAACTCCCTTTTTCAAGGACTTAATAAAAATTTATAGAGCATGTTTGGTTTTATTATCTGGTTTATTATCAGATTTAATAATTCACACCGGTAGAGAGGTGGCGTGCTGTCCTACCGGGCCCAGGTTCAAATCTCGGCTGGGGCAGGGAACAGTTTAAGGATTTGAATTTCATGAAATCAGGCTTTACTGATCTACCAGAAGACCCGCCGACATGTCGTAAAAATACCCCCGCTAATACCAATGCACCAGTCCTGTATGAGACAGCCCTAGCATGTATTCAATATGAACGGTGTGTGTTAGCGCCGAAGTGGTGACATGTAGAGGTGTATGGTATGTAGGAGGACTGCTGGGTCTTGGTAGCGGGCTGTGGGGCCTATGCCCAGAGTCGGACACATAAAAAAAAAAAAAAAAAAAAATCATATCTCACTCACACTGCTTCACTTTCCGTTACGAATAAACAGACATCTATCACCTGATCGCGAATGTTACTAATGTCAGACTGTTATTCTTCCGACAGCACTGATTGCATGCACACTTAATTCAAAAGACCCAACACAGAGAACAGATTGTGTGTTCGATAATGCAGAAAAAAACTGTGTTTTGGTGCCATGATAAAGGTTGTCGTGTTGACTGGTGAAGGTGACATGCGCAGTAGGAGAATTAAAAAAAAAAATAAAATAAAATATTTTGACGTGACACGCGTTGTAGAGTTATGATAAAGTTCAAGGTGTTTTTGTGAAATGTGTCTGTAGAGGTCTCGTGCAGTGTGCACGGCGCATGTCGTTTGGTACAGAGATCATAAAGGTTGTATGTTGGCTTATAATAATGTTTTGGCTTGTGACTGCGTTCAAGGGTTGTGAAAATAAATATTAATGTGTTTGCTGAAGTAGGGGTTCGGCAGTAGGTACATAAGCAGAATGACCCTCGTGTTGTATGTGAGGATAATGATTTGACACCGTGACGTGCAGACCAGGGAGATCGCAGAGGTCGACGTGTTTACCGAAGCTAATGATTTTCCCACTGTCATGCGCAGCAAGGACGTGCTAAAGGTTGATGTGTTGATGGTAATGTGTTGAGGTTGGTGGTGTGGCTGTGGCTGCTTCACTCACCATGTCGCTTCCCGCCAGGCAACTCGGCCTCCTCCCTCTGCTGCTGATACCCGTCCCTGCAGTGATTGGACTCGGCTCCCTAAGACTGTCCTCCCTCCTCTCAGGTCAGTCATGACTGTCCGTAACCTCATCAGCTTGGGAGCGCTCCTAACAACTTTTCCTTGCCAGTTTATTTATGTTTATAGCACGATAACATTATCTTGTATGGCAATGTCTTGCAATCTGTTTGGGCGCTTACTACGGAAAAGAAAGACTCAGCCTCATGGTAAATGAATTAAGAAGTGACTTTTAAAAAGCTTTATTACCCAGAATGATTTTAGAGTAGCATTTACATGTAGTGCGAGGTACAGTATAATTTGCCCCCCTCCCTTTTTTTGGCGGTTTATTATTTTTCAAGTCACTGACACAAAACTATTTAAGTGTTGTCTCATTATGTTTTGCAGACGTAAACTTTTCTTAAATTAAACGCACAAAAAAAGAAAACCGAGAAAAAAATTGAAATGGAAAACCATGTCTGAAAGTGTAAAAAAAAAAAAAAATGCGTATGTAATGAATTAATTATTTCACTCGGGATAAAATAAGCTAAAGCGGAGACTATAAAACGCCTTTTCCTCCTCGTTACTTACTTTGTCGATCTTGCAACGTGTAGTGGGGAGGGTATCAGATTATTGAGAAGTTTAGTGGATGCTATGACTGAAAGTTGGGAAACCACTGTTATATTGCAGTTATGCAATTTATAGCGATATTTAAAACATGGGTCACAGACAAGACAATAAAGGGGTGTAGTATGCAAAATAAATCGCTAAGGCAGAGGCGCATATTACTCGTACCTCTCTTGCAAAGTCTGCTTACAAGAATTATGTATGCTAAACAGTCTGCGTACTTTCTTTACCCTCGCACAAATGCTGAGTTTATACAGGGTGTTTTATTCGTTCCTGTGTAACAGGGACGATTTTGCTGGCTTCTAACCTTTGATTCATTCTTCCGTGGATTAAAAAAAAGAAAATCTATGTACAGGAATATATGATTCAAAACCCTAAATGTATGAATCGTATTCTTGTCAGCTTACAGGGTACGAGAGCCTTCTATATAGTGTCCATCCCTTACCAGTTCACCTTTGCCAAAGGCTGAGATGCTGCAAAATATGGTCGTGTGTACCCTAATTGTTTGATGAAACTGTATTGTTATTTGGACACTATTTAAGAGTTATCGGTCTTTTTATCGTAGTTATAATTACCGCTGTCCCTCTGGATGAATTTGAAACCCTAATTGTTTGATGAAAATATATCGTTATTTGGACGCTATTTCAGAGTTATCAGTCTTTTTATTGTGGTTAAAATTAATGCTGTCCTTCTGGATGAATTTGAAAAAAAAAAAAAAGTATAACTTTATAACTTACGAAGAAATCACCCAGACATTCCCCCAGAACACTACACGCAACCAACGATTTGTATCCAGGTCCCTATTTACACTTCTAGGTAACGAACAGATAGGGACAAAGAAGTCTTTGCTCAAAGGTCTTGTTGTGAGTCTGCGTACTGAATTAGGGACTTACTGTTTGAGAGGCGAGCGAGTTTCCAGTTACATCACCATATGAAGTGCCCTGAACACCAAGCTGTTCGCTAAGCACACAGTTGTAATGTGCTGCTATTCAGTAAATATCAGCTATCTTTCACTGATAACAGGAAAAAAAAAAAACGCAGTAAACTAGTGACCCGAGATGACTAGTACCATGGCTCTTGTCATTGTCGCCAGAAAGATTGGTGTGTCATAGTGTTACTTAGTTTGAACTTTGAATCCCATGACATTGCTTGACTCCAACATTTTCGCCAAAAATAAAAAAAAAGTAGCGTTGTGCACTATAGTTTCAGTTTGGCACCAACCGACAGAGACGCTTGGAATCAGACACGAGGAATTTGCATCAATTATCTCTCTGAATTAAAATACTCGCCAGTTAACAGAATATTCGGAATTGGAGCAAACATTATGCAGTTTAATTCTCAAGCAATACTTAGCCTCCCGTACTATCCGTAGGCTTTGTAAATCGACAAGTGGTTTTTAGAAAAAAATAATATTTGAAATAGCATACGAGAAACGTCAAATGACCTTTAAGATACCATAAAAGTGTACTTCATATTCAGTTCCAGTAATTACAACACTAGGGACATAATTTTCTTTTATTCCAGATTCCAGTACGTAGACTACAGTATATGCTTCTTTGATCTTTTCCAGGATTTTTTTTTTCTAATGAATGATGCTCCTTCTTTCAGTTTCCTGTCAAAACTGATGATTTGACTGGAGAGCTCTATAGGCAAGTTAAAGCCTTCTAATTATATTATTCTCCAAACTAGTTACATGCTTTGGCATGGAGTAGGTTTAGTCGGCTAAAAAAGTCGTGTCTTCGTTTCGAACCCCGTAAATATTCGAACAGGTAAGTGGAAGCAACAGGGATAGCTTCACAAGTCTGGTAACTGTGTCAGACCAGACAGTGATGGGGGTGAGTGGACTGGGGGTGGAGGTGGGAAGTGGGGTGTGTGTGTTCTGTAATTATTGTTGGCAGTGTAATCTGTAATTTTTATTGGCTGTGTAGTCTAGCAATACACCGCACAGTAAAGGCGCTAAATGTGATATTACACCTGATTTAATACCTGGAAATAGTTAAATGTATCGTTAACCTGAAATAATGCCTATACCTTGTAGCCAAACAAGCATTAGCAGAAATGACGAGGTGCTACCCCCCATCCCCATCTTCCTGCCACATCCTCTCCTCCGGGCATCAGCTAGCCACATAACATGGGAATAAAGGACAGGCAGCTGTGTTTTTACTGTATGTTTACCTTCTGAACATGACAGGATATATTACATACCATTACCATGTGTGGTGTGGCACAGAGGCATGCGGTGCCTTCACAGTAATAACGAGAAAACCATTTATTTCTACAAGTGGTTAATGTTTTGGTAAAGGGGTAAAGGAAACCTGGCCACAGGTGTTACGCTCGGTGATGACACGCAGATATACACCCACCAGCATATAGTCATATTCAGTTATCTATATTGGGCGACAGGAAAATTAGAGGGGAGATTCGTTGTCACTAATAAATGTTTTATATTATCACAACCATGACGTTCCATTAAATTCCAAATACTCGTTATGAAACGTATTCCACAGTCATTCCGTCCTCTGAGATATTCCAAATATCAAAGATGAATTAGACATGACCTCCCATGTATATGAAACTGCAGTTTATTTTGATTACATGTAAACTCATGATGATGCATATGTAGACATTTAGCGACATATTAGTGATAAAAATTGACTATAACCCTATTACCCAGTAAGTTATTCCCAACAGCCTCCACCCTGCGGTAATGCATGGTATATAAAACATGACAGCACACACACCCTCTACTACCCCACCTCCACCCCCAGTCTACTCACCCCCACCACCAACTTGTCTGACACAGTTACCAGACTTGTGAAGCTATCCCTGCTGCTTCCATTTATCTGTTCGAATATTTACGGGGTTCGGAACGAAGACATGACTTTTTTGGCTGACTATACATCCGAGGAAACTTCCGCCTTATACACCTGCCTGCCATTTCGGACCTTTATGCGTGAGACAACCACTAGTGAAGCAGTAGCCAGACACTCAAATGTCTGGTACAGAACCACTGTGTGGGAGGGGAGAGGTTAAGGGAGGAGGAAGGCTGGGGGAGATGATAGTTCCTACCCCTCCCTCTTCCATCCCCATCCTTCTCACACAGTTACCACAGAGATGAATGTTGGCTACTGCTTCGCTACCACTTGTCTCACATTTACTATTTCGAAGTGGTGAGAGAGTTTATAACGCGGAACTTTTCTCGGGTGTACCTGATATTTACCAATCGGCCTACCCGAGTCATCGTCTTCTTTTCTGTTCTAAATTCGTGGACAATACAGTCCTAAGATTAACTCTGTTATAATTCGCAAAGACATAAGCTGGGATTTTACTTTTCTAATGAAATAATTATCGGTCACGAAGAATAGAACTGAATGTTTAAAAAATTACTTGGGACCACAGCCACTCAGTCAAAATGCAAAAAAAAAAAAAAAAGAAAGAAAAAGAATAGTAATAATAATAAAATAAAATCCTGCATACTAGAAAAAAAAATCATTATTTGATTGCATGAAAAAATTACTTAAAAAGGCCAAGAAAATCGACAACAAAACTATAAAAGGTGGAGAAGGTCCGTCAATCCCAGAAAATTAAAAACGAGAGGTTCCTCCAAACAAGAAAGACAGAAAGGACCATCTGCCCCTGTGCCATTGGCGAAACCTCAAACGCAGGTCCGCCAGATTCGGACACTGATGCAACAAGTGACGGACAGTAAGGGGAAGGGAAATCCTGCCGTGCAATGCTCTGTCTATGCGAGTCTTAGGTTGTATTTACCTACTCTCTTATCTGATCCCGTGTGTAAGACTGTTTGTATATACTACAATGTACTATTGCGGCCAGGAGTTGTCAGCCACCCTCGTCCAGCCAACCCGTGTATGTGGCAGAGTCGCATTCTCAGGCACAGAAATTGCCTTCGATGCATTTCTGTCGAAAGATATCCCTTCAGCTTTGGGCTTCTAGTAATGGATAAAGTAATAGTAATATTTACTCTGAAGGTTTGTGTCTGATAACACGAATTTATCGCATTTATTATTTAGTAACTATTTTTTGTCATACAGTACCAAGCAAGTGACTTAAATATGTTTCTTGGATATCACTCCAAGACTTCCTGTACTGTAGGTTTGAATCAGAGAACACAAAGAGTGAACAAGTTCGAAGCATTCATTTGGTACAGAGAGAGAGAGAGAGAGAGAGAGAGAGAGAGAGAGAGAGAGAGAGAGAGAGAGAGGGAGGGAGGGAGAGAGAGAGAGATTGACTGAATAGGAAAAACTAGTGCCAGGTAGCAAAGGCCATATGGCACTAAAGAAGAAATCATTGATATCGGTCAGGTAAAGCAATCATATGGAGGAAAGCATACGGATACGTGACAAAAAGGATATGAGAGTGGTAACCGAAACGTGGGTGGATTCACCTAGAAGAAGAGCAAGTGAATGTGGATGGCGTAAGTTATCAAGGAAAGGGAAAGCACGGTGACGCTCAGCAGAGTATCGAGGGCAGTCCAGTGGGAGATGCTCTACGGTAAGTAGAACCTGACAGTAGGAGCAAAGAGGAGGTATTCCACCAGCCATCAAATAGCCATATGTATGACGGGTATGGCCTAAACGCAAACGTGGTAATGCTGTCTCCCACCGCTGTTAGGATAGGAGAAAAATGACCAAGGCGAAACAGTGGGCTTAATGGAACGCAGCTTATTAGTAGTAACATGGGACCACTCCAATTGCCATCGACGCTTAAGCGACAAAGAGAGAGATGGAAAAAAGTCACCTACTGGGAGACAGCTGGAGGATAATGTGTTAGACGCTGCTGACCTGACCAAAAAATCCACCTGCTCATTTCCTGCAATACCAACATGGCTCGTAACCCAACAAAAGGTGACTACTTTCTTCCTGGTAGCAATCCTGTACAACCACTCCTGAATTTTAAGAACAAGTTGGTTGGCTGCGGGAATGGTCTGGAGGCTAAAAAGGGCACTAAGGGAGAGACCTGTGAAGAAAAAATATATCGAACAGCAATCAAAAGAGCAAATAATGCTGCAATGAAAATACTAGCAACATCAGAGACGGGATTGATATGAACTATTGGGAAACAAAACTGCAAAACTTGTGCCACCAGAGGATTTTGAGCCGTGTGTATAAATGGGTGTGGCTGACGAATGACAAGACAAATGGTGATGGAAGAGAGATCGTAGGTGAGACGGGGAGGTAGAGGAGTTAGTTGCAGGGAGAACAGAGGAACATATACTTGGGGGTGGAATAAGCCACGGAGGAAACGAACAAAGGTGATATGGAAAAACGCGAGGAAGAGGAAGAGATAAAGAGCGGGACAAATCATCTACTCTATGTAAAAAGGAGTACCGTTGGTAGAAAGGTGTCTAGGATGGATTGGATGGAACGGATGTAGAAAGAAAACCGGACGAGGAATGTTGATTAAGTCTGTAATAATAACGAAGGGTCAGTTCACGACGATGCGATAAGGAGGACAAACCAGACTCAGCATACAAGCTCTGAACAGGAGTGGAACAGAATGCCCCTAAAGCAAGACGAATGCCTTCGTGATGGATTGCATCCAACCTGCGAAGAGTGGCAGGGGATGCAGAGGCGTAGACTTGACAACCATAATCAAGAACAGAAATAACTACGGCGATATGTAACCATAGGAGTAGAGTGCGTTCAGAGCCCCAACTGAGATGGCTCAGTGTCCGTAGGAGTTGAAGTCATCGAAAGGCAGATGTTTTCATGGTAGCTATATGTGAAGACCAAGTCAACCGAGAGTCAAAAGACAAACCCAAGAATGTAGTAGTAGGATGATATGGAAGAAGGGTGTCATATAGATATAGTGATGGCTGTGGAATAACACGCCATCTGGAAAACATCATAGCTCGTTATTTAGATGGCGAAAAGCGGAATCCATGAGAAGTTGCCCAAGTCGACACAACACTCACAGCTGACTGCATACATTGACCGAGACGAGAAGGGTCAGGATCAGCAAGGTAAATTGCTAAATCATCTACATATAGGGAAGCATAGACTCTAGGAGGAAGAGAAGAGACAATACCATTTATTGCAACAAGGAACAAAGTCGTACTCAGAACACACCCCTGTGGAACGCCCTCCACCTGTGGAAAGGTGGCCAATAAACTGCCAGAAACACGCACCCGAAAGGTTCGAGCTTTCAAAAAATTGTCGAGAAGAACACCCATATTACCAACTACTCCAAAATGGACTAAAGTACAGAGAATACGATGCTTCCACGAAGTGACGTATGCTTTCTCAAGATCAAAAAAGACACCGAGAACTGATTGCTTACAACGAAAAGCCTGATGGATATAAGACTCTAGCTTCACTAAGGGATCTAAAGTACTACGCCCCTTACGAAACCCATATTGAAAATCGGAAAGGAGATTCTTAGATTCTAAATACCACATCAAACGAGCATTGATCATCCGTTCCAGTAACTTACCAAAGCAGCTGACAAGAGCAATAGGTCTGTAATCCTGTGGAGAGTGACCGGTCCTACCAGGTTTTAAAAAGGGAAGCAAATATGCCATGCGGCAGGCGTCAGGGAACTCACCATCTGTCCAGATCGTATTATAAAGTGACAGGAGAAAGGATAATGCTGGTCGGGTAGGTGTTTTATCATTTGGTAATGAATACCATCGGGGCCCTCACAAGTGTTGCCACAAGACTGGATCCCAGACAGAAGCTCGGACATAGAAAATGGTACATTATATGACTCCGCAGATGATAGAGTAAAACTCACTGGGGTACGTTCAGCCTCGTGTTTATAGTGATGGAACTCCCGAGAGAGATGGACTCCCTTGCTGATCTCACTGAAATGGTCTCCCAGTATATTCGCAACCCTAGAAGGATCAGCAACAGACTCACCATCGACATGAAGTACTGGAGCTGGTGGGGGAGAGTATTTGCCTGAAATTTAGTGAATATGATTCCACAGGACATTAACCGGCGTGGAAGACGTGACATTGGACACATAAGACGACCAACTTGCCTTTCTGGCAGCCTTTATTGTCCTACACAAAATGGCACCAGCACGTTTAAATGCAAGGATGGCAGATTGGCGGCCTGGAGAATGCATTCTTCGTCGGTACATTCTCCATCGAGCCCTTTTGATCCGAAGGGCTCTAGTACAATCAGGGAACCACCATGGAACGCATTTGGACGCAAAGGGGCGTGTAGTCTGGGGAATGGATTCCAATGAGGCGGCCAGCACCAAGTCAGTAAAATAGGCAACTATATCATTCACGCTTGGGGTGGAAAAGGGGACTAAAAGTGAGTGGAAAAATGAAGAGAACTCATCCCATTTCGCACGGTCAAAACGCCAGCGCGGGGGACGAAGAACAGGTGAATAGGATGAACTATTAAGTAAAATGGGAAAGTGATCGCTAACCAAACTGGTATCCAGTACAGACCAGGTAAAATCTAAAGACAGAGATGGTGAGCAAAGAGAAATATCAAGACAAGAAAATGTTTGAGTGCGAGGATCATGATGTGTAAATGAGCCAGAATTAAGAATGTGAAGATCGTGATTAGACAGAAAAAAATCAATCTAGTAGAAATGGCATTATCACCCCATAAGGGATGCCTGCAATTGAAGTCGCCCAGTAGCAATATAGACGGAGGCACAAGTGATAATAGACGTGAAAGTTTGGGGAAATCTATGGGGAAGGAAGGTGACAAATAGAGTGAAATAATAGTAATCCAGCGATGGAAGAAAACCCTCATTATAGTGCACTTAAGTGATGAAGAAACTGAAGAAGGTTCATGGGGGACTGTACTGTGAATGAGGATCAATGATTCAGAAATCGAAGAAGGCGTACTAATGAAAACATAACCTGGGATTTGAGCAGGAGGGATGGAAAGACGGGTTTCTTGGAGACACACAACCAATGGGCAATACTTGGCAAGGAGGCATCTAAGTTCAAAGTGATTCATATTAAAACTTCGAATGTTCCACTGAAGTACAGAAGCCATAATACTAACAGATAAAATAAAATAAAATCTATAAAACAAATATAAAAGCACTAAAAAATAAAGGTAAAACCAAGGACATCAGAAACTAATTGTGGAACACAATAACCAGGGAGGGGCAATCACAATTCGCGACAGGATAGTATGGGGGAAGGAACAGAAGTGGGGGAAGGCAAAATGACTGGAGGAGCGTCATTGGGAACAACAGAAAGGGAGGGAGTTATCGACGGATTAGGGGAGGGAGGCACAGGAGTAGGTGGTAGGGGATCTGGCACTGGATGTACCTCCACACATGTCTGCATGACCCGTGGAGAACACCCCGAAACAACTGGTGTTGAGGGGAGACACAAATTTTGAGTAGAACTTCTGACAGATGATATCGCCATACTAGATTTGGTGGGTCGAGAAACACACACAGGCGGCGAACACTGCCGTTTCAGACTGTTTAGAGAGGGAGGTGTTGTTGTCCGGGAAAAACCAGGTCGCAAGCGAAGGGCAAAGGACGAGGATGAGGTAGGGTGAAAATGAAGGATTCGAGTTGTACCAGAACGGTGGTTAGAAGGCTGTTTACAGGAGTATGAAGCAGGGGAAGGGGGGACATGACGGGGAGGGCAGAGATATTGTTTCGGTGGAACAAACAAGGATCAACTGAACGTGGCAGGCTGAGCGTGAACTCCGTTGGTGGCCATAGGCAATTGGCCATCTGTAGACAAAGTCAGTGATGTAGAGGGTGGACAATTTTGGGGGGTCGAGGGGACAGTTGTGGCGAAAGAGGAAGTCAATGCTGGTACATGTGAAGCTGTACTAGGAGCAGGGGTCGAGGACCAGGTAGGGGTCCTGACCGACCAACGGATACGGCCTGCATACGTGGAACAATCATCAAATCCCATACTTCGGACAATTTGGTGGGCCTCCCAAAGTGACATTGGATCACGGGCACGAGTACGAGAAACCTTGCACTCAAATAGGTAAGTGGGACAAGAACGTATGTAATCGGGGTGGCCACCTCCACAACTGGGACAACGACATGCAGCAGCAGGGCAGTCTACTTTGGCATGATCAGGCTGAGCACACCTGGGGCAAACAGCCACGGAGCGACACCATTTACTGGGATGGCCATAGCGCCAACATGATCGGCACTGTCGAGGAGAATCAATATACTCTCTCACTGATAACTTAATGCCACCAATAATCACATAGTCAGGGAGAGATCGCGAATCAAACGTGACCTTAGCTATATTAACTGGACGTGTACGGTTTCCTCTCAGTGGAATGGTGTAACATAGGACAGACTGAACATCATGCCCCAACTCCTGAAGGGCGGTTTGGATATGTGACGAACAGTCAGAAAATTCCCTGTCACCTAATTGTACATATGGGGGGACAGTGACAATACCAACAACAGAATTTAGGCGTAAATCCCTGGAAGCCGGAATGGGAGCACCAGTGTTATCTAATAAGGTAGTCATGGCATCAGCCTGGGCTTTATTCTGAACAGTAACTATACGAGACCCATCACGTAGGGAACGAAATGTCACATCCTTCCCAACATGACGGAGTAAAAGTAGATGGAACTCCAAATCATCTGAGGCTAGAGGAGCATGAGGGGGAATGGTGAAATATTTAGTCCAGTTCTGGGGGTCAAATAACGAAGATGAAAATGAATGACTGGTTTTAGATAAAATGGAAGGACGAATGCATGAGGAAAAAACAGTAGCAGTGGACTTTGGGTGGTGGAGATTTGAAACAGAGGAGCTCGGTGTCGAGGCAGAGAAGCGTTCGTAAGGTTGTAGAGTGGCAATGTTGGAAGGGTTGGATACAGGGGGAGCAACTGAGACTGTGACGGTGGGTGTAGTATGGTAGTCGGTAGGCATAGTTGATGTAGTTGGTAAGTGTTCATCAAGAGAAGTGTCCATAAGCGGTTCAGAGGTCGTCAATGAATTAGGCATGGGAGGTAGTGGTAAGGGGGCCCCTCCCGGAGCCCCTGCATTCTCTGCTTCGAATGCCAAAA
>NC_136997.1:36296970-36338327 GCF_032717465.1 Coenobita brevimanus | reverse complement strand
CCATCTTTTTTCCTCTTAGTACGACTGATGCTTCTTGGTAAATGCAGGATGTCTTTCTATTCGCAATGACGAAGAGAAGACACATCTTCATATATTTTTCATAACTACTTCTTCGGTTGAAAGTTTTACTTTGCCATGAATACTCACCTAAGCATCCAGTGTCTCCAATCCGGTCCTCGGTTATCGCTTGACCGCTGATCTGTTTTCATTCTCTTTAAGGCTAAAAATCACACTCACTCTGTATGGCAACTTGTGACAGGTAATGTCATGAAAATACGCACAATGACACGAATGACCCATTCTCACTAACTCTCCACGCACACAATTTACTAACATGTAAGACATCTCCGGGTTTTCTGTCTTTTAACGCAATGGGTACTTGACATCAATGTCTGTGCAGGTACCACGGTCCTACACTTCACTTATACCTAGCTTTTCACTATACTCCCTTTCTCGTATAGTTAGTCTGGAACTTTATTCTGTTCACTGTCTGGCAAAGCTTATTTCCGGATCTCGTACTGCTGACCACCCCAATGCATTACCTAGACCTTCTCCAGCTCCCAGAGTATAGAAAATCGCTCTCACCAATTAAGTCTGCACCCATGAGCACTTCTGTTGACAAAAATAATAGTCTGGGACCAGTACAAATCGCTGCACCATGCTTGTCTCAGGGGCAATATGCACTACCGATGAAACCTGGCCAACAACATTTAACTTATGGATGGATACTGAATGCAATGAACGTCGGCACTTGCTAATCTTTTATTCTAATCTATTTGCTGTACTTTCTTTCATCAATGTTGCTACACTACCGGTATCTACAAAAGCTGAAACCTGATACTGTCCCAAAATCAAGCGTATCACTGGAGTGTCTACTTCACCTCGAACTTTTCGGACTTCCTTCACCTCACCATCTGAAAGGTTCTGACAGCCCTCATTCTGTTCTACATCCAGTACACTACACACAACATGACTGGCAGCCTGTGTTACCTCTAGTCATTCCCTAGGCGGTTGGGAGTCTGGATGCAACTGAGAATCATGTTGTGGGAGGGAACTAGCTGTTGCGGGAGACGTACTTGGGACGCTCCTCTCCTGTTTTCTACTCAAGTTAAGTCACTGCCCAGAGCACATCCCTCATGTCCCCTTCTCTAGAGTTCCTGCTTTCAAGCCAATCAAAACAACTTCCTCGCTCTCTGGTTTCCTATGGGCAGTTCGCCCTGTCATGTTCACTGCCATTTGAACACCACACACAAGGCCACATTGTAGGTCTAGGTTTAAAGGGTACCCTGACGTACAGGTACTTGAGTCACTGGATGAGCATTGTCTAACATCTGGAGGTGTAGCAACAGCAGTTCTAGTAGGGGTTGGAACATAACTAACATCAGACCCTTGTTCATCCCAGAATATATGTACGCAACTCTGTGTCCATACGTGTAAGTGCTACTGCCTTCCGCTGTTCTAAGTTAGCAGTCACTGACTCCATCTGCATCAAGAAGTGATCGATCAGGGTCCTAGTATGTAGACCATACATTTCACTCATCTTTAGAACACCAACATCCTTACATTCTAGAACTAACGAATTTCCCTGATAGCTCTGCATACCTCCTACAGGCAAATTTGACCACTGTGGAGTTGACTGCCTAAATGGATTTCCAGACTTAACGGGAGTATACTGTGATGGACCTCCAACCTTGGTTGGAGTGAGTCCGGGTGGGCCTAACATATCCTCCAACGCTCTAATACGCTCAAAACACTCATCAATTACGGATGGTTCCTGGTTCACCTCTACTCCCTGAGGCATTTCAGTTTCAATGTCAATCAATTTTCCAACACGGGACTCCATCATGAATTATACAAACGTGAGCAACCCCAGGAGGTGAATGCTCAACTACGAAAATGCCCCAACTGCAACTTGAGCAACCCCAGGAGGTGAATGCTCAACGGCAGCACCAAAATAGTACACACTACAAATACATATACCTTATAATTCTACACATAATGCATATACCTTTGAGAAATGGGGGATAAGCTATTACCTTAATTTCAAGTTAAATTACCCTCAAATTAATAGGTCATCGCAACGCTGTGCCACCACTTGTACTGTCACCTTGCGATCCAGACTTTTACATGGTCAAAAGGGGCAGAAAACAAGTCACTATTGATGACCACTGTGTGCTGGAACAGTCAGGAACTCAGATTGATGGAGACTCTCTCCCATTAGCGGCCTCTCCGGTTGCGTTTATTATATTTCAAGTGGTCAAGTTAAGAGTGGTAGCAGGCCAAAATGACGGGGCCAGTCTCCAACTAGGCCAACCCAAGCCCAACCTTCGCAGTTTCCCAGAATGCTTCTAAGTTGCACATTAAGGAACTACTAGGTAAGCTCTATACCACCAGTTCTCAAGGGTTATACAAAGAATAAAGTTCGAGTGGGAGGGAATGTGTATTAACAAGACCAAAAAGTAGAAATCCCCAGCTACTTGGTTAACAGATTAAACCTGAATCAGTTGGCACATTGTTCAAAAAATATATCTCTATATGGTCCTAATATCAAATCCACACAACTTAGCTCCTCTGTCCTGGTCCAATGTTTTTCTTCATAATCGTCCCTCAGAGCACAAATTCCACTGGTCCAGTCCTCTGCAACTCCCGACCTTAACTTCCACACTGGGACCTTGACTCACTGGGACTTCGACCTCCATGCCTGAACTTGGACTCTCACTGGTACTTAGACCTCCACACTTGGACCCGCTAGAAGTTAATTTGTATAATGAATAACTATTCTCCCCAATGCAAGTAATCCAATCACATGGTCAGGAAGGTCTCATAATAAAGAAACATGAGTTACAACACTCGGCATCTCAAGTAATAATAGAATAACACATGGCATTACAGACACATAGGTCTGCTCAAAATAATACTTACTGTAGGGATAATATGGAAGAAAAAGTACTATAACAAATACAGTAAGCATAACTGTAACTCTAACCATGAAAATCATCACTGTATCAATATCATTCTGCCTCACAAAGTAACTATGTGAACATTTACTCACAACATAGTCCTAACAAATACTGAATTGCAAAGTCATTTCAACACAATAATAAATAATTCACAGTCCCCGGGCACCTAATACTTGGCTTACCAAAAAAAACCACACATTTATCTGAGGCTCAGACAGAACTCTGTAGCATTTCGTATTCCAGTTACTAAATAATAATACTATACAGTACAGTACACAAATATATGGGAAACACCTCACTATTCAGCTAAAAATGTAGAGGAGGTGAGCAGAAACACAGGACACGCTTCTCCAAAGGCTAATGGTGTCACCGCTACACACTTCCTGAGGAAGGACAACACGATTCTACCCGAGTCTGTTTCTTAATTTCGTCAGTATTATCACTCGTGGGATATCACTATTCACGCCTGAACATATCAGACATATTATTAATATCAAACTACTTACAGAATTCCTTGGTGGGGGGGGGGGAGGATGACGACAGCACCTAATAACTGCCACTTACCACGGTTGGTGAGCGAGTCAGACGCCAGAACTGCGTGAGTGATGCAAAGGGGAGGGGGGGATGACGGCATACGCAATTTAAGATTTAAATTATTACAGACTCGAGATAGACTCAGTGTGATGTCTTTCCCCTTACAATCGATTACCCCCCAAAAATGACATTCTCGAGTTATAATAATTACTCAACACCTCTCACTTTATACCCTTACATCGCAAAATAATGAAGATTATCGTGCTTTACATCACTTTGAGCACGCGTACATTATGCTGGATTATGTGAACAAAGGCACATGTTCCCATCGACTCGATATTATAAAGAGCCTTAATACTAGTGAATTACAGTAGGAAAAAAAAAGTGACTTAGCAACTAGGTAATTAATCTATGTTCTGGACAGGTCCGCCTGGTAACAGCCATGCCTCGGCCACTCTCTCTCACTTAACCGAACTTTTGGTCATGTAATATGAACTAGATACAACTCATTATCACTTCCGGGCACTACAGTGGTGGTAGTGGTTGTGGTTCCTGGTTCATCTGAAACATGAACTTGGTGGACTGCATGCTTAAATTTCCCTTCTGCAACTCACCATCCTCCTTTCGGAGGATAGAGAAGCAGCTGAGGGACGATTGCATAACCAGACAGTTGAGCAGCTCGTGTTATCGGTGTCACCATAGATATATTCCGATGCTTTCTACACCCACAAGCAGCACAGTGTTGTTGCGTTTCTACATAAATAGTGGTCAGCTTTGATCATCGTCTGGAACACGACATCGTCTGCCTCGACCGTTCCAAGATGGCGGCCGCGCAGACGCATCGAAATAGT
The DNA here is from genome assembly GCF_032717465.1 of Coenobita brevimanus. Classification (NCBI taxonomy): domain Eukaryota; kingdom Metazoa; phylum Arthropoda; class Malacostraca; order Decapoda; family Coenobitidae; genus Coenobita; species Coenobita brevimanus. Next base: position 36,333,982 of record NC_136997.1, on the reverse strand, counting down.
GCCATGTGGCATCTAGGCTTATTTATATCTATGGGCAACGGGGCCTGTTGTAACTAGAGGAAAAAAAACATTCAATACAAAGTAGTAGTAACAGTAAATTTCTGTCAATGATATAAGTATTATAAAGCACTTAGAATATGTCGCGTGAATGCCGGCTGGCTATCGCGGATATTTCTCTGCTATCACCTACCAACAGTTCGGTTAAAGGCTCGCCTCAAGAAATAGGTCAGTGAAATAATAAACAGGTTAATAAAACAGTGTATGAAATTCAAATATCACGCACTCAATGTAGACTAAAAATAACATCTATGACCAAATTTTTCTATTTCTTAACATGCATATATTACTTGAGAAAGTAATATAATATGTGAAACAAAAGTGCTTCAGTGATGCTTAGAACATTGTTCATTGAAACACTAAACCTTTCTGAAACGACGGTGGAGTGTGTCTAATTGTGTAGCCTACGCCGGGCCACGACTTTGGCTAACTCTCTGGTCAGAGATTAGTGATCACGAGTGTACAAGTCCCATTGAATGGAAAAGAAAAGGAAATACTACGCCATGTGTACATAAGACTGACCGATTAGAAACTCCTAAGACATTGTATGAAGGGCAAGACGCAGATCCCAAACGAATCGCTACATGCAAGAAGTTGGAAACTTTGTCCCAAGGTTAAAAGTCTGAGTAAGTCTGTTCTTGAGTTTGCCATTGCTTGGTCATGTTTGTTTTCAGGGGCGCACCCAGGAATTTTCTAAGGGGGGGGGGGCCCATTTGCCAGTTTCCTGAAGTTTACATATAAGTTTTATAGTTCTAAGTTATATATATATATATATATATATATATATATATATATATACTGATAGAATGATAGATTATTTGGTAGGTCGTCAGTTATTTAAAGAAACTTATTTGTTTATATTGTTTTAACAAAGTATCAAAGAACAAGCCATTCAGTCTGAACCCTATTCTGTCCAGATTTCTAATACAAAAGTTAACTGGTACTCTCAGTCTTTCATATACACAAGTGGTCAACTCTTGAACACTCCGTCATGATCCATCTTTTCCTCTTAGTACGACTGATGCTTCTTTAAATGCAGGATGTCTTTCTATTCGCAATGACGACGAGAACACATCTTCATATATTTTTCAACTACTTCATCGGTTGAAAGTTTTTCTTTGCCAGGAATACTCATAAGCATCAGTGCCTCCAATCGGTCTTCGGTCATCGTTGACCGCTGACCTGTTTTCATTCTCTTTAAGGCTGAAAATCCTCACTCTGTATGGCAACTTGTGACAGGTACTGTCATCAAAATACGCAGAATGACACGCACATTTGGATGATTGCTTGTCATCTGAAACACCTCACTTATGTCTTTGGGAAACTGCGTTCTGTCTAGGAAGGATATCATCTCTCGACAGACAAGAAGTTCTGGCAGAAGACTGGTTAAGTTTGGCAAATCTTCTTCATATACTTTTGCAGCCTGCTCGATGGAGGTAAGGCTGGCCTTTTCAATAAACAGTGCAAGGATTTCTTGTAAACGAATGGCGGGATGCTCCTTAGGAAAACGAGCGTTCAGTTCTGTCATCATCTGGTCAATGAATGGATACCAGCTGTTGATCCTGTAGAACTCTGCTGGGTCAAGTGACGAGCAACTGTTTGACCGATGAACCTGTCGTTTGGTAGTTCTAGGGACTGAGACAGGAACATCTAGTTCATTAGTCAGTTTTAATGCTTTATTCATTAACAAGGAAAATTCTTCTCGACTGGCTGCCACTGCCTTGTTGACTTGTTCAACTAGCTCCATGGATTCAGTGAGTGTGTGAGTGGGGTTCTGAAGGCTCTCAGACAGAGGCTGGGTAATGCCAAATAACAAAACTGCCATCTGTAGGGTGACAATAAATTCAAAGCGTGTTATGCCTGCTAGAAGGCAAGATGCTTTTGCTACAGCATCTGTGTTGCCCAACCTCTGAATATCCTCTAGGGCCATCACTATTGGTATCAGCAACATGTCAAATGTTCTTAAAGACTCATGCTGCTCCACCCACCTAGTTCTGCATAGAGGCTTCACTCGTTTCTTGTGGAAGTCTGGTACATATTCATCAACCTTCTTCTCTTGGACCTATACCCTTGCTGCAGATCCAACTAAAAACTCTGAAACTTCTGAAACAATGCCAAGCATGTTCCGGACACTAGGAACAGTGAGAGCACGTCCTAGTGCTAAATTAAGTCGGTGTGATGCACAGTGAGTGTACAGTAGACTGCAAGAGGCTGCTACACTGTTGCATCTTTATCTCTTTTCTATCGCTGCTTTAATGGTCACTGCTCCTCTGAACTGTCTGCATGCATTCCTTCACCTCTACGTCGGGCTCGTAGTACCCGTCTGGCAAACTCGCATCCCTTTTCTGTCCAACTCTCTCATGCAAGAGGTAACCGTAACTCCGAGTCTTTCATTTATGCAACAGGTCAGATTTGGAACTGTCTCCCTCTGTCTGTATTTTCTGCTGCCTATGATCTCCAGTCTTTCAAACACAGTGTGTCCAGGCATCTCGAAATGATCGGATCTTGAATTTGGCTCTCTATTGTATTTTGTTTTTTTCTTGGAGGGAACTGTTATTGCGGGCTCTTGGCCTTTGGTTCTTTCTTCCTCGCATAAAACGCACACACGCACACACACACACACACACACACACACACACACACACACACACACACACACACACACACACACACACACACACACACACACACACACACACACACACACACACACCTGAGCTGGGATTGCCAATCACTTTCCCCATGTGACCTCTATTTCCTTACCCAACATTCCTTCCCTCTCCCTAAGGACTTCCCACTTCACCTGTCCCTTGTTTCTCTCCGTCTTTGTGCCGTGATTTGTAATCCCTTTCCCTTGGACCTCAACTTCCTTACCCTGCCTATCCCCCTTACCACCCCTAACCAATACCTCACCCCTCACATCCCCACTGCCTTTTGCTATATATACAGGAAATGTGGTGTATATTCAGCAATTGTATTCTGAGCCTGAGGAAGCCACGAGGCGAAACGTCAATACACACTCTGAGTCTTAGTTTGTACTTGGCAATTTTTCATGTTTTGCTGTTATCGAAATAAATATATATAAAATTATAAAGGATCCAGAGAGCTAAGGAGGGGGCCCGGGCCCGGTGCCCCCCCCCCCCCTGGGTGCGCCTCTGTTTGTTTTACAATATGGGCTATGAAAAAGGACACCTTACTAGCGATCTTGGATTCGAACGCACTGAGGACATTGTTTATTTTCCTCATAGGTGGGACATGTATCGAGAGATGGAATGCCCTTCTAGACCAAGAAAGAAGTGCAAGATCACTGCTGATCCTCATTATGCTGCAGGGGCACATTAGGAACCCACGTTTTTGTTAAATGTATCAACAGGGATATTTTGCTGAAAAATGTACACAGCAGTCAGCACTGCAGCGGTGAGGGTTATCACTGCAAACCTGAAAGAACACCCTTACTGCACAAGCTAGGTTAGAAAACCATCTAGATATGCAGATATATAATACATTAGACAATACATGCAAAACAACACTTACAGACCAACCCAGACAAAGAAACGGCATTCACAAACTTCAACACTCGTTTTCTCATAACTATTTTTTTTTTAAGTTTCCTCACTTTGTAGAGACACTATATCATTATTTATTGACAGATTTTCAAGTTTTTGGTCTCATTTTAATCTTTAGGCTTTTTGTAATGTTTGCATGCAAGAGCTTTGAGGAAATTCAATTATAACTGCAGCAGAACATTTAATATACAACATTTTTGCTATATTCGCAGTGTAAAAAATGGTTTCATACTTCATCTATTAATATAAAATATAGTTTTCTTCATAAGGGAAGTTCTTCACAAATGTTTCATTAATGTATTACTCTAGTCACAAAATAAATTTCAGTCAATTCCTAGAAGTTGTTTATGCTAAGTACCTCATTTTGTTGATGCAAAAAACACGCAATTTTCTGTGCATTACGTACATTTATATTTATATATATTTTTTATTTTTTATGTTCAGATCTGCATGCAATATGACTGAAATATGTTGCACATTACTGTCAATTTATGGTACAATTTTCACACTGATCCCTTAAAATTTTGCAACTCTAGCTATATAAAAACCTATTTGCCTTGAACTAAGGATTCCTTGAATATTAAATATATTGGTCTACTACATGTAGAGGTGCATGGTATGTAGGAGGACTACTGGGCCTTGGGAGCAGGCTGTCAAGCCTATGCCCAGAGTCGTACACATAAAAAAAAAAAAAAATCTCATTCATATAGCACCCATAATGAAATTTTGCCAGGACCATTTGCTTCTCCTTTGTCTAATTAACGTAACTCTCCCTGTATCTTTTTTTTCTGATATTTGTATATCTGATAATATGTATGGACATGCATGTTCCATATCATCTCTGAAAATTGTTTTCTTTTGTAAACACGGATTCGAAATTTTTATTTATTGCTTCGCAAATATATTTTTCTTGTGTATAGGTGATCCCCTCGTCTGTAATGGACTGTATTTTATCTTTAACTTTAGTTTTGTTTTGGATGTAGCTGTAAAATACTGTAGCTTCAGTTGGTCACTACTTTTATTTATCTCTTCCTCAAGCTGTCTTTGGGCTTCTTCCTTATCCTTGTATAATCGTTTCTTGCTTCTTTTATAGTTGTTAGATGCTCTCTTACTATTGTATCTTCTCTATCTATTCCAAAGAAGTCTCTTTTTTCTATTGATTTTTTATTCTTTATTAAATCATTCATTAATTTTCGTTTCAGTTTCTTTGTGCTGTGGGATGAAATTTTGTCTCCTATTTCGTAAAATCCAAAAGATTTTCTATATATAACATTTTAATCTTGTTCACAAAGCTCCTTTTCCCATTCTGTTTCTAAGAAGTACTTCTTTAAGTCATGGTAGTTGCCTTTGTTGTAGTTTAAGCTCTTTTTGTAATTCTCATTACTGTTAACACTGTCATATGCAGTCCTAAAGTTGGAATTTAATACTTCATGGCCGCTTTTGCCGAATGGAGGTGATACATTATCTTGTCAATATCATTTTCTTGCCTTGTAAATATAAGATCTAGTACTGATGGATCATCAAGTCCTCTTTTTCTGGTGTTTTCCTTTACATGTTGTGTTAGGAAAAACTCCTGGACAAGATCCAGGAGCTTTTGGTCTCAACAGCTTTCGTGGGTTCTTACATCTAGAGTATTCCAATTTATATCTGTATTGAAATCTTCAGTTAACATAATTCTTTCAGATTTTTCTTCCATTCTATGTAGTAATGCTCTTAAACTCTGAACTGTACTCTCTGCCAGGTCTTCATATTCGCCTCTTTTCCAAGCGTTTGTTCTGGGTAGCACATATAAATTTGCCATAATTAATTTCCTTTCAGATGTATTAATCTCTACTGCAATTAGTTCTACTTGTGAGGGTATATCTAGTTCTATTTTATTTCCTTGTAGATTTTTCTTCGTTAATTTTATAATTCTTCCTCCTTTTTTTTAAATCCTATCTCTTTTCCATATTAAGTTTAGGGTATCCTTTGATATCCTTGGGGTTATTTTTTTTCAGTTATATGAATGATATGAGGTTCTTTTTCTTTGGTATACTATTTCATCTCTCTTAATTTAGATACCATTCCCTCTACAATTGAGTACATCAACTTAAACATCTTGTTTACAGCCTTGCCATAGCTTGAGTCTGTTACCTTCCTTCTTTTTATTCCCTGCTGGTTATGTACCAGTTATGTACCCGCAATCCAATTACTTTGTAAAAAAAATTACTTTTCTATTCCTTTGAACTTTCCTCGATCTTTGTTTTGAATCCTCCCTCTACTCCTTTAGTGTTCCCAATTCCTCGTGTGTGTGTGTGTGTGTGTGTGTGTGTGTGTGTGTGTGTGTGTGTGTGTGTGTGTGTGTGTGTGTGTGTCTTGGTATATGTATGGTGTCATGCATAGTATTTGGCGTGTGATGTGTGGTGTGGTGAGTTCTAGAGTGGTGTTAGTGGTGTGGTTGTATGGAGGGTGTATGTTTGTGCTGTGTTCTTGTATTCGTAGATTGGTGTGGTTTGTGCTGTGGTGTCTGTGGTTTGCTTGGTGTGAAGAGTTGTGGGGGTGAAAGAAGTAATGTGTAGTGCGGTGTGTGCTATTATACGTTTTGTGTTGTAGTATGTAGTGTTTCGTTTTGTCTTTCGACGTGCTCTGTTTTGTTCTGTATAGTGTGTTGTGTGGTGTGATTGTGAGTGATAGGGTGTGGTGATATTGAGTGATAAGGTGTGGTGTGATTATGAGTTGTAAAGTGAGGCGTGACTGGGTGTGGTAATGTGAAGTATGATGGTGAGTGGTAGGGAGTTGTGTGAGTGTGAGTTGAGTGTTTGAGTGGGGTTTGTTTTTTGTGGTCATCAGTGCTGAGGTATGTGGTTTGATGTGATTTGGTGTGGTTATTGTGGTGTGGTGTGGTGAGTTTTATGTAATGTTTTGGTATGGTGTGGTATGTTGTGTTCGGTGTGGCGTGTTGTGTGGTTTGGCGTGGTGCCGTGTGCCTTGCCCTGTGCATGATGTGCCTAGTGTGGCGCGTTTCGTCGTGTGCGTGATGTGGTTCTTGTTGTCTGTGGTCTGGGACAGTGAAATGTGCTTCGGTGTGTAGTGTATTTAGTGTGTAATGTGTTTTGGTGTGTATTATTATGCTTTGGTGTGTGTGTGTCGTGTTGTGTGTGATGTGCTTTGCACGGTATGTGTGTTATCTTGTACTTTGTATGATGTTACGTGTTGTGAGGTGTAGTGTGCTGTGTATTTTGTGGTTAGATATATTGTGTTGTGGTGCTATGGGTGTCGCGAAAGTGTTAGGATCTGTTATGCTGTCCAGATTTTACCCCCATATGTATGCGTTACATGAACAACAAATTATGACGTGAAAGTAAATAACATTCCATTTTAATCACAGGAAAACTTCTACGGGCACGTCCTTTCTCACTGCACTGATTAAACTAGACAAGTTTGAAGGATGGTACACAATGGCAAGAACTTCCAGCACATGGAACTGTTAGAAGCACACCGCTATCATCAATATATTATAAATCGGGTAAGCCTTACTTTCTGCCCGTCGTCACAGCACAGGTTCTGGTTGGCGATTTAGGGCCGATCCCCTTGGCTCAGCCCCTTTGCTTAATCAAATTACATGGAAATCTGCTTCTTGTTCGAAACATGTGCGATATCAACTTGGATTATTTTGAGAATAGTCATTAAAATTATTAATAATTCAATGTTCATTCTAAATATTGCTTGTAATAATGTCCAACAACAGTAGATAGTATTTACATTCCTAGTGTTGGAAATGATGTTTCCTTTTAGACAGGGGTTCATAATATGCACAGAAGTTCAGAACACCATCTGAACCATAAGAAGTTGTAGGGAGTACAGTGTTACCATATCAAAAGACAAGGGGCTGGCAGGGGAAGGACCACAACTTTTATGAGTGTCTGTACCTTATTCGCACGATTCTATGAGTATTGTTACGGGCTGGGTGGATAATAGAACATCCGCCACCATTCCTTAGTCTATGAACTCGTTTACAGTGAACTTCGTTAACAAGGTCCTCAGTGAATATGATTGACGTGCTCCGGGTTAGGGGGTCCTGTGCCAATATATATATATATATATATATATATATATATATATATATATATATATATATATATATATATATATATATATATATATATATATATATATATATATATATATATATATATATATATATATATATATATATTTATATATATATATGCAAAATAACCACAGAAGAATGAAAGGAGCGACAGTGAGTACTTTCGTATATTACATCTTCAGACAGAGTGAGACAGAAACGTAAAGGTTAGAGGTCTTTCATGCACACCCGCAGCAGGGAGTGGCACAGAGAACAAAGGATGACCTGAATTTTTACCTGCGGCTTAACTCAAGGTCACCTGTAGCAGGGGGTGGAACACAACAAAGGATGACCTAAATCTGAAAATGGGTGATGCACAGAACAATAGGTACCTTTCTTTTTTCTTCCTTAGGGATGCACTTGACAATGGAGGAGGGAGTAAGAGGAGAGAAAAGGGGAGGGGGAGGGAGGGGGAAGGGGGAGGGGAGGAGGGGAAGGGGGAAGAGGAGAGGGGGGAGGGAGAAGAAGGAGGAGGGGATAAATACTGCTGCTTAACTTAAGCCCTAGAGGATTAATGCTTGGTGTGTCCCACACAGGTGTGACTACACTACCCAGAGATGACAGGGAACAATCAGTTGTTAGTCTGGGGGATACTGCTTTAAAATTAATTCAGTTAACAATTTATCACACTAAAAATGACCATAGCTCATGTTTACATTCTTTTCATATGTGCCAGAAATTAGACAAGATTCTATTACATTTCTTTCATCTAAGCTTTATGATCTTGTTAGAATCTTGGAGCCTGTCCAGTCAATATGGTGATCACTGGATGCTTTGTGCTGAAATAAACCACTACTCTGTTGGCCTGTCCTTACACTGTATTTATGTTGTGAGATTCTAGTGTCCAAATCTTTTCCAGATTGTCCTATGTAAAATTTGTTACAGCTTTTACACGGGATTTTGTAAACAAAACCTAAATTACTGAAAAGGCAGTTCTTGATGATTTTTTTTTTTCATGATGTTCTTATATTTGAATACTACTTGTACATTAAGCTTCCTCAGTATGTGAACAACATCAAGAAAATTTTCATGGAAGGGGAGGACAAGGGTTCTTTGAATATTCTGGCGATCTGGCTTATTAGTTTTCCCTTCAAGGAATCGTTTTTTGACTGTATTGTGGCACTGAGTTAGTATGCTTTGTGGATATTTTAGCTTCTTTCCAATACTGTGAATCATTTTTAGTTCATCATCTAAAAATTCTTGATCTGTAATTCTATATGCACTTAAGTACACGGATATGAACACAGATTTTTTTACATTAATATGATGGTTTGAATAGTAATGCACATATGACATATATGTGTATATATATATATATATATATATATATATATATATATATATATATATATATATATATATATATATATATATATATATATATATATATATATATATTGTATCTCTCGATGTGTACATTCCGATTATGTATGAAGCTTAGTACTTTTGCCCATGAGTATACCCACGATTCATGGTATAAGGAAAGAAGAACGTCATGCAGTTATGGTTATTTCACTTAAACCAACCATTGACGGCGTTTCCTGAACCATAATGGTTTTTACACACATTAAAATTTTGCACAAGAAGAACACAATAGCCCATCCCTCATAACCATTGTACTCAAACACATTCCTCACATGTACCGTTCGTTACTCGTTCCAACACGATGATTTCTTTTATATTTTTCTCCTTTTTTTTTGTCAGTAGGTATACAAGTTTTTCATTGTTATGAACAGTAACGGTACGAGTAATGATGATAATGCACAATCATAACAGTGGTTTTCCATGTAGCACCCCCGTCCCCTCTCCGCAGTGTTATTGTTATGGGTATTCACACACACTAATAAAGCAAAAACTATTACTACTCGTAGTATAACTCACGTACTTTTCCCCTAATTTAGGCTTCTCGTTTAATATTTGTTGCTTCCACTGGTGAAAGCGGCACTTCCTCACATTTCCTGTCTTCTCAAGATTCACTACTCGGTCATGAGGGTGGCGAACATGACCTTCACCCTCAGCTGAACCTTGGTCGTCAACACCAGCACGCGCCACCACATTCTTCCCACCGAGACCACATTGTGTAGCCTGACCACCTGCTGCGCCTGCTTCACAACCACTTACACCAGCACATTGTCCATCACCAGTTGGTGGTACACTACCTGCAGTAGCACTGTCAACACTTGTATCTTCCTTATCATCACCATTTGTACTATGATCGCTACTAAGAGCACGCATAACATCATTAGAGTCGTCAGTAACATCGCTACCACTACCCACATCATTGCTGCCCACGTTGTAACGGTTATCACTAGGACATGTACTGTACAACACCCTCACACCCATACTAGAGGACCCGGGCTCACTATTATCTCTGCCAGACTGATGGCTAGTCATTGTACTATTGTTTCTAAGTAAGGAAACCATTGTAGGTAAAAAAATAATCCAGAGCAAGTGAAAGAAAAACATGGAGTTACCTTCTCATGCGTCAAGAGAGAGAGAGAGAGAGAGAGAGAGAGAGAGAGAGAATGGCAAGGAGACTGACTGACTTTGGGTGGTAAAAAGACGGGGCTGGGGTTGGCAGAGAGTAGGGGTGGCAGCTAGCAGCGACGGCGATGACTGGTCATGCTCCGCCTCACTCAGTGACGGGATGTTTCCCCCCTCTTATGTGTGAACACCACTCGGTCTGTCCTCCCACCCAGAAAGCGAACTCCCAGTGTTTTGGGAGAGAAACTTGGAACCTTACTTCCAGTCTAGGAAGGAAGATATACAGTATCCAGTACAGACGTGTAGAGGACGAGTGAAAAGTGGTATCCAACATGAAACCGTGTTTGGCCCGGTGGCGTGTTTCCCCTTCCTTAGTGCAGGACCTCATTTCATTGATCACTGATGTCAATGACGGTATGCACATTCTGCATTTGCTGTTACACGGATAATAAAATATGATTTACTTTCAGCTGAATGCTTTCATACCTCCACATCCAGAGAAATTCCAGTAAGTCCATAACAAAATTTACATTGCCACATAGATAAATTTCATTTTGGAAAGTAGGTCAAAGTCTGAATAGTATGCACCATTAATAATCTGTGTCAATACACTGTATACCAGTATATTGTAGGTACTAGGTGGCCTAATTTGCTGCCAAGAACAACTGCGGACATAACAAACAGAAACACCCCGTCCACCAGCGAGGTGGTGTAGAGCTCTCCACATCTAGTAACGCTGATTGATATGGAACTTTCACCAGGTCTCGTTTGGTCGCTAGGACGAACCAAATGCGGTGGTCATTTCCGCTGTGCGCAGTTATTGGTGGTAATATATGGGCAATGTTCCGCCAGAAAATATACTGACGATGGTAATGTTTTTTTTTTCATATTATGTCACACAATACACCCTCTACATAATGGCAGTTGTGAATGACGCTGATTTCATGAGTGGTTTCATTTCGAGTAATGAACCATGCAACAGTTAATACCTCTTCATATAAGTCATAGTTATCATCTTCCCCACAGCTATCAAAGAAAAGAAAATTATCGTGACGCCCATCATCCCTACCGTGAACCTGACATTGGTAGACCTCTGAAACCGAAGCAAGTTCACTACATACAGGAGACGGCGCCACAGGGTGCAGCAAGGTGGGGGCGGGGGACCTGGAAGACAGGAGGAGGAAGGTGGGTGAGGAAGAGGGCTATAGTGTTCGAACTGAGGGCTAGAGGAGAGGGGTGATGGGGTAGGGGAAGGAGGACTTTGGTAGACTACAGGAGCTACAGTGGGAGGGATAAATTACAAGGTGATGACTGGGCCAAATCAGTGTTTATGGAGAATATGGAATTTTTCAGTTAGATCAATTACATTTCATCTTTTATATGATATAAGCACTACACAATCATAGCAATGTAGCTGTCAGTACCTGACCATTATGTCGGGGTTCCTCCAACTCATTCGCGTCTTAATACGACGATGTAAACAAGCACAGTGGTACCACATCTACCAAGACGCCACAAGTCGGTGTAGTACTTAGAAGTGAAGGCAACTGTACATGTAGCCTACACAGTTTTGGGGGTTTTCTTCACAAACTAATTTATCCTAGACTAAAGAATTTGTCACATGAATTCTGCATGCTTGTCACTCTGTGTGTCAAGTTAATAAATGATTTGATCACTGATTTAAAAAAAAAAATTCCCTCTTATTAACTTCCCATTGAATTGCACTGGTTAACATTTTTTTTTTCTTTTTTGCATTCAGGGAAAACAACTGAATCTCAAGTTACTCCTACAAGCAACCCAACTACTCCTCTGCCATCAACGTTTGGTTGCAGCAGCAGCAGTTCCAGTCTAGTCATGCTCTTGCCAAATACCTGTCCAAACTGGTCACATGAATATCAAATACCGTGGGAGACGATGTCACAGATTCGTAAGAAGGCACGCCGAGAGGAGGAAAGGCCACATCCTGCACTGAGTCGAGAAATGGTTCGGGTCGTGGTGGATGGCATTATGAATATTGTGAAGTTGCCAGACAAAAAGAACTTAGACAACATTGCCCATCAAATTGTTTCCAAATACCCTAACTCTTTCAAAGATGTAAGTGATGGAGGTTGTGTAGGAAAAGGACATGATTCACTTGTATGTCAGTTGGTCAACAGCGTTGAATATAATCTAAGACCCATTTCTGACTTGAGTGGTGTGAAATGAACCAGGAGGACTTCCGAAGAAACCTATAACTCAGCCATACAACCAGAGAGGAAAAGAAGTGCCACCACGTACGGATGCATTAATTGCTGGCAGAAGGATTTCCTCAATGGTGAGATACAGGAATCACTTAATGCTAAGAAACTCTGAAAGCCCTTGCTAGCTGCGGCCAGGGCTGGAGTGATGGTATCAGCAGAGACCAGTCCCTCTGCTATATACTACAGAGAAAGGCCAGAGTTGAAAAAGGTCTCTCAATTACAGTGTTGCAAGATGAGTGGCCATACATACCCGTATTTGAATAGGAAGGCATTGCCCAATATTTGGACAAACTTGCGGGATGCAGGCCTCGGAGTGTACTGGACAATTCTTTTGGAAAAAAGGTAAAAAAAATCAAGGATATCCTTCCCTGTCCTGATGCTTCGAAGATAAAGGACATTGCAGGCCTGAGTGCCAATCTGAGGACCTGCAAAGAAGAATTGGGAAGTGACCAACCGGAGATTCCAGCCATTATAATGTTCATCATGAAGTATTTCAATGAGGATGGAAAATTCTTCAACTTTAGGTAAGTTAGCTGCACATTGATTTCACGAGCAATCAATGATGGCGTTGGCTCACGTAGATATGTACATTTCCAATAGTTTTGGAGGTGTCCAGAGTTCTTTTTTGCAGCATCAGTTACAAAATTAAGCAGTTCCCATAACAAAGAGGTTATTCCTCTGACAGACTAGTTACATCTGTACTTTTGTAAACAGACTTCTCTGACACCCTGTACATCATGGAATGCTGGAATAGGAGATTCAAAGGCTAATGTTTCCACTTATCAGTCATTTACACTTGCCTTTATTTAGATATTTTTCCGTCAACTGTTACTGAGTTTGATGTACAGAAGCAGAGCACCAATCTGCCCTCTACATCATCCCTCACTGCCTGTGGTAAGTACCTTTTACAGCATTGAAAATGAACCATGTTTGGTTTGTTTTAAAATTATGATGGCCCACTCACTATTTTTAAGGCCTAATCACAGGTGAGCTAGAAATACAAGGCGTTAAAAATTTTCTTGGTAGTTTTAAGCTAAATAATTTTCTTGAAACATATCCTTAAAGAAAATTAGAAATTATAGGATTTTGTTTGGTCAAAACTCTGGCGAAATAGAGTTAATGTTATTTAGCATAATTTCTATCACATCTCCAATTCCATTCAGTACCCCGATTACAAGATGGGATACATTTTTTGGTTTGCAGGTGATTCTGTGCTTACTGACCAGAAATTTATGCTGACGTTGGATGGCTATGTCATCAACGATTCCATCAGGGCATTCCCTAATGGACTCTGGATGTTATTTCCTGCATACCATTGGAGTGGGATTCAGTATCCTTCAGAGACGACTGCTACATTGGTTTTCATTCAGAGTTTCTGCCCAAATATCATGCATTGTTATTGTTTGGTAGGATGGTGCAGTTATGGCCATGTCGAGTGGTCAACAGCCAAAATGGTTTTCATACGTGAATATGTGTCCCTGACTAATTTGTTAGCACTGATTTCAAATCTGATATTAGTTTGCGGTATTGGACCAAGTTTCTTGAATATCAGACTGAAAACATATTCAGTGTGGCATACTGTAACTTGTCTCAACCTTGTAACATAAATTGAGGCACACACAGATAATATTGTGATGATCTATGGTACAAAAATATGGAAATCCAATGCAAATACTAAAAATACTTCTGCACTTTGTTTTTCCGCTTGTTCAGCTGACTCTCTTCACATTGTACCATCAAGCAGTAGTCGCCCATCATGTTGGGACTGAGTCGGCATTGAAACCTGCTATCCATTATAGGAATGTCTTGGTGAAACCTTTCACGGTGCTCTTCACTGATGTGTCCGAGGTTATCTGAAAAGGAATCGAGGTGGGAGTGAAAGAAATGAATCTTCAAGGACATCCTTGAGCCCAGAGAATGATAAGTCCATAACATGCCTGCCATAACTTCTTCGTAGTTGTCTGCACTATGGTTTCCAAGGCAGTTCTGTGACATTCCCATGTGTCCCTCTCCAGCAGGTTTAATGCCTTGATGAAGTCACCATCATTAACCAGCATGCAGATCTGAGGACCATTCAAGATCCCTACTTTCAACTTGTCTACGGATACCACGCCATCGAGCTTCATAGACAAGTACTGAAACCCAGTACCCATTTGATCCATGGTTTTAACGAAATTTTTCGCCAAGGCCAGCTTGGGATGCAGTGGAGGCAAGAATATATTTTCTTTATCCACAAGGGGCTTGTGAAGACAGTTGAAGGTTGCATCTTTTTGGTCTTGCCGGCAATTCTTTTCTTACATAGTGCTCGGCATTACCTCTACTGTTTCACAAGCAGAGAAAGCACATGAGCTTCGTGTAACCGCTCTGAAGGTCCAGAAGTACACTGATCACTTTGAGGTCCCTGCAGATTTTCCACTGAAGCTTCTCATCCTCGACTGCGGAAAGCACAATCTTCATAGTTTCATAGCTCTCGGTCATCTCTGCGTGTGCTATTGGCATGGATGGAAGCCGATTCCCATTGTGTAGGAGGACTTCTTTCAGAGTGTCTTTTCCTGAATCTATAAACAGCCTCCAATCATCCGGCTTCTATGGATCAGACTTAGAGAGTTGTCGCTAGAGAGACACCGTGTCATTGCAACAGCAAAGGTTGTTTGCTATTTTGAAAAACGCAGACAGTTGTCTATGCTGATGACGCGCCATAGTGATGTGCACTCCATCTTCCAGCAGGTTACACTGTTTCAGTCGTGATCCCAGGAGCTCTGCCTTTTTTTTTAGGACAAATCAAGGTCCCTTATGAGATCATGAAGGACTCCCTGGTTAAATGGTTTGGTACCACTGTGTCCTGAGTCGTCCTGGTGGTCATCATCCATGCGGCTATGACTGGAATCAGATTCGCTGCTTAGCTCGTGTTAAGCAGGTGGGTTTGGAACCAGTACAGTAGTTCTGCACTGTGTGGCATTGGTCGGATTGCAGAAGCGATGTTAGGGTACTGTACTGTGGCTCGTGTCTTGATAGTTATTTCTTTGATGTTCGTGAAACACATGTAGCACTCGTTGTTGTGGTCTTTGGGCTCTCGCCACAGCATTAGTACAATGAATTGCAAACCCGAACTTCGTTTTCCATGTGACACACGACCTACACGCTATGTGTGGCGCCCATTTCTTGGTCGCCCAATGGAGATTTGAAGTAGCTTTTGTAGTTCACTCGAACAGCCTTCGTAATGGGGTTCTTGAAGCTTTCCAGGGTGACTGCTCCACAAATGTAACAAAAACGGTCAGGATCCTGTAAACATTTGCGTCGTTCCATCTTTCACCACAGACAGTGTGACTGATAATTTCTGCAACAATAGAAGTGGAAATAACATATGTAACCTGCAATAAAAATACAAATTTAATCGATGGAACCAAACAAACAAATGTATGAGTCACATCTTGTGAGCAAGATACACCGATATACTGGTTTTCAAGAAGCGGACCTTATACGTCATTACCGATGCCATATTAGAGTTCAGTACCATCAATTACCCTAGAATCAGACCATTTCAATTCAGAACCATGACGTAATTTTATTTTTGTTGACTAATGTTATTAAGCAAATCTGTTTTTAAAGAGAATTTTAGAAAGCTTCCTTTAGCACGTCTGCCTCCCTCTTTTCAGCATGCATTTAAAAAATAAAACATAATATAATTACTTGTATGATTCACGAAGTTGGAAAAAAAATTAAGTATCAACTTTACTTGAGGTGGAGTTACTGAATAATAATGTGTTTCCCTCACTCTATATGCATCTAAGCTAGCCTCTCTCCATTCATTCATAAAACTGTATGCCTCTTCTCCCAATCATTCATGTCATTTACAATAAGATTTGCCACATTTATATTGTTCTCCCTTTCATTTACATGGATGGCCCCTCTGCCACCTCTATGCATTTTTCCTCCTCCCACATAGGGGCATTAGCTAGTGCCAGATGTAGTTTTTACCCAGGAGATAATGTATAAATTAATGGGCCATCGTTCAAGCTGTTTGTAACTGTTTCATATGACTAATGCTGATTAATCGCAATTAAGGAAAGAAGGCGAAGGGAAAGAAGGGTAAGAAGCAATATTCGGTCCACATAAAAGCGCTGTCATTCATCAGAAATTTGGCAGATTTCGAACTCTCTCATTAGTTAGTTTTGTCATGGATTAGTGGCATCTCCAAACATGGGTCATGCAAAATAAGGATCCAAGGAGTTCTTACAGTTGATCACAGATGGTGAATCACTTTGATATTTGTAAATATTAAGAGTCAGCTGTATTACAGAATATATTCTTATATGTACTGGAGTTGACAAGTTTCTGCTCAATTTGCCATTGTGTACTGTAAGACCACTGTTTACATCATTTCCTTTCCTAAAACACCCCGGACATGTTGGAATACCTATATGTACAAATATGAACAGTACAGCACACACAAAAATGAACACGACTGTAATAATAAATACGTGTACTGTACAGTAAAATTAAAAAGATAATTCTGCACTCACCATTTCAAACATTAGTAAATAGGTACTTTAAGAGTAATATTCATAGTAAAGCAGCAGCAAACAGTCTCATGACTTGAATTTGATGACTAAGTCCAGCTTAAAAGCGGTTGCTTTTAGGCCATGGCTAGTTAATCCCACAAATTATAAGGGCAAGCTCTACTTCATTTTCATTTTATGCTTTCTCCAGATGATTATACATAGCTTAAGGGAAATATTTTGAATTGGAATGTTAAATAATAGGGTGGTAGCCCAAGTCAAATGAAGAGTAGGTAATTTTAGTTAAGTGTTTAATTCTCAGGGTTCTATGGTTTCTTCTCAGTTGAACAGAATCGTTTGAGGTTTTTAGAAATAGAATACGTACATTGGAGTTGTGTCAGTCGTGATAAGATGTAATTAAACCTCAGGAGTGTCTTGGAGATAATTTTGGCACAAGGCCTCCCAGGAAAGACAGGAGTTAAGCATTATTATTTTTGTGCATAATACATGGTTGGTTTTGTATATAAAGTATTGCCAGGAGTGGTAGCAGTTCGTTATTATTATTATTATTATTATTATTATTATTATTATTATTATTATTGTGCGTAAAGCAGGGGCGCACCCAGGGGTGTTTTCTTGTTGCCCGGAAACCCCCTCTCAGTCTGATTCCTTGCGGTCTGACTAGTCCTACTCCGACAGTGAGACTTCACCCCCATGATTACTTTATACACCTGAATCATCTGAATACAATTCAGCACTGCCATATAATGTCAAATATTGATAATGTTTGTTTAATAAGTTATGAAACGATGTGCATTATGATGTGCATTTAATAAAATTGCAAGAGCGTTAAAAGAAAACAATTAATACACTGATTGAATTATTTTAGTGCAGTGATCTGTTCATCAATTACTGGTTATATTAAAAAAAAAAAATCCTGAGGGGCCTACCGTACCCCTCCCCCGGGACCCCACAGCTGCATCGGTTTGCTTTGCTCACAAGGACTTGTCAGTAATTTGGAAACCTCCCCTACTCAGTTTCTGGGTGCGCTCTTGCTTAATAATGTGATAAATATGTTTAGTTTTGTATATAAAGCATTGTCAGGAAGTACTATGGTGGCCTACATGATTATTTTTTTATGCATAAAAAATGTGTCTAATTAATGTGATAGGTTAAGGCTTGAATATACAGCATTCCCAAGAGAGAATATGGTGCTCTCTCTATATATTATTTTTAAACACAGTAATGTGATATGTTTAGAATTTGCAACATTCCCAAGTAAGAATATGGCTCTCTACATGATTATTATTTTTATACACAATAATGTGATATGTATAGTTTTGTACAATGCAGTACAGCATTCCCAGGAGAGAGTATGGTGTTGAATAGGATTTAGTTTTGATGTATAACATTGTGATAAATACTGTATGTTTATTATTCTTTGGATACATCAATAGTTACTACAGTACCATATTGCTTAGGAAAGTGTCTTAATGAATGCCACTAATTACCTTCACAGTTGATGAGGTAGGTAATTTTCATTTAATTTTCCACTGAGTGTTTATGAACGCCTGGTTTATTTTTCAAACATGTCCCCTTCTTTTGCTTATTTTTTATGCTCATTTCCCCCATTTTTTTATCCCAAGATACTTTAAGCACTGAACTGGTACTTCTTGCCCATCCCTTATACCATATGAACAAGGTCAAGAGCACAATATTATTTCCTGATACCCTGGTAGTTAAAGACGTCTTTCCACTGACATCACTTCCCATTGGATCAGTGTCTAAATCTTCTGTTGTGATAGGTGGGGGCGCCCATCATTTACTCAATCGATGTGGTACTGCCTTTAGATGAACGTGCACTGAGTGACAGCCAAATGGTTTCTTATAAACCAGGAAACCATTTACTGCACTGGGTGGTAAACAAATAATGAAATGATGCCTGGTAGTTTAATGAGTTAAGACGCTTCACCCTGATTGAGCCTGTAAAGCTTTATATCTACGGGGTGGTTAGAATTTATTGTTCACATAATGTCACTCGTGGGTGAGTGAGGCTGATCACCTTAAATGTCGGGCCCAGCCCTAGGCCCCTATGCTCCTACTGAAAAAAAAAAAAAAAAAAAAAAAAAAAAAAAAAAAAAGAGGATTAATTGGATGATGGATGGACTAAAGCTTCTGAACTTTAAGCATTTTAGTGAATGAAGAGCTTGACCAATTCTATCTATCTGTCTATCTATTGCCAGACGCCTCAATCCCTTTCGGCGTGGCCACAAGCAAATCGCCTCCACGTCGCCCTGTCCCCCACCATTTCACTGCCCTGCTCCCAACTCACACCCCCCTCTCTCATATACCTCTCCACCCCATCCCTCCATCTCATCCTCGGCCTCCCCTTCCCTCTTCTCCCTCCACCTCACTCACATGCACTCTCTTCGACAGTCTTTCACCCTCCATCCTCTCCACATGACCAAACCACCGCAGTGTATTCCTTCTAACGCTTCCTATCACATCCACATCCACACCACAATGCTCCTTTATATCCTCATTTGTCAGCCTGTCTCTCCATGTGACTCCACAGGCTCCTCTTAAATAACTCATTTCCACTGCTCTCACTCTTGTGTCCTTCCAACAGTATCCAAGCTTCACTTCATTACGTTAGAGTTGGTATCACAATACTGTCATGTAGTAGCTTTTTCACTTCCATGCTCACTTCCCTGTTTCTTATCACTGCATTCAAGAAACCAGCAACCTTTCTTCCCTGCTGTACCCTATCAAGCACTTCACCCTCCAAACCTCCTTCCTTACTCAGCACACAACCCAAGTACTTAAACGCACTCACATTTTCCAATTCCTCACCATCCAGCCTCACAGTACATTCACTGACTTCACCTCTCTCAAAGACCATCACTTTACTCTTCCCTGCATTCACCTTTAGATTACGTTTCTTACACAGTCTCCCAAACTCATCCACCAAGCCTTGCAGCTCCCCTTCGTCTTCACTCAACAACACAGTATCATCTGCAAACAACAGTACAGGGAGTTTCCAACACTACCCTCTCTCACCAGGGCCACTCCAACATCCACTACCCTACCTTGTACCTCTTTAATAACCCCATCTATGTACAGATTGAACAACCATGGAGACAAGACACATCCCTGTTTCAACCCAACCTTCAAAGAGAAAAAATCACTCAGTTCACCATCCACATGCACTGCAGCCTTAGCACCATCATACATACTCGTCACAGAGTTCAACAACTTCCCATCTACTCCATATATTCTTAATACTTTCCACAATCCTTGTCTATCCACCCTGTCATATGCTGTCTCCAAATCCATGAAAGCCGCATACAACTTCTTTCCCTTCTCTAGAAAATTTTCCACTAAAGATCTAAAAATGAATATCTGATCTTCACAACCTCTTCCCTTCCAAAAGCCTCCCTGTTCTTCTCCAACTAATTCCTCTGTAATTTCTCTAACTCTGTCAATAAGTATCCTACCATACACATTTCCTATTATACTAAGAAGACAAATGCCCCTATGATTACTACACTCTTCTTTTTCCCCTTTTCCTTTGTACTAGGGAATAATTATTCCTGACTTCGAATCCTCTGGGACTCTACCTTAGTCCCAGGCCAATCTGCACATCTTCTACACCCATTCTACTACAATCTCTCCCCCATGCTTCAGCATTTCACCACACACTTCATCAATTCCTGGGGTTTTCCCCAATTTAACTTACTTCATTTGCTTCCGCAACTTCTGTCCTACTGATTTCTTCCTGTCTTCTCACCTCCCTCCTTCTCCCGGCCATTTATACTCACATTACTGCCATCCTTTATGTTTAACAATTCCTTAAAGTGTTCTCTCCATCTGCTCACTTTTTCTCCCTTCTCCACTAGTAATCTACCATTTTTATCTTTCACTCCCCTGCTAACTTCACTTCCACCCTGTCTTACTCTCTTCACCTCTTTCCAGAACATTTTCTTACAGTCTCTCTACTTTACACTCAAATTCCTTCCAAATTCCTCTTCCACTCTCTTCTTACTCTCTCTTACTAATTTTTCACCTCTCTTTTTCTTTCTACATATAACTCTCTCTTCCGCCTCTCAACTTCTTCCACACCCCTATTTCTCATCCATTCATTGTATGCTTTCTTCTTTTGTGCGACAGCCTGTCTTACCTCTTCATTCCACCATGCTGTTCCTTGCAACCCCCTCTGTCTTCTCTTCATTCCACACACCACATCACATGCTGCACATATTTCTTCTGTGAATATCCTGCACACAACCTCCACGTCCCCCATCTGCTCCAATTCATATTTGGCCAATTGTTCCTCCACTTCTCTCTTATATTCTGCCTTTTTCTCATCGTCTTGTAACCTTTCCACTCTCCTTGCAAATACTCCTTCTTCCCGTCCTTCCCTTCTTCTATTTCTCCATCTTATTTGGATCTTGATTCTGGCCACCACCAAGTAGTGGTCAGAAAGTCCACTCCCCCAACCTCTATAAGCTCTTGCATCCATTACACATCTTCGCATCCTTTCATCCACACACACATAATCAATCATTGCCTTCCTTTCATTCAGTTCACCACCCACCCTTCTCATCACTCGCCATGTATACCTGTGGATCATTTTGTGCCTGAAGAGGGTATTGGCTATCACCAACCCCCTCCCAGCATAAATGTCAACTAACGCACTGCCATTCTCATCTATCTCAACAGGCACACCCCACTCACCAACTGTTCCATCCACATTCATATTCCCTACTTTACCATTCATATCACTGCTCAAAAACACTCTCTCATTCCTTCCAAACTTTTCCATGCACACTTCCACATTTGTCCAGAACTCTTCTCTCATTCTGCTTGCACGATCTTGGGTTGGCGCATACATGCACACAATCGCCCACATTTATATTCCAACTTTCAATCTTACCCACAAAATCCTTGACCCAACTGATCCATACTCTCTTATGTTCTTCTTCCATCTTTTATTCACAACTATACACACTCCTTCTTTTGCTCTCTCATTCTCACCTACTCCTCCACATATACCCCATCCATACTCCCATTCTCTCACATTCTCGCCTCTGCATTTAGTTTCAGTTACTTCACATACAGTACATCAAGTTTCGCACCCTCAAGCACCTGGACAATCTCTCCCTCTTTCACCTTATCATTCGGACGTCTTACATTGCATGTTGCGATTACCATGTCCTTTGTCCGCCCTTGGTCGTCATCTTTTGGTCAGTCCTTGTCCAAGGCTTCTTGTTCGTCTTTTTAGTTAGTTGTTTTCCGGGAAGGGGCACTAACCCTCTGCCAACCCTTTTAGTCGCCTTGTACGACAAGCAGGGAAAATGAGGGAATATTCTTGAAAAAAAAAAAATACTCCCAGGAGGTATTCACTTTGAATATATAAATTTTAAAAGTCGTGACATTTTCAGCCGAACCCTTAAGGACAAGCTGCATATATTATTACAATATATATATAGACACCCCTCACAGCAAGTCCTGAGAGTAATTCAGATGACAAGATGCCGCAATGCTCATTATAATATACAGTATTTGGCCTGGACACCCCCACCTCCACCCTACCATGAATATGTCCTCCATACCAGCCATATGTAGAGTTGCCTACTTCTTCCTTAATCTTTATCAATCGTTTTTTGTGTCTACTCCGTTCTTTTCCTGTTTTCTCCCATGCTTTCTGTCAGAACAATTCTGGTAACCAGTTCTTACGTTCTTTGGAGTTGGTGGATTTTGTAGAAGGCTTTCGTTTTCCTAAATAACAAAGCAGATAACTTTTCGCTCATCGTTACCCACACTGTAGTTTAAGACATTGGTTAAACTGTTCTCCAATTAAACAGTCCCATTTGCATTTTTGGCGCAGTTCTCATTCTCGTTGATTCAGTTGTTTTAATAGGAAATGCATTATGTTTGAGAATGACCGCCAATTTGAAAAAAATATAGGGATTACAGTATATTTTATGTACTGTCTTAAAGATTATTTTAATGCTTGTGTGGTTCGTTCAAATCCTTCTGTACTGAAAAAAAAAAAATCACTTACAAATAATAAGCGATCAGTACATTTAAAGTTAAGGTTCATGAACATGAAATATTTCAGGAACTGTTATTAGTATTACATATTAAAATAATAATAAATGGACATAATATATAGGGATGTCCACACTATAACTTGTTGAAGGGTACATTAAATACATGGTAGCGTTGACCACTTGATATATTGATCACCAAATTCTTGGTGTCCGAAAATTTTCTATTGTACTTACTCGGAAGGAGAGTAGGGTCATGCAGGACGTCGACGAAACACCTTACTGTAGGTGTTGGTCCTTTATTTATGTACTGCTTCTCCACACATGCTAGATGACAACAGGGAGATTGGAGTTGTTCCAGGTCTAGGCAAGACTTGAAAAATACTTGAAAACCAGACAATGGCCATGCTGGACCCAGTGTCAGAAATAAAATACTCTGCCAGGACTTGGTTGAAGTCCACTCCCAGACTTACATCAAGACTTGCACCAAGACTTGCTTCAAGACTTGTTCCAAGACTTGCTTCCCTGAAAGTGTTGGAGCATTCAGGTAGTTTCAAGCAAAGAAATAAAAGTAATATACTTTAATGTGAAAAAAAAAAAAAATTGTCACAGGAGCATTTCAAGGAATTAAATAATGCAATTGCCCTTTGACCACCCTAACCCCTAGGTGTTAGGACGATACTGTATAGGATAAGAATTTGTCACATTATTTCATAATTACAGAACAGTTCCTGTATGACGGTAGTGTAACCACAAAAAAAAAAAAAAAAGTATCACCTCCCTGGGGTTAGATAAGATGTGAAATGCTTCTTCATACATGTGCGTGTTGTGAACAATGCCCATTATAATGCAATACCTCATGAAAGTGTGGGATTAGACATTACTAACTGGAAACTCTGTCACAACTGCAATACAAACATATCCGTGTTATATTCCAAAAATCATACTCTGTGTATCATAATGTCTCACACTGAAAGGGTGCCAATACTTTTTTTTTTTATCGAGGGCGACTCGCTGACCTTATCCCAGGGTGTCAAACTGCTGACAACAGTTGTTTCTGCATCTCACACACAACTGCTCTGCACTCTTCTCATGTCACAATTTCCAGGGCAGATATCACTTTCAAAACATTACTAATGTAGGCACAATACAATCAAAATACCTTTTAGGGGAATAAAAGTCGGTGCACTAACTCATAATCGGGGTAGGAGAAGGATAGCTCCAGGCAGGAGTCCGTGACCTTGCTCCAGACAAACCAAAACACAGAAGGACCGAGAATCAGGGTTGCCAACTGTGGATGATGATATTCTGCTGTACTGGCCAACAAACTCTGCTGGATTGTGAAATTGCATACATAATACCCAAGATTAATATAAAGCAATATGTAATAATGCATATTTGTTAGGCTACTCACCGAAAGAGAGAATAGGATACCATCCTCTTCCTCGTCATCTGATGTATCCCCCAACACAGCTGTTGAAGTGCTAGGCCTACAGTCTTGCTCTCCAGAAATAATTGAAGTAGGCTTATAGGCTGCCAGTGTTCCTATCTCTTGTAACATAGACTTGGGCAAGTCATACGAGCAGCGTCATTTACCAACCCTCTCCAACCCACTTTTCACGGAAATAATAGCACTTACAGAAGTTGTATTTAAACGATTCCTGAGCGTCGTTTTCACAATGTTTACCTCACTGAACAATCTTTCAACTTCAGCATTAGAATGGGGGAGTGATAGTAGGAGGTTGGTCAGGTTCAAAAGCAGGGTTTGGGCTGGAGGTGAAGGGGGAGGTGGTTGGTCAGGGTCAGCAGAGTTTGGAGCTGGAGGAGAAGGGGGAGGAGGTTGGTCAGGGTCAAAAGCAGAGTCTGGGGCTGGAAATGAAGGGGGAGGAAGTTAGTCAGTGTTAAAAGCAGGGTTTGGGACTGGAGGTGAAGGGGAAGGAGGTTGCTTAGAATCAAAAGCAGGGTTTTTGGCTGGAGGTGAAGGGGGAGGAGGTTGGTCAGGGTCAAGAAGACAAGAATTTTCGAAAGATGGATCCATTAGTCACTCCAGTACTGCATCAATAGATCTTTTCCATATGAGTCACGAGTCATGTGACTTTTGTTTACGGCGGCACATTGGACGGCAAATTATCATAAGTCTAGAGAGAGAGACAATTGCAGATTCCACAATGGTATTCCACTGCTATGCCTTCGGCTGTAAGACAAGGGAGAATACAGGAAGTAGTGTACACTTTTACCGGTTCCCATCCAATGAGGAAAGGCGACATAAGTGGATAGGTGCCGTGAAGAGGGAAAATTGGCAGCCGCCAGCCTACATCCGGCTCTGTAGCAAGTATTTCATATCAGGTGAGCCGATGATTTGTGAATAGATACGGGCATATTAATCGTTCTTTGTGGCTGCAGATGTCTTGGGATATCCTAATTATGTTATTGTCACAGAGCACAAGACCCACATGGCCATGTGTGTGGTGGGAAAAGGGGGGGCGGGTCCATGTCACAAACCTTGTTTTGGTATTATTCCAGAGGATCACCCAAATGAAATCGGACATAATCCATATTCTCCATAGCAATGATGATCAAGAATGTTTGAAGTGTAAGTAAAACTGATTAAATTACAGGTTTGATCATACTGAGAGTTAGGTTAGGTTAGGTAGGGTTAGGTAAGATTAGGTTTCGTTATGTTAGGTTAAAACTTAAATTTTTATTTTCTCAATGTTTTTCAGTGTGATTCATTTGAAACTGATATTTGTGTCATGGTGGATTATTTTAATAGTAATGCAGTACAGAACACTATTGAACACTTCATTGTAAAACTGTAATATACCACTGTCAGTCTGTATGCAAAACTATGCCTCGGTTACAACTAAAGCATAATTACTAGTACAGTACTACTATGTATAACTTCCAGTTTTATTGCTCCACTGAAAGCCAAACTACCAATACATGCGCCAGTTAAATATATATATCTCACTGAATACAAAAATACTTTAATCACCATTGAGAAGATAAGTACTGTACTTATACCAAGAGCCCTTGTATGTACTATGACTTTCCTGTTAATGTAAAATGTAATATCATTAAAACTATATTGTTGAAATCTTTAAGTTTTATGTTGTGGTATTCATCAGCATGAAATAAATGGCCTTAATTTAAATTTGTTCCAGTGTTATGTTTCAGATGAATTGTAAAAGTTAATTTGAAAGTTCTGGCATATATATACTGTCAATTATGCATTTTATGTAAATTTTTTTAAACATATATAGGCTGTGTATATCCATCTAGGCCTATAATTACTGAAATTTCCAAAAAGGGTACATTTTTGTCAGATTTCTAGAATTACACCGAACTCACACTGTTTTAAAATTTTCATTTTTAATGGTTTATAGTGTGAGTAATTTGAATCTAATATTCGGTTCTGTCAGAAATAACTATTTTTTAAAACCAAACCAAGCTAACCCAACCAACCTCACCTAACCTAAGATAGGACCTAACTTGAAGATTAACCCCTTTGCAGGCAGATAAGTTTTTAAGTTTTCTGGGATAAGACACACGAGCTTTTCTACCCTCCCCCCCCCCCGACTGCCACGTGTTCCAAAAATGTGTATTTTCAGCTTATTTTCACCACCCAAACATATTTATTTTGCCACAAAACCTCCATATTCCTATACATCGATGTTTGTTCTACACGATAAGCAAAAAAAAAACACACCAAAAAAAAACCACTATGCGTACGTTACGGCCCTCAGAATAAACATTCTTGATCATAATTTCACTTCCCAACATCATAAGTCGAATGTTTACTAATCAATCTCTACATGTTATACCATCAATCGAAAGAGAATTTTATTAGCTTTCGAATGGATCAGGTCCTAGTTTGATGCGAGGTATGGTCTTCGAGTAATAAGCAAAGAAGTAAAACCCATTTTCGACAGACAACAACTTTTTTATTCGGGGAGCCTTTGCAAAGAACTTTTCTCGGCACCATTATGTTTTTATTTCATCATCCTATGCACAGCTTCATTCCCCTTCATCTCAGTAAAGAACGGCGATCCTAGGCCTCATAGTTTTCGAGAAAAATGCAAAAAACTACTGTGTATTTTGCCGCATGCTGACCAGCTGTCAGCTGCGCTCACTTTCGTTATTTTCCCGTAGTGCACTAACACTTTCATGCTTGCTAGCTACACTTTCTTTGGTTTTACACCAACAACTGTTTTATATAATTACTTCTGTTTTGTTTTTAGTCCTCTCAGAAACCACACATGAACACTAAACCTGTTGCTAGCAACTGAAACTGAAGCTGTACTTATTTCCCTGTCATTTGTGTTGAGGTAAATAACAATATATATGTATATGTAAATATACTGACATAAACAGAGGTAAACAGATACATAAAAAAAACTATATATCGTACTTCTCCAGTGGTGATGATCTTCCTGCAGGACCAGATCGGTTGGGAGGTGAGGAGTTTTGTACTGTGTGTATGTATGTATGTGTGTGTGTGTGTGTGTGTGTGTGTGTGTGTGTGTTGCTATATTTTAAGTATTAGCATAAGTTACTATAAGTTAGTATTGTAAGTGTAATCTTAAGCTTAGATAATATCATTGATATAATCTTTAAAGTTCATTTAGCCATTAAATCATATATTTAAGTTTAGTCTTAACTGATACTCATAATGTGAGCATAATTCTGTTATTGATAGTACTAAGTCAAGTATTGGTGCGAATATGATTAATTGTTATACATATGGACCAGCTCTTTTCTAACAAAGATGTATAACTGCGGAGGTTTAGTGGATTTAAAAATCGTTAAATGTCTTCCTTCATATTTTGATCTTGAAATTTACACGTCAGTGTTAATAATATTCCCTCTTTGAACTATGTAGTGGTGAATTGAGAGTGTCTAAAGTAAGACTGTTGAAGATAGTCATTTGTGAAGCGTGAAATTTGTGTTATTGAGTTATGTTTACAGTCACGTAGGCATATGTAAACGACACGGGTAATAACACTGTTCGAAGTCCTAATTTATTGGGTTATGTTATGTTTAAAGTTCCTGCGTGCTTAGTACAAAAACTTTAAACATCGTAAGTCATTTATCTACATATGTTGAGTGCAAATGTATATCTCTTATTTTTTGGAGATCTAGTAGAAACAAAATATTACAAAGTAATTAATTAAAGTTTTAGCTGATTCCTGAACACTGTCTTGGTGATTATCAAAGGCAGGGAGAGCCGCGCCAAGCAATGAGACCACCGCTCCTCTTCATTGTTACAGGTTAGTGCCCAAACTCTCACCCCCCCACCTCTCTCCCTCGTGTGATAAGTCCTCATATATGTAAGTTAAATTTGTGATATTTCTCTTGATCCCTCTTGTACTGAATAATGAGACCATTGCTCCTCTTCATCCTTACAGAGATCGTCCGTGCAAGCCACCGCCAAACACCTCACCTTAAATCACCCTTCCCCCTTTTTTCCTAGTTCATGTAGCCTAAGTAACAAATATACTGGCTTGTCCATTATGATTACAGTCGATCTGATCACCGTTCATATAATTACTGTAACGTTACTGCATATGATTCATGAGTCATACGAGTTTAATCGTAAGAGAATATCTTGGTGGTAATTTTTGAATCTTCCCGATGAGTCCAACTGTGGCCACGGGATTAATATATCCAGGTGTATCAGTATTTTTTTAATCTTCCTGAAGAGTTCAACTGTGACCCTGGGATTAACATATTCATGTGTACCAATATTCTTTGAATCTTCCTGAGAGTCCAACTGTGACCCCGGGATTAATATATTAATGTGTATCAGTATTCTTTGAATCTTCCCGAGAGTTCAACTGTGACCACGGAATTAATGTCCATGTGTATCAATACTCTTTCAATATTAACTTAGCTTGTAAAGATTCATATTTCTAGTAATGTAGATCTTCATTATTATCTCGTTTGGGTTCATGCACAGTTTGAAGAGTAATCTGTCTCAGTTCTTAATGCTTAGTAAATCTTAGGTTAAGTTATTTCGAGTTCGAGTTTTGCTCTCCTTAAAGGAGTGGTATAGACGAGATTGAGTGGCCGGCAAGGTGTGCTAGTAACTAACTACTCACGCCCTCCCAAATAAGATCATGCTACCACATTTCCCATAAATTCTCAAATAAGATCATGCTACCCCATTTCTCTTAATCTCTAAAATTCTCTAATATGATCAT
Source organism: Coenobita brevimanus (assembly GCF_032717465.1). Classification (NCBI taxonomy): domain Eukaryota; kingdom Metazoa; phylum Arthropoda; class Malacostraca; order Decapoda; family Coenobitidae; genus Coenobita; species Coenobita brevimanus. The sequence goes on along the minus strand of NC_136997.1, from coordinate 36,304,751 downwards.
GCTACCCCATTTTCCATAATCTCTAAATTCTCAGCATTACATTGAGGGTGGTGACCAAATTTCAGGGCATTACATATATGTGTGTGTGTGTGTGTGTGTGTGTGTGTGTGTGTGTGTGTGTGTGTGTACTCCACTAGTGAAGGTATCGCTCGGTATGGTACAAGTCGAAACAATCACCCATGCAAAGCGGCACATCACACACAGGACACATGTCCCTTGTGTCCTTCATCACCCTAAACTTGAAGCACAAGGTACACCTGAGCCTCTTCTTGTCAGAGATCCTTGTCCGGTGGTGGTCCAGAGTGCAATCGAACATCACGTCATCGTCAATCACCCGGCAATGCTTGCTTGGATACCCTCGTGCTCTGTGGTTCTGTCATGTGGGACCTGCAGGCCCAGGCATGGGTTCTCTCAACGGACCAGCAATTAGAGGTGATGGCGGTGCTGGTACCGCTGATGGGCCTCCTGCAGGTGGTGCTGGTGTTGATGGTGGCACCTGTGATGGCCCTGCTTCTGGTGCTGCTGGTGTGGGGTGTCCTGCAGGCTGTGCTGGTGCTGGTAGTGGCTGGGCCCACCCTCGCACTGGTGGTCGTGCCTGCTGGGTGCCAGGTGTTGCTGGTGCTGGCCGCCAGGTAGGTCAATCTGGGGCGTGGTGGAGTGTGTGTCCAGACAAGGGCCAGTCCTCTTTGTGGAAATGCAGAAGATCGTCGATGATCTCCTCCACAAATTCAAGGAGAGTTTTTTGCCCGCATCTGTACTTCTTAACCCGAGACGTCCCGTTGACGTATGTGTACATTGCAACGTTTTGCATTTGCCAGTCCCGACGAAGTACTGGTACATCGTGCAATTGCAAGGTCCCTAATTTGCAGTTTTCAATTTTCGCAGGTGATTTTTCGTATGTTTACACGGGACACCATCCTCTATTCCTGTACAAGATGCCGAGCAGGGACAGAGCCTTACACCGCATAACCTCCCCCCCCTGCACGCCATTGTCTCGGCAATTCACCTGTTACCAGTGACCTGGACAATAAAGACATTCAGGGCCAGAGTGATTCCCCAATCGATGACAATGTGGAGGACAAAGTTTACACAGCATTAGAGGAAGAAACAGTCAGAAATGATGATCAGGTAATGTGGCAAAAGAAGGTCAGGTATGGTTATGAGTTAGTGAGTGGAACAATACTTATAATGTCTATATTACTGTTTGAAAACCAATATATTCTCGTATTACATATAAATTCGTACCAAGTAAATAAATAAATACCGTTTATGAGTGGTGTGAAATAGTTACCCTCCCATAGAACTCGTTTTCTTTGGTGCCAGCCTGTTAGAAAACCCAGTTAGGTAAGGAGGTACTGCTACCTGGATCGAGTATTTTAAACCTCAGGTGAGAGATTTCTCTATGAAATTTCGATGTTTCTTACCAAAAGCGGAGGTTTTAGCCAAAAAAAAGTTTTTTCGAAAATACCTTGGGATTGAGGGGTGTCGGAGGTGCGAAATAGCTCGGGACATGACGGGTTAAACAAGGCAAACCCTTTGAACAGTGTCATTAGGACGAAGTAGAATGTGACCTTCTTAATCCACTTGACAGTTCGGTGTTGGATGGGGTACTACTGGACCATCTGATTGAAATGATCCACCCCACCCATGTACCTGTTGTACCCCTCCACAATGAGGGGCTTGCAAACAGCCTTCTCCACATAGATTGTCTGCCTATCATTACCCTGCACTTTTCTTCGAACCCTCTTCGGAATGGTGTCCGTAGTGTGGAAGGCGGCCACCATGTTCACAATGTGCTTCTCCCTCCACAGCAGGACTAGCACATTGTCCTTGTGCCAGTACGCCATGCCCCCCTCGGGCAGTCTCTCAGCCCTGGTGATGGCCTGCAGCTGGCGTGGCACTCCTCTAGGCAGCTGTAGGGTCCCACACACATAAATTCCTGCAGCGAAGAGTCATTTGCACAGGGCTACAGAAGTGTAATAGTTGTCCATGAACAACTTATAGCCCTGGTCTTTCAGCGGTTCCATGAGGCCCAACACGTTGCTCTGGAGGGTATGCTGCACCTCCATGTAGACCTCAAGGTTCCAGATGTACCCCGAGGATGACTCAGCCAGCATGTACTTCTTGATGGCATACTTGGTGGGCTTCTGGAGGTTGTACACATGGAAGGACAGCCGGCCCTTCCACCCCAGAGAGCCCTCATCCAAGCTGAGCTGCTCCTCGGGTAGGTACACTGACTGGAACCGCTGATGGAGGTATTCCATGGGCATGCAAATGCAGATGAACTGATCTTGGTTGTCCCGGGGAATGGCGAGCGAGTTGAAGGCGTGGAAGTGCTGTAGGATGGCAGTAAAGTGCCTTCCACTCATCGCCTGCCAGACCCTAGGGTAGTCATGCAGCTCGGAGCTCTGCCAGTAGTGCCTAATGGTCAGAATGTGCACAACCCCCATGAAAACGTATAACCCCAGGAACTTGGCCATCTCCTCTTCCTTGCAGGAAACCAGGCATCCAGCTGAGTCCCCAGGAATGTGGCATACCAGTTTGTTTACACGGTGAGATGTGACAACAACTCCCACGTGAGAAAGAACTCGAAGAACTGCAGGGGAGTTGTTGAAATATCTACATGGATCCCTGGGGAGCCAGTGAATGGCTCATGGTTCGGTGTGAATGGGCCACTATTCCACCCAGGATTCTCTTCAGCAGTGGTGGCACAGGTCAGCCTGTTGACACCCTTTGGCCTGCCCTCCGACCCCTTGGACGTCCCCCATGTCTAGGCAGTGGACCACAGCGCCCTCGTCTGGGAAGGGACGCCTCAAACGAGGACGAGGACGAGACAGAGAGCTCTGGGGACACCAGTCTCCTCGTCCTGGCTGGCGAGGATGTCACCATAGCATCCTGCACAGCAGAAGCGGGTAGAGGGGCCATCACAACAAACAATAGCCCAGCTTCCAATGACACCGGCTCACCAAGGGGGGCAGAGGGGCATGGAGATTTGGAGTCGATGACAAGAGCAGTGGGACTGGCAGGTCCTACAGGTGGGGAGTGTTCTCCGGTGAAGCTGGCCGATCATGCTGGTGTAGTCTCCTGCGAAGGAAGCCGGTAGGGCAGCTCCACTTACTGACCAGATGGTGGCAGCTCAATCTCCTCCACCCCAGAAGGGTCACTCTCAGTGCCGCTCTTCAACTCTACCTCATTGAGGATCTGATGCCTCATGTGGTGCCAACCCGCGTTTCATCTTTGTAAGACTGCTGTCACTGCAAGCCAACTGGAGAATAAATTGCTGTCTGAGGGATTGTGGACCCTGTGGCAGTCCAACGTTGTGGTAGGACTGTGAGCTGAAATAAAGGAGTCAAGATATTTTATTCACAGCCAGCCAAGAACTTGGCTCAACACTGGCACAACGCAAGAGTTCATGATATATGTGTATGTCCTTGAAAAGCCTCGTCTCCTACACCTGACTTAGCGCACAGGTAGGGCCCACTAGCACGTGGTTATCTCTTTGATTTTCTTTGCACATTACACATAACTGGCTCTATCATTTTTATGAGATACACAGTACATTTCACCAGTAACATGTAAATGGACTTGTTCCGTAGGCTGTTACTTGTGCACTAAGGTGTAGAAGGTGGTGTTTCCCTTACGAGAACACACTGCAGTGGGTCAGTTTTTCACTGTCTTTACACATAAATCATAGCCAAATATATCAGTAGATAGGATACACAGTATATTTCACACACACAAAAAAATGTAAATGCATGTGTTCCTAACCTCACGTTGCATTTCGCTACTTTTGTGCTAGCTCAGCTGTGCGACAAACACTCTTTATTATCAGCACGCGGGTCATTTTTTCACTGTCTTTTCACATAAAACATAGCCAGATATATCAGTACATGGGATACACAGTATATTTCACAAAAAAAAAAAAATGTGAATGCATGTATTCCTAACCTCGCACTGCATTTCGTTACCTTTGTGCTAGCTCAGGTGTACGATACACACTGTTCATTACAAACATGTGGGTCATTTTTTCACTGTCTTTTTACATAAAACATAGCCAAATATATCAATGCAAGAAATACAAACCATATTCCACCAAAAAAAAAAAAAAAAGTAAAAGCACGTGTTCCTAACCTCACTTTCACTTTCTTTTCACATAAACAAATAACAAAATATATCACTGTATGAGATACACAGTATATTTCACCAATAAAATGTAAATGCACCAGTTCATAACCTCCCCTTGCATGTCGCTACCTTTGTGCTGACTCAAATGAACGAGATGCACTCTTTCCTACGAGCAATTGGGTCAGTCATTTACTGTCTTTCACATAAAACATAACCAAATCTATCTATATATGAAATAAACAGTATATTACACCACAACAAGTAGAAGTATGTGGCCCTTACCTGTCTGCTAAGGTGTAGCAGATGATGTTTCCCTTACCTGAAGCTGATGCAGTGTTTACGGTTTTATTTCACAATACACAATGAAATCCATCATTTTATGAGACATACAGTATAATTTACCAAAAGAGTACCTGAACGTGCTCTGTATGTCACATCTGCGATACCTAAGGTATCGCAGACAACATTTTCCGACAAGCACATGGTGCAGTGTTTATGTTCATCCACACAAGCATACAATAAACATATCAATAACACTTATGCTTTGTTTCACACAGAAAGCATACGGAATAAGTATAACAATATGATAAAATCAAATATCCCTATAAACCTCCTCTATTGTATTCCCTTCTGACAATGATGTGCCGTGGTTGTAAGGCATACGTGACTCTTGCCCTTGCCAATATTTCATCACGTACACTGGTTGCACTATACTCCTATCTGTTGCACAATAACATTATCCACAATATATCAGCATAAAGCAAGGACTTCATCAACACTTTGCCAAATATTCCGTTCAAGACAACGCCGTGTCATCAGGCAGTTTCCTGCCTCCCTCTGCTAAACGTTTCACCATGTCCTTCCTCACTAGCTATTGCACACTATATTTGCCTGATTCACTGTCACTATTATTCAGTGGCTGAATACTCACATTGAGTGCAGAGTAGAAGGAGTGTAGTTGTTGGGACACGCTGAAAAATAGGGTAGGCCTAGCACAATCTTACATGGCCAGTGGCTGATAACGGCAATGAATGATTCACGAAAACCTAATTCCCTATTGCAAACACCAAACCTAATCACAATAGTGCCCTAAAAGTAAACACAAGCACTATTGGTATAGTGGAATATGAAACGCGTCACAGGATGGGGTAATTAGAGTATGATTTAAATGCTTAGCCACACACTACCTTCTCCCTCAATAACTCATGCGGAACTAGTCAACCTGCCTGTGCTGCTGTGCGTCTCGAGCCCCAAGGTTGCCAAACCATTACTTTTGACAAGGCGCGGGAACTATGACACTTCCAAAAATGACGTCGACCGGCCAAAAACGTTTTCTCTGATGAAGGTTTTTTTTGCTTTTACGACGACAAACGAGTCATCGAGTATAGTTGCAGATGCACCCAAATGACAACAAATGCGTCATCGTGGGCGGAGGGGTTAAGAAGAGAGAATAACTGCAGTAGGCCAATAGGCCCATGCTAGACAGCTCCCACAAAAGTGTGACTTATCTACCTTTCCTAAAAAAGTCCATGCCGGGCCATGCCAGGCAGCTCTCACAGGAGTGTGACCCCAAGAATGACAAATTGTATGTGCAGCCTACACCTGCCATATGCTTATCTAGCCTATGCTTGAAACCTTCTAGAGAAGGGGCAGCAATTACGTCACTGAGTAACCTATTCCTTTCATCAACCACATGATTCACAGTCAATGTATACGATCCCTACTCCTTTGGCCCCACGTAAAAAATTTACTGATTACCAATATAATTTACATATACTGTATGTCAACTGCAGCTAGCTATATTACGCATAAACAGTGTGAATGTATGTTTACTTTGTGGGATGCACTGGTGAGCTGTGATGAGGTGTTCACCAAATAATGATAAAGGTCACCTTATCTGAGATCTTGTTTCGGTCCCCAATCCTTGAAAATGGTGAACTTCTCAGTAAATATGGTGTAAGGATCCAGCACCAAACACTTTATCTTTTTCCTGTTCATGTCTTCATGGCACTGATCCAGATTTCTGTGTATATCTGACAGTTCCATCTCTGACAGCCCTGTCTGGACAGCCACTACTGCAAGGAGTTTGCCGTCCGATATTGAGTTGTAAACAAAACCACGTGATTTCTGTGATGTCACTGGAAAAGGCCTACAAGATATTGGTATTTTATGAGACAAATAATGCATGAAGAAGAGGTTTGAGGGTACAATGCAAAATAAAAGATTCCTCCAAGTTTCAGCTGCAATCAGTGATGATGAACAGTTCCCGACAGCGTCTGCGAACGGTTTACAAAAATCAGTGCAAACTAGACATGTGGAATGGTGGAGTCTGTTGATGACGAGTCTGAATTTGGGGTGGAGTTTTAATGGTGCTGATAAAGTGTTAAAAGTTGATCGTTTCACTTTACTGGAAACAAGAAATTTTAAATTAATTTATTGCTAGAATATCATATCATCCATGCTGCAAATCCGCTACAGCCTCCGGTACACCTAGCAAAATTCCTCAAGAAAATCCGCTAGCGGTTACAAGCAAAAAGTCACTGCTGTGGAGATAGCAAATCCGCTAGGTTTAGCAGATTTTCCTTTGAAATTGAAAACCCTGCCGAATATCCCCTCCAGCTCCCCTTAGGGATCCTTATGATAAGACCTTTAAATTATGGTATCTATGATATTTCCTTATAGGAAAGTGGATAAATATCACAAAATATATAGGAACTCATTGGAATTATATTAGCCTAAAATGTCATCGTTCAACTAAAAAAAAAATAAATAAATACTGAATCGATGTAGAGAATTCACAACATCACGACGACAATGTAGAAAAACATAAGGATATTTCAGTGCAAGGTGCAAAAATATTGTTGGTATTTATTTTCAACCTGTACACTAAGTTACAAGGGATGCTAAAAAGTTCTAACCCTTACCATGCTAACCAGAAAACAGGTGAGCCAAGCAAATGACACTTTGCATGAATGAAATTTAACCTTTTTGATGACCAACAGGGCTTTTGTTTTTCTGAGACAGCATTTATATAGGGATGAATAGCCGTGGGAGTTAACCAGGTAGCCTAACTGCAAATATCAGATCACAGCACACAGCAACCTAGTATATCCCTTTTCATGAATGTCTGCTACCTCCACACTTTGAGGAAAATCAACCCCATAAGAGCAAATGCCCCCTCCTAGTCATCAAAAGGGTTGAACTTCATGCAATCATAATGTCCTTGTGTGGCTCAGCTCCCTGGTTAGGCTAAAAACTTTTGAGCCAGCTCTGTGCACTCATTTAACAACAAAATTCCCTCTTTTTCCGTTAAACAAGATGAAGTGATGAACACTGAGTATTCCAATTTGGAAAATATTTTAATGCGTACCAACATAAAGGATATTATTCCCTTATGGTATCAGCCAGTGTTTAAAGTTTAATTTTAAAAATAGAGTAAAAATTTTCAGAAGTATTTCCACTAATTTTTCACTGAACACAACTCTAACATGTTCATTGTTGAAAAGAAGTAAAGTTAAAAGTCTGGCAATTCATTTGTTGAATGCTATCGAATTATGGCATTAATATGTATAACATTAAAAATGATAATTCAAAACAATTTTTCTTAGCAAAAACCATGCATAGGGTACAGGTACTAATAGTGTAAATAGGGCCTA
>NC_136997.1:36264470-36291970 GCF_032717465.1 Coenobita brevimanus | reverse complement strand
TTTATTAGGATTTCAGTCTCTGCAACCTTTTCATCCACACATCTTCTTTTATCTCTCCTAGTTAACCTTCTTACTTCTGAATTCAAACTCCAGTACGCAGCTCTTGCTAATTCAATCTCTCGTTCATCAACGCATTGCATCTCACTCCTCAATTTAGCCTCACCTCTCTTTTTTATCATATCCCACGTTTCCTCTGATATCCATTTCTTTCTCCTGAATCTGTGTCTCCTTCCAATCGTACATTCAGCAGTCTCATGCAAAACTTTGTTCACATCCTCCCACATCTCATCTACACTTCTCTCCCCCTCTTCCAACGTTTCCAACACCAAAAACCTATTTCTGCATTCTAATCTGAATTCCTCCTTTTCTTCTCCTTCTCTTCTAAGCTTAACAATATCGTATCTACCAACACCAGATTTTTCCTTCTTCTGATTTTTTAAGTTTAAACCTTATTTTTGCAATGCTGAGTTGATGGTCACTACCAATATCCGCTCCCCGTTTAACATGAACATCTAGCAGAGAACTTCTATGCCTCCTACTGATAGCGATGTGATCAATCTGATTTTTATAATTTCCACACGGCGACACCCAAGTTGTCTTGTGTATATTGCAATGCTGAAAGAGTGTGCCCCCGATGACTAAGTCATTTGCTAGACAGAAGCTTCCAAACCTCACTCCGTTTTCACTCATCCTACTACCAACTCCCATCTTACCCATACATGCCTCAAATCCCTCATTTGAACAGCCCATTACCGCATTAAAGTCTCCAACGCAGATCAAAACATCATGTCTAGGTACCCTTCCTACTCCTTCTTGCAACTTTTCATAAAATGTGTCTTTCCTTTCATCGAGTGCATCATTAGTAGGTGCATAACACACAAACAGACTGATGTTGCCATGATTTGATTTAAACCGTGCGTATAGCAATCGCTCATCTATAGGATCCCACTCACATAAAGCCTTATTTGCTTTACAACCCAGCAACAATCCTACTCCCTGATAATGCATTCCGTCCTGTCGGCCAGATATCAATAAACGTATACCATCCTCCAAATCCAACTTATCGACTCCAGTTAATCTAGTTTCTGTCAGAGCACAAATATCAAGTCCGTAATTTTGAAAAACCTTCACTAACTCATCGATTTTACCGTCATGATTTAGCGTTCTCACATTCCAGTTACCAATTTTAATTGTATTTTTTGCATTGACAAAGGAATTAGATTGTAACTGAGGCAACCGTGAGATTCTTAGCACCCCCTGCCCATTTAAGGGCTGCACGGGACTGGGGGCCATTATTGTTCTTTCAGAGTCCATCAAGGTTTCTTTGGCTAACTTCCTGAACACCTCGCCATTGTGTTGCAGTCGCAGTAGGCAGCTAACTTGCCTGATTGCCCACACCCGAAAGACCCAGCTATGCTGTAGCCAGTCACGTGCCGGCATGCTTCCCAGCCATTTCACTCTCAAGGAGTTCCTCTGCCTGAGAAAGCAACCACCCCCCTGCTCCCGAGGGCTTTTGATCTGTGTAGGTAGAGGGCGATCACTCCCTCACTAGCCATATACAGTGTATATACAGTGTATAGGCTACACTCACCAATTATAATTTACTTAGGTCAAAAGCTCAACAAATGGACGTCTGCTGGACTAGTGGGCTGAGGGGCTTCAACCCGATTTAGCTCATAAAGGTTCAAGCCGTAGAGTATGTTAGAGTTGATGCAGTGCTCATTGAATGCCACCCAGGAATGAGTGACTGGTACCCCCGTTTTAAATGTCTGGATCGAACAACCTAGCCCTCCTAAGTGGGATTTTAGTTACTTGGTTAGTTAGTTATTTTTATGTAGACTTATAAACTCACAGTCAGATAACTACCTTCTCATCCATAATATACGTGGTACGAACAAGGTCTCTTTTGATCTGTTGGACGATAATATAGTCACTGGAATCAATGTAGCCGTGTGTGCCGCTCTGAACCAACGACAGGAGGAAGTCCGCAGGGTGGTCAGGGTTGGTGAAGTCCAGGTACACCCGACGCCCTAGGGTTTGGTACACTTGGTTGGTTGATTGTAGGAGGTCTTGCTGTATGAACTCTGCACCGCCCATCATGCCGGGGCTGGAAGATGATGATGAAGAAGGGGAAGAGGAGGAGGAGGAGAAGGAGGAGGAGGAAATGAAGAAAAGGAAGATGAAATATTAATGCCTTTTGAGTGTCGAATTGTGCTGCGGACATAATTAGTGATCCACCACATTACGTTCCCTAAACACTAAGGACTGGCTTTTGAAATTCAGTGACGTCGTCTTAGGAGTCAAGCAAATTTTTCGGAATATAAGAAACTTCTAATTCGACTACCCATTTTTGAGGGTTCAGGTACAAAGAGAGAGGAATATATCAACGCCACTTCTGTAACGGGTGTGATGTGAAACGAACAAAAGAAGAGTATAAGAAGGAAGGATACTCTATCGTCTGCAGAAAAATGAGCATTATGGAAGTCAGGACACATTCCTGGCAGATGATTGGCGGCGAACACTTCCACGTGGGTGCACATCCAATGCCTCAGGGTGAAGTAGAAGGGCTGTTTGAATCTTTTAGGGCCTGGGGAACTAATCGTCTTTAGTCTACCGTGAAAGAACTGAAAGAAGGAGGTTTAGATTATGTCATTAAAGTTTCTCGAAACTTTGAAATTGCTGTTTATATAAATGGAATTAGTTGGCGCCGAGTCGTATGGTACTTAACGCTCGCCTTTACAAGGTGGAGCAATAATGTTTTAGCCCGCCTGTGTGTGTGTGTGTGTGTGTGTGTGTGTGTGTGTGTGTGTGTGTGTTTCCATTATATCTCATGAACGTCAACACGAATTTTCTTAAACCCACACATTATCCGAGATTCAACAAATTCTTCCAAATTGTGTATACTGTACAGGGCGGGTAGCGAACACAGACATATGATTTTAAACAAAGAAGTAAATTGATTCACATTAGTCTTGATTAAAATTAAATTCGCAGAGATGGTTCTATTCTCGCACACTATCTGAAACTTCTAATTGCTCCAAAGTCTGTTTGCTAGTAGAGTAGTAGTAGTTGCAACCCCACACTCATTTGACATGTGAACCCGGTGAACTGCAGGCTTGACTTGCCTTCTGCAGTCCACCTTGCTCCTTTTGGGCTATAGGAAAGTAGCTGAGGGACGGTTTTATAACCAGACAGTGGAACCATCCAGTTATATCGGTGCCACCACACGAAGGCGTCCCTATCCAGCACCAAGTTAATTCAAAAGAGGGTTAATGAAGATGGAGATAAAAAATCAATCCTCAGTTCATGTCTGAGTAAGGCAGTTCCCCCAGCGTCTGTATGCAGCACTGATATAAAGTACTGTAAAGAACATTGATATAATAAGACATAATAAAAATAAAGTGCTAAAACTAGAAATTATGCTACTCTTACATGATATCAGATTCAGCCAGTTCCTGCAGTGTCTGTATACGGTGTGGGTAGACGGGCACGGTAAGCACTGACACAAGGTTGCTCATGTAGGCCGCTGCTAAGATGTCCACAGCCACCCACCAGAAAATCAGCCACACACGCGCCCACGAAAACACCCGCACCCTACTGTCATTCATGGACTGACCCAGCAGACCCGACACCACCTGAGAATATATATGGGAATTAGTAACCCGTGAATTTTAAGTAGGGAATAGAGAAAGTTTAGGCCCTGAATTTTTGGTGAAATTCATATCTAGGGAACTTACGTGGGAATTTACAACATGGGAAATGTAACCCTCTTGACATCCATTGCCTGATCCAGCACCCTGAACACCGTCTGTACCATACAATGATTGAAGCAAAATCCTATAAACATTGCACTAGAAGAGGTCTCTCGTAAGTTAAAAAGATAACGCTTACGTGACATCATTTTGAAATGATTAATGGAGGTTGCTGCCAGAATACCAAATCTCCAGGTTCATTGAGACTGAAGAATCTGTATCATATAATAGTTTAATAATTATGGTGTGATAATTCCGAGTAAATTGCCTCAGCAGTTTGACAGTGTTGTGCAGTTTATTAGAGTCCCACGAAGGCAAACCCTTGGTTCTTCTTCTGCTTCATTGTCTGTTCATATTTGTCAAAGGGTAGTTCCATGAGACAGTGCTCCTTACCACTGCTTGTGTACCATAGGCGTCCGGGTGGATTTCATCGAGAGTTGCATATTGCATCACATACGAATATGTCAGCCATCTGATATAATCTGAACTCACGGCAGAAAAATCGTGCAAAGGAATTACAGAGATAGATTGATGGAATTTTCTGAACAGAACTATGAAGAAAGCGAAATGTCATTATCTTTTTAAAGATAAATAAAGGATATCAGAAACATAGTGGTCTAAGCGCCAAGATAGCCGGTTTGAAGTAAAGTATACCATCCTGTTCCCCCAGCCTCCCTGCACTCGGGGAAGCACAAAGCATTCAAATTTGGCGGTAGCAATACGGTCCAAACTCCCATTATGTTAGGAGTTACACCTGACCCAAATCTGCTTGCCTCTGGCTATTTTGGGTGAACTGAAAAACATAGTAGTATAAGCGCCTAGGGTCGAGTGAGCCAATGGCACACTGTTTTCTATGACGCGTGGGCAAACCCAAAACACTAGCCAGCTAATCAGCATGCCCCTTCCTCCCCCACTGCCAAGATGGCCGTCAGTCTTCCCCTACCACCCACATGGCCTGGTGTATTTGATTGACCTACTTTTTTTTTTTTTCTGTGATTTTCTCGTGCCTTATTAAGTGTTTGTGATCATGGCTGATACCAGTGAAGTGGTAGACGACCCAGGACCATCGAGGGGTCGTAAACGAGTGAGGAATCCGCCTGACTGGAAGGCAAACAAGGGGGGTTTTGGGGGGTTATACATTCCAATATTGGTTGATCGAACTTACCTGTACTTAATAAAATCGTCCGCCGGTAGCCGTGATTATCAATATAGACCTGTAAAATGAACATGAGATAATTAAAACAACCAAAACACAGTCGTTAGCGGTTTTGTTTATTGTTTGGGGGATTTTGGGGGGTTATACTTTCCAGTATTGGTTGATCGAACTTACCTGTACCTAATAAAACCGTCCGCCTGTAGCCGTGATTATCAATGTAGACATGTATAATGATCATGAGATGATTAAACAGCCAAAACACAGTCATTAGGAGTTTTGTTTTTTGTTTGGGGGGTGTTTAAGCCATGTTTTATGCCATCTGATGCTTGAACAACACAATCACTCGGGGAGGAAAATGCGGTCATCGTTTCCTCCTTCAGAATGCATTAAAATTCCATTCTTTTTCCCAAAATATCCTTCAAGCAGACATCCTAACGATCATTTTAAGGCCAACCACAGCTCTCTAGCTTAAAATTTGCCCGACCTATCGCATTCTGAAGGTCGGAAAACTTTGATCGCGTTTTTCTCTTTTTTGTTATTTTGGCGCATAGACCACTATGTTTCTGATAGCCTTATAAAGTGACTGTGCCTTTTCTATTCTGCCGTAACTTTTGGATCAGAAATATGAAGTTCTGCCGGATTTTAGTCTACAATATATTATCTGATCCTGACACAGTTCTAGAAAGTAAACTGAGGCACACTAAAATGGTAATTCTAGTTACAAGACGTAGAATTATGGTTCTCAAATGCAAAAAGGTCATTAAGGCTTACAGCTTTTTTTCCCTCACACAAAAGTGTAACATAGACAGACGATAGGCTATATTTGTTATTACATACCTCAGGGTGGCAGCCACACTGAAGTTAGATTAATGTATACCATCCTTGAATTTGTCTGTCTGGGCCCAGATACTAATAAACTTATAACCAATTTTCCGTAGTAAAATGGGTTTTTTTCACACAGGAAATACAAAGAAACGGGAGTTCAAAATCTTCACACGTCTTTTGATCTTCGTGCATGGCCAAATAACTTCTCCGATCAAAACCTTCTCGTAACTAGGATTTTTTTTTACAGGAAGGAGAAGGGAAAGGAAAGTGCAGAATCTTTTTGTGTTTCTACTTCTTCCTGCAAAAACAAACTTTTGTTCCGAGAGACAGTAGTAGTAGTAGTTGTTGTTGTTCCCTAGGCAGAACTCCACGGCCGAGACCAGGCTTTCCCATTGAGCTCTTAAGGAGAGTATGTTGTGTAGTTGGCGGAGGCGCTTGTGCACAACACTGCCAAACTGCTGAGACAATTTACTCGGAATTATCACACCATAATGTGCATTGTATGAGGTGCTGTGTTGCATCCTGGACAGGCGTCAGCGACGGAGTCATCCAGTATCTTCTGATATCTCAAGAGGGCTGGATGATGCCCACATTTCAGCCTGGCCAGGTGGACCCTGTCCTAACGAAGGGGGGAGGATTCAGGAGGACCGATATCAGGAGACCGTGCATGCAGCTGTATGTTGTCTTTACGTGATTGAAAAGAGCGACGAATGATTTGAATATGGATAGGCTTCTGGAAGCTGGTTTGAGGCGGATGAGGGGGGACAGATGACAGTATTTGTGTATGATATCGTGTGGTGGGTGTTGTTTTGATGTTCCTTGCTGTGTGTGGATGTGCTGCCATGTTGTGTAGTGGATGGTGTGCGTTTGTGGAGGTTGCGGCAAGAATTTGTGTGCCTCTCATGTCCTGATGATCCTTGACTTTGAGGATTTTGGTTTCTCGGTGTAGGTAGTCTCTAGGTGTAGTAGCTGTGCAGCCTGTGATTATTTTTAGGGCCTTTTTCTGTATGGTCTGTAGGGTGTTGTAGTGTATTTTAGTGAGGTTAGAAGCCCAAGCTGGTCATCCATAATTCATCACTGAATATAATTACTGTTTGTATACTGTGATGGTGGTTTCTTTGTTGTGTTCAAATATTGTCTGGTCAAGTGACCTTAAGGCGTTGAGTCTTGGTGTTAATTTACCTTTAATATTTGTGATCTGTTGTTTAAATGACACTGATGTACGTTACACCAAGGATTGTGTGTGTGTGTGTGTGTGTGTGTGTGTGTGTGTGTGTGTGTGTGTGTGGTAGGGGAGTATTGCTTATGATGAGGTGTGGAATGTGACTGTGCTCTGCTGTCCAGTTTGAGAGAAGTGTCACTGTAGATTTGGCTGGGGCTATTTTGAGTCTGTTTATGGTGAACCGTTCATGTAGTGTGTTGAGGTAAGGTTGGAGGATGTGTGCGGCTGTGTTTGCGTTTTGGTGTATACATATAAGGGTTATGTCGTCCACATGTGAAGCTATTTGTTTTTATTTGTTTTATTATTTTTTTTAATGCTAGGATGAAGGAACCAAAGGCCACGAGCCCGCAGTCACTGTTCCTTCTAAGAGAAAAACAAAATACAAGAGAGAGCCAAATTCAAGATCCGATCATTTCTAGACGCCTGGACACACTGCGTTTGAAAGACTGGAGATCATACATAACAGGAAATACAGACAAAGGGAGACAGTTCCAGAGTTGACCTGTTGCATAAATGAAGGACTGGGAGTAATGGTTAACTCTTGCATTAGAGAGCTGGACAGAAAAGGGATGAGAGTTTGCTGCTAGACGGGTGTGTTAGTTGTGCAGGTATTGGTTAACGAGTGTAGGGGACAAAACAAATCCTTGGGGGATGCTGTTTGTGATGTTTCTGATGTTTGATGACTGACCAATAAATGTTACAGTTGAACATCTGCCTGCTAAATTGTTTGCCACTATCTGTTTGTGTCATTGTGCATGTTTATGTTGAATATGTTGTTTGTGAGGTTGTGGCGGGGGATGGCATCAGAAGCTTTGCTACTGTCTAGTGGGACTAGGAGTGTTCTGTGTTGTGGCCTAGATGAATTGATGCCACCAAGAACTTTCTGTGTAAAGTCTGTAAGAAGAGTGTTTGTGGATGATTGCGGCGTAAAGCCATGTTGTGATGGGGCTAGAGGGATGTGAGGTGTAACTAGCTGTAATACCAGTCGTTCACTGACTTCGGAGGGGGTGCAGAGGAGTGTGATGGGGCGGTGTGAGGAAGGTAACGTGGGGTCTTTGTTGAGTTTGGGGATAGTGATGATAGTGCCATGCTTCCAGATGTTGGGTATTACATTGTGTGAGTAGCTGTAGTATGATATGTTGGTGAGTGCTTGTATGCCTCGTGGTCCAAGGTGTTTCAGGTGTATGTTGCTTATGTTGTCTGGTCCACAGACAGATGAGTGCCTAAGGTTGCTAATGATGTGCTTCGTCTGGTTGTGACCGAAAAGTGCGAAGTCTGGGTCTGTGGGGAACTGTCTCTTGCATTGGATGACACGTAGATCGTCGCGATGGGGGTTTAGACGGCTGACATGTGAAAAGTGATTGATGAGAGTGTTTGATTGTTGTCTGTTTGAGGGTATGGCGTCTGTTGTTGTGATGGTAGTATGTGATTGCGTAGTGCTGCTGTTGGAGAGTGTGATGCTGTCTAGTCTTTTAAAGAGTTTTCTGGTGTTTGTTTAGTGATCAAGTGTTTAGAGATAATTATTAAAATTTAGTGTTTACTGTTCTGATATTTTATTGTTTATTTGCGTGTTGACTTCTTGTGTTTGTTATACGGTGTCTTGTGTATGTGGGGTTGAGGAGTGTTGCAGTGTGTCGTGTTGACTGATGAGGCCTCGAATTTTTGGTGTGAAATTTCGGTTGTGTCTCTTTCTGTTGCCTCAAGGGATGTGTCTTTTATCTGCATTTTCATTAATTATGTTGAAAGTGTGCACAACGGTGTTGATGTTTGTGATGGATGTACTGTTTAATGTTTCAAACTGCTGTTCTGTTTCAGTTGTGAAGGCCTCCCAGTTGGCCCTCATATAACTTGTGTATGTGTGTCTGTGGCCATCTGGGGCAATTCTTGTTTGGTAGTGATGATGATTGAGAGGTGGTCAGATCCAAGGGTTCTGACCACTCTCCAGGATGTTGATGGGGCGAAGTTTGGGGAGCAAAAGGTGATGTCTGGGGATAATGGGAAGAAGAGGGCTTGGAGTGGGATATGGGTTTGTTCACATGGAGATTGCTGAGGATGAAAAGATTATCTGTTTGGGATTGTAGTACCAGCCCTCTGTCTGTGTCAGTGTTGTTGACATGCCAGCCCGACGTCTTGACATTGAAATCATCACCCAGGATGATGTTGGGTATGTTAGTAATGTGGTGTATATGAGAAGAGTAATTGTGTGGTACTGTGGGGGACGATTGAGGAGAAATGTATGTATTGGCGATTGTCATGTGTGCTTTGTTACCAGTGCGTACTTTAACTGACTGTTTCTGTTGTGGTTTCGTGTGGGGAGAAGTGATAATGTGTGTGCACTAGTATCTGAAAAGTTGATGGATTGGTGTAACAGGATGATTAGTCCACCACCACCGTCGTCGGCCTGGTCTTGTCTAATGGTGGTGAAATTATGAAATGTAGGTGTTTTTAGTGTTCTGCGTAGTTTTGTTTCTTGGAAGATGGCAATGTGTATGTTTTGTTGTTTGATGAGTTGTGTGAGTTCTTGTTTTTTGTGTGTTTGTGCCATCTATGTTTATTGAAGAATGTTAGTGTTATGTGTATGATGTGTGTTGGGTGCTACAGCACGGGGGGAAAATGGGGGTGTGGGTGGAGAGGGAGGGGTAGGAGAAGGGTGCGATGGAGATAAGGGTTGGAGTGAATTAGATTGGGGTGGAATGGGAGGGATTGGGGGATTGGACGGCGTGGGATGGATCGGTGGGTCAGGCTGAAGAGGTGTGGAGGAAGTAGGAGAGGGGTTGATGGGGGGGTTAGTGCATGGGCGGAAGGAGCATAAGGAACAGGTCCAGGTGTTTGTGTAATATTCTCCGGATGCAAGCGTTGTGCAGGTGTATTAGATCCCAATCTTGCAGGAATTGCACTGAACTGAACCCTTTGCCTGTCGGCTGGAAGTGATAGGTTTTCAGCATGTTGGACATGTGTATTTGTTGATGGGTCCTGGATTGCTCCCAATGTCACCGGCTAGAAGAAGTCTTCGAGAAATGACAGCCAGGGAGTCATTGCTTGGTGTAGAAAAAACAGTTGTTGTATGTGTTGTGTTGAGAGATGTGGTACTTGCACGGGCGACCAAAGCCACTCCCAGGTTCTCGGACCCCGTAAGAGGCCGGGAGGGGGTTGCGGTGGTTTGGCCCCCATGCTGTCCTTGTCCTCCACTTCGACAGCCTCTGGGGGGTGGACCCACGGTGTAGACGCCACCGCTTTAGGTCATCCGAGAGACAGTTGACCGTATGTGTGTGAATTCAGACTGTTGTGATGGAACGAGTTTAATATCACTAGGCTGCAGTGGTAAAAGTTAGGCCTCTTCTTTGTTCTACACGAAACCGATACAGAGTGATGAACATAACTGTCCGTTCGCCTGTTTGTCTTGAGACTAATGAGAGGGAATTGCAGCCAATTTACGACTATAACTGTCTTCTAATATTTCTTGCCTTTGCTTGGAGAACATTTCCTTCAATTTTTTGTGTACAGTTAAATGATTTTATTAATTTCAGGAGAGATCCTTTCGGCTGAAGGTGTTTATTCAGTGTGGTCAGCAGGGACCTGGCATGGAGGAATTATTCATGTGCTGTGATTATTTACAATAACTTTGTTGATTCTTCATTATAACTGTATGAATTGATAACTACGATTACACTGACAATTAAAAAACAAATTGTACGAATAGACTCGAATTTGTTTCATTTCCGTACGTTATATATTTATGCTCTGCTAAGTTAAAACTAATTCATGAACTGATTTAATATAATTTCACAAAACACCTGGGTCTTCAAGTATAATTAATTATAATATAAATACATTATAATCTTCCATTTAAAGTTATTGCCAATTATGAGAAATTATTGTGTGTAATAAAGACTGTTATAATATGCATCATGAAAACAACAGCCATACTGGGGAAACATATTTAGTATATTAGATAGTCAAACAAATAAACTTAAGGCCATTATTAACCTCGTATATAAATTCATATGATGGAATGAGAAAATAATTCCACAGAGGTTATGCTCAAGAATTACAAAATAATTTAAAAGCTTACATTATGTTTAAGTATAAAATTCACTCCATAGAGACGAGATCCTGCTCAGTAACTCGTGTTTCAAAATGACAGTACTTTCAGTCATCACACTGTCACATTTCAATGAATGTCCTCTCCATTACAGTGGAACCTATACAACAGTCAAAGCATAACTTTGGCAGCCAGTATGCCAAAGATAATGTAAATAAAATGCTAACATTATCAGCTACACGAATTATCGTAGAAGATCGAAGATGTTAATCACCTTGAGAACGATGTCAGTGGGGTCACTGAGGTGGTGGAGGTAGTGGAGTAAGCAGGCGAGCAGAGAGGCAGCAGCGATGGTGGAAGCCAGGATGAGGCACCATAACATAACAGAGAAGGGGTACAAGATACTCCTCCATTTGGGTATGGGAGGCGGCGTCTGAAGGAGAATTCCAATGCTGAATCGCCAGTAGGGATAAACGAAGTCTAAGTCACTGAAACTGTCCGTGTTAAGCTTGAATGAACTAATCACTATGTCCTTATTATTATATACCATATCACCCAACATCCCATTCCAGGTTCCATTCTCCTTCATTCCCCATTCAACTGTGTCGAAGAGGGTGATTTTATAAGTGAAGTTGTATTTATCACCAATGACCTGAAGCGCGTCTGAGTTTCCGCCACTGCATTTACCGTCCTCTCCAAAGTACAAGTATGGTTCATCAATGCAGGAGATTGGTACCTTTAAAACCCGCCCACCGAAGTTCCTGAAACGATCAGGGAAGAGTGCGTGTCTGGTGTCGAATTTCTCTGGGCTCCACACTCCCAAAGATGCCCTAGTGCTTGTAGGTAAACTGGTGTAGGCGATGAAGTATTGACGTCCTACTTGTGGCTGCAGCAACAAGATGAACTCCGAGCGCTGGACGACAGGCTGAACAATTAGTGATGTGGTGTTGAGGTGTGGGTTGAGACAAAAAAGGACGAGGTAACTGGGGTTCCAGTCTTTATTATCTGCCAGGAGGAGGAGGAAGGCGGTGGGGTCAAGGTGGAAGATGATTATGGCGGTGAGATGGGACCCTTTGGTGTGGTGTGAGGGAGTGGAGGTGTGGAGGAGTGAGTGCTGGGTGGCGAGGAAGACGGGCGTGAGGGAGGCTCCAGCCACCGCCACCACCACCTGATTCACGTCAAGGAAATGCTGGCTGTGTTCGTCACTTACCATCAGGAGGTCATGCCCGCTCAATGGACCACTAACCAGTGACGACAGTGTCTGGGTAATCGTACTGTGACCATCTGTGTGGGAAAAGAGGTGACACACTGTACCTCGAATTCCTAGCCAACAAGCTCTGATTTATGGTTACCACTCGAAAGTTTGCCAGGACAAAAATGGAGACAAAAATTTAAGAAATCAACCATAAACTTTTCAGAAAAACTGGATATAAATAACCTGACCTTTCCAAACCTTAAACAGAATTTAAAAAAAAAAAACACACGTTGGCGTCCGCAATTCTTAGAATGAAGTTTCTTAAGTCTATGTATAATATGACGAAGTCATTAGAAAATGTTAAACCAAATATGGATGTATGGATAATGCAGAGCCAAAGAGTTGCCTTAATGTGCCATTTACCTACATGAAATATGCATCGTCTGAGATGGTTTGGCCATGTGGAGAGGATGGAAAATGAGATGTTAACTATAATAATTGATGCGAATAACGTGGCGATAGAAAGAGAGGAAGGGATCGGGTATGTATATATATATATATATATATATATATATATATATATATATATATATATATATATATGTGTGTGTGTGTGTGTGTGTGTGTGTGGGTGGGTGGAAATGTAGAAGTGAAAGCGGAAAGATCTGTGATGGTGTGAAGGGTGTAGGTGGGAGATTCTTAACTTTTGGGGATGAAGTAAGGACCAGATGGAAAGAATATTTTGAAGGCCTGATGAATGGGAAAAGAAAGCGTAGAGCAGCTGTAAATATGATGGGTTTTGGGGGTGTGCAGAAATGGAATGCAGTACCAGGAGACGTGACACTCGCACAGGTGAAGAGTGCTGTGAAGCGGCTGAAAAATGGGAAAACAGCTGGGGCTTGATGAGGTGTATGCAGAGATACTTAAGTGTGGCAGAGAGAGTGGAATGAAGTGCTTGTTGGAGATATGTAAGAAGGCATGGATGAGTGAAACTGTGCCTGGAGAGTGGATAAAGGCAGTAATTGTACCATTGCGGCCAGGAGTTGTTAGTCCCCCTCGTTCAGCCAACCCTTGTATGTGGCAGTGTCGCATTCACAAGCAAGAAGTTGCCTTCGATGCATTTCTGTCGAATAATATCCCATCAGCTTTGGGCTTGTACTAATGGATAAAGCAATAGTAATATTTACTTTGAAGGTTTGTGTCTGATAACACGAATATATCACATTTATTATTTAGTAACTATTTTTTCTCAGACAATACCAAGCAGGTGACTTAAATATGTTTCTTTGATTTCACTCCTGGACTTCCTGTACTGTAGATTTGAATCAGCGGACACAAAGAGTGAACAAGTTCGAAACATTCATTTGTTAGAGAGAGAGAGAGAGAGAGAGCATGGAGAAATGAATTCCCCGAGCTAGGCAATTAAGGCCATATAGCCCCGCTGGGGTTACAGGAGGGAGCTACCCCTCCCGGCAACGGTAGCCCGGGCGAGGCTCGAACTTGCGACCTCCCGATCACAAGTTCAGCGCGCTACCACTGTGCTACCGCGCCCCCCAGAAAGAGAGAGAGAGCGAGAGCGTGTATGGTGGGTGCCTGCGAATTTTGGAGAATGAAGTGGAGGCAGACTGGCGCAGCGAAATGCAAGGGATGAGAAACCCTGGATTCCTGTGCTCCATTGAAAACGGACCATAGTATGAATATTTCTTCCATCTTGCTTTGTGATAAACGGTCTTTCATTTTTTTTTTTTTTTTAAGGATTGCCATAGGAGGAATAATGAATTAGGGGATAAATGCTGTTGATTTAAGAAAAAGCTGTAATTAAAAAAAAAGTAATTTGTCTCTGTCCAGAGAGGGATATCGAGTTAATGAGAAAAATACTCATGAGTATGCTAAAAATCCCCAGCTGCTAACTACCAGAGAAAAAAAAAATGCTAACATAAGGCATTTAACAGAAGTTACGCGGCCTGCTTAATAATTTGACAAAGTCAACTGGCGTTTCCCAGAATAAAATCCATCTTTCATTGTGTCCGACGAGACGTTATCCTGGATAAATAAACCCCTTCGTCATCAGCCAAAGGAAAAATTCCCTGTTTAGCTCGAGCACGTTATTTACTCGTATCGCATAAAATCATGTGTATGTAGCCGGAATGAAGGCCATTATCTACGGCCTGGCAACCTCCCTGTAAAGAGTACTATTTTCTACCGACTGAGTTAGGCGGTGAGACTCATCTTGTAAGGAAATCCACCCCGCCTCTGTGTGTGTGTGTGTGTGTGTGTGTGTGTGTGTGTGTGTGTGTGTGTGTGTGTGTGTGTTGAATTGTGAGTCATAGGACTTGTGGAGCATGATATGCGGGTTGGTAGGTTGGTAACTGACTGGGTGGGTGGATTGGTTAGTGTTGGCTGGTGGTTTTACAGGCGGATTAGGTGGACGAGAGGGGGGGAAAGGGTTATTGGGCTGGTTAAGTGGGGTGGAGTGGGGTTCGTGCATTAAGTGGGGTGGGTGGTGGGGCTACCTGTAGGATAACGCAAAAGATGGGTTTATGTCGTCCTACTTTTGAGACATACTGTACTTAGTAAGGTTGTGGGTATGTGCGTCGATGGGTGGGTGTGTAGGTGGATGGACAGATTGTGGGAAAACAGGCCTCTGGGATTAGGTCATTTGAGTGAATACGTCCGAGTTGGGAATAGATCAGTGTGTGAAAATCTGTCCACAGGGGATATTATTCTGGAATCATGCTGAAGTAGGTATATATATCCAGTGCGTTACAACAGGTCCATAGTGCAATACGTCTGTTGGTTAAGAGGTCTGTGTTTCAACTGCACGCATCAGTGGGTGATATAACCACGTTGGATAACAGGTTTATTGGAAAAATAGGTTTATTGTGAAAAATATATCCATGAGTATACGTCCATGTAGGAAACCTGTATCCATGCAGAGGTTCAAGGTTGACAGAAAAATTGGTCCGTGGGGAGAAAATGCATCAATGGGGAAAATTAGTTCATGGGAAAATAGGTTTACACAGAAAAGTAGGCGTCTCTGACAAAAAAAAAAAAAAAAAGCCATTAAGAAAAATAGGTCCATGGGGGATTTTGTTCCGAGTGGTGAAAATGTCCATTGATAAAAATATTCCTGGGGTGAAAAAAAGTCCAACGGGGCATAAACGCACTGCAAACATACATGGAGATATTTACAATAAATGGGACTTACAATATCCAACTTTTAACAGCGACCGTTGCCTGGAATTAGGCTTACCACTGCACACCTTGGACCAAACAACCATTAGCCACACCCTATTACCACTTCGTCATCCAGTTATTATATTTCATAATTTACCTTCATTTAGTCATTTAGGCATAGAAAGCCAACCGAAACGATGGAAAAATCCCTGTTTAACTGTGCTGAGCACCTCATTTCTCCACCTCGTTCCTCTAAAATTCCCAGGCACCCACTACTCTCTCTCTCTCTCTCTCTCTCTCTCTCTCTCTCTCTCTCTCCCCTGGAAACAAGTGAATGCTTCGAACTTGTTCACTCTGTGTTTGCTGGTTCAAACCTACATGAAGTCGTGGAATGGAACCAAATATACATATCTGTCACTTGCTTGGCTCTATAAGAGAAACAAGTTATTAAGTAATCAGTATGATATATTCGTGTTATCAGAGTCAAACCTTCAAAATAAATATTATTGTTGCTTTATCCTTTTTTACAAGCCCAAAGCTGAAGGGATATTTTTCGACAGAAATGCATCGAAGGCATCTTCTGCGCTCGTGAATGCGACGCTGCCACATACACGGGTTGGCTGGACGAGGGTGGCCATTAACTCCTGGCGGAGTGAGTGCAAGAATTATCGTGGCATAAGTTTATTGAGTGTAGTAGAGAAGGTATGTAGAAGAAATATTATAGAGAAAGTAAGAGAGATATCATCAGTCCTAGTGAGTGATGAACAGGGGAGCTTTAGGAGTGGCAGGGGATGCGTGGATCAAATATTTGCATTGAGACAGATAGCAGAGAACGCTTGTGAGAAAGACCATAAGGTGTTTATGGCATTCATGGATCTGGAAAAAGCATACGACAAAGTGGACAGAGGACTGTGGAAAGTTTTGCGCATGTACGGTGTAGATGGTAACTAGCTAGGTGCCGTCATGAGTTTCTATGATTAAAGTGAAGCATGTGTTAGGGTTTATGGGCATCTAGGTGAATGGTTCACAATCGGTGTGGGCATGCGATAAGGTTGTGTGATGTCCCCATTGTCATTCAATATATGTGTATGGATGGGATGATGAGAGTAGTAAAAACACGAGTAATAGAGAGATGGATGGCATTGGTAATGAATGGCGATGGATGGAATAATCAAAACTGTTGTATGCTGATAATGCACTACTGTTTGCAAGTACCAGATAAGAACTTGATAGGCTAGTGGAGAGTTTTGCTGATGTCTGTGTGCGTTGTGCCTTGAGAGTAAATGTAGAAAAGAGTAAAATGATGGTTATTGAGAGAGAAGGTGACTCCCAGTGCAATATTACAGTGAATGGAGAGAGACTGGAATTAGTGAGAGAGTTCAAATGACAGAAAAGAGAGGAAAATGTGCAAAGGAAATTGAAAGTAGAGTGACACAGGGAAGAAAGGTGGCTGGTGCAGTGAAGGCCTTGATAAGAAACAGAGGTTTGAGTGTTGCAGCTGCGCGAGGCTTATATGAGGGAGTGTTAGTGTCAACTTTAACAGATAGATGTGGGACTATGGTGTGGCATGAAAATGAAAAGTCAAGAGTAAGAGCAGTGGAGATGGGACTGCTGAGGAATGTATGTGGAGGACAGAGGGTGGATAGGATACGACATAATGTGATTCGTGAAATATGTGCAGTGAGGAAGTCTGTGGACAAAAGAATTGAAGAGAGTGTACTGAGATGGTATGGTCATGTGGAGAGACTGGATAACAATAGAGTGGTGAAAAAGATATATTTGAGCGAAGTTGAAGGAGGGAGGAGGCGAGGTAGGCCAAGGAGAAGGTGGAGAGATATGGTGGATGAGTGTGTCAGGAGGAGAGGTTTGGAAGTCGGTGAGGCTAGAGAACTGACAAGAGATTGAGCTGACTGGATGAATGTTGTGAGAAGTGCATGATCAGGGATTTGGCACCCCTTTTTAACGTGGCAGCATCCGGATTGACTCAATCTGATACGTTCATGTGAGGCTACAGAACGTGATGAATGTTTTTGCCGTATCCGATGGAGCCAGGATTCCGGGGGCTTGAATGCTGAGTGAATTGATGTGTGTCACATTGGACTGGGCAAATTTGGGTTACCTGGACATAGCTACTTCTCACACTGACCTAGTGTGGGAAAGAAGGTCCGGATGATGATGATGATGTGAATATATAATATATATAGATATATAGATATAGATATAGATAAAAATATAGATATAGATAGATAGAGATAGAGATAGAGATAGAAATAGATATATAGATATAGATAGATAGAGATAGAGATAGAGATAGAGATAGATATATAGATATAGATATAGATAGATATAGATATATAGATATAGATATAGATAGATATAGATATATAGATAAAGATATAGATAGATATAGATATATAGATAAAGATATAGATATAGATAGACAGAGATAGAGATATATAGATATAGAAATATATAGATATAGATATATATACATATAGATATAGATTGATATCGATATACATATTGCTATAGATATATATATTGATATATATATATATATATATATATATATATATATATATATATATATATATATTGATATAGATATAGATATAGATATTGATATATATATATATATATAGAGAGAGAGAGAGAGAGAAAGATATATATAGATAGATAGATAGATATAGATAGATATAGATAGATAGATATATCTATTGCCAGACGCCTCAATTCCGTTTGGGGTGGCCACAAACAAATCGCATCCAAGTCGCCCTGTCCCCCGCCATTTCACTGCCCTGCTCCCAACTCCCACCCCCCTCTCTCATATACCTCTCCACCCCATCCCTCCATCTCATCCTTGACCTCCCCCTCCCTCTTCCTCCCTCCACCTCACTCACATACACTCTCTTCGTCAGTCTTTCACCCTCCATCCTCTCCACATGGCCAAACCACCTCAGTGTGTTCCTCATAACGCTTCCTATCACATCCACATCAACACCACAACGCTCCTTTACATCCTCATTCGTCAGCCTGTCTCTCCATGCGACTCCACAGGCTGCTCTTAAATAACTCATTTCCACTGCTCTCACTCTTGACTTGTGTCCTTCCAACAACGTCCAAGCTTCACTTCCATACGTTAGAGTTGGTATCACAATACTGTCATGTAGTAACTTTTTCACTTCCATGCTCACTTCCCTGTTTCTTATCACTGCTTTCAAAGAACCAGCAACCTTTCTTCCCTGCTGTACCCTTTCAAGCACTTCACCCTCCAAACCTCCATCTTTACTCATCACACTACCCAAGTACTTAAACGTACTCACATTTTCCAATTCCTCACCATCCAACCTCACTGTACATTCATTGACTTCACCTCTCTCAAAGACCATCACTTTACTTTTCCCTACATTCGCCTTTAGATTCCGTTTCTTACACACACTCCCAAAATCATCCACCAAGCCTTGCAGCTCCCCTTCGTCTTCACTCAAAAACACAATATCATCTGCAAACAACAGTACAGGGAGTTTCCAAACACTATCCTCTCTCACCAGGGCCACTCCAACATCCACTACCCTACCTTGTACCTCTTTTATTACCCCATCCATGTACAGATTGAACAACCATGGAGACATGACACATCCCTGTTTCAACCCAACTTTCAAAGAGAGAAATTCACTTAGTTCACCATCCACACGCACTGCAGCCTTCGCACCATCGTACATACTCTTCACAGCATTCAACAACTTCCCATCTACTCCATACATTCTTAACACTTTCCACAATCCTTGTCTATCCACCCTGTCATATGCTTTCTCCAAATCCATGAAAGCCGCATACAACTTCTTTCCCTTCTCTAGAAACTTTTCCACTAAAGATCTAAGAATGAATATCTGATCTACACAACCTCATCCCTTCCTAAAGTCTCTCTGTTCTTCTCCAACTAATTTCTCTGTTCTTTCTCTAACTCTGTCAATAAGTACCCTACCATACACTCTTCCTATTATAATAAGAAGACAAATGCCCCTATGATTACCACACACTTCATTTTCCCCTTTTCCTTTGTACAAGGAAATAATTATACCTGACTTATAATCCTCCGGGACTCTACCTTCCTCCCAGGCCAATCTGCACATCTTCCACATCCATTCTACTACAATCTCTCCCCCATGCTTCACCATTTCACCACACACTCCATCAATTCCTGGGGCTTTCCCCGATTTAACTTTCTTCATTGCTTCCACAACTTCTATCCTACTGATTTCTTCCTGTCTTCTCACCTTCCTCCTTCTCCCAGCCATTCCCCAGCCACTTATACTCGCATTACTTCCATCCTCTATGTTCAACAATTCCTTAAATTGTTCTCTCCATCTGCTCGCTTTTTCTCCCTTCTCCACTAGTAATCTACCATTTTTATCTTTCACTCGCCTGCTAACTTCACTTCCACCCTGTCTTACTCTTTCCACCTCTTTCCAGAACATTTTCTTACAGTCCCTCCACTTTACACTCAAATTCCTTCCAAATTCCTCATCAACTCTCTTCTTACTCTCTCTTACTAATCTTTTCACCTCTCTTTTTCTTTCTACATATAACTCTCTCTTCCGCCTCTCAACTTCTTCCACACCCCTTTTTCTTATCCATTCATTGTATGCTTTCTTCTTTTGTGCCACAACCTGTCTCACCTCTTCAGTCCACCACACTGTTCCTTGCACCCCCCTCCGTCTTCTCTTCCTTCCACACACCACATCACATGCTGCACATATTTCTTCTGTAAATATCCTACACACACCTTCCACGTCTCCCATCTGCTCCAATTCATATTTGCCCAATCGTTCCTCCACTTCTCTCTTATACTCTGCCTTTTTCTCATCCTCTTGTAACCCACTTTCCTTGCAACTACTCCTTCCTCTCGGCTTTCCCTTCTTCTATTCCTCCATCTTACTTGAATCCTAATTCGGGCCACCACCAAGTAGTGGTCAGAAAGTCCACTACTCCAACCTCTATAAGCTCTTGCATCCATTACATATCTTCGCATCCTTTCATCCACACACACATAATCAATCATTGCCTTCCTTTCATTCAGTTCACCACTCACCCTTCTCATCACTCGCCATGTATACCTGTGGATCATTTTATGCCTGAAGAGGGTATAGGCTATCACCAACCCCCTCCCAGCACAGATGTCCACTAACGCACTCTCATTCTCATCTATCTCATCAGGCACACCCCACTCACCAACTATTCCATCCACTTTCACATCCCCAACTTTACCATTCATATCACCGATCAAAAACACTCTCACATTCCTTCCAAACTTTTCCATGCACACTTCTACATTTCTCCAGAACTCTTCTCTCACTCTTCCAGAACGATCTTGCGTTGGCACTTACACACACAAAATCGCCCACATTTGTATTCCAACTTTCAACTTTACCCACACAATCCTTGACCCTACTGATCCATACTGTCTTATGCTCTTCTTCCATCTTTTACTCACAACTATACATACTCCTTCCTTTGCCCTCTCATTCTCACCTACCCCTGCACATATACCCATCCATACTCCCATTCTCTCACACTTTCTCCTCTCCATTTTGTTTCAGTTATTCCACATACATCCACTTTCGCACCCTCAAGCACCTGGACAATCTCTCTCTCTTTCACCTCATCATTCGCTCCCCTTACATTCCGCATTCCAATAACCATGTCCTTTGTCCGGTCCTTGGTCGTCATCGTTTGGTCAGTCCTTGTCCGAGGCTTATTGTTTGTTTTATTAGTTAGTTGTTTTCCGGGGAGGGGCACTAACCCTCCGCCAACCCTTTTAGTCACGTTTTACGACAAGCAGGGATACTGGCGGAGGGGGGTATTCTTGGGAAAAAAAACCTACCCCCCAGGGAGGGATATATATATATATATATATATATATATATATATATATATATATATGTGTGTGTGTGTGTGTGTGTGTGTGTGTGTGTGTGTATATATATATTGTTACGGTTTGCGCCAGCCCGGGGGCTATTACAAAAAGACAACAAGTCAGCCTTAGATGATCGGCCTCCACTGCGTTGCAAAAATAACGCAGACCCCGGCACTGACACTCCGCAAACTAGAGAAAAAACTGCGCAACGGAAGAATACTTAAGAACGCAACACTCTGTATTTTGATAATAAAACGGAACAGCCTACCTATAGATCTAGCCTACTATCGCCACTACCGGAAGTAATACCGCCCGAGACAGTATACAGGAACACCTCCCACTTACTTCCGGTGGTGACGACTTTCTACTTAACCCGTGTCCAAGGGGGAACGCAGTTAATAGCTCACGATGGTTCTCACTAGCCTTGAGCAAAGAGATGGGATTAACTGTGTAGGGGTTAGGGGTGTGTGTGTGTATGTACGTGTGTTGGGGAACGTTAACAAAGGCAGCGAGAAGACCACGGTGAGCCAAACTGGCCCTCCAAAGACAACACGGTTACAAAAACAAAATAAAATAACTACTTCCCTCAGTCAGCAACAAAAGAATAAAAATAAACTTAAATGAAAACGCCAGCTCGGCAGAAAAATAACTGGGGAGAGAGAGAGTGTACAAACACCCGATACTAAAGCTGGCTGGGAAGAGACTGCCCCTGATCAAGGCTCGTGCACGGCCAAGCGCGAACGCATAATCAAATTAATTAATAAGAACTTATATTCGTGCCCCTCTCTCTCTACAATAAATTGGTACTTCTAATGCAAGCAAAACATTATTAAATATACTTGTAGCTCACACAAGACAATCAAAATAATCAAATGCATACTCAGCATGGTATGAAATAAAATTGCCCTCAGTGGCAGGAACGAAAGAAACAAAAGAACTTGTAACACTCGCTAATTTAAACTCCGCGAATGACACGGATACATACTGCATAATCCCCTAGCCCAGCTGTAACGGCTGCACTCGTGGAACGGAAAGGCGGACAGCGTAACACGCCCTTCCCCAAGGGAAAATTTTGAGCCCTGGATCAAAATTTTCGAATCAAGACCCTGACCCCTCCCTGGATAAACAATCAGCAATTACGTTATCAATCCCCTTAATATGCCTAACTTCTAAATTGTACTCCTGCAAAAACAAACTCCAGCGGGTCAAACGCTGGTTCTTGAATTTAAACTTGTTCAAAAACTGCAGGGGATGATGGTCTGAATAAATCTTGATCACAGGGCCAAAAGGGGGCAGGTAGACAGCAAAGTGTTGCGGGGCCAGGATAATCGCTAATAACTCCTGCTCTATGACGGAATAGTTCTTCTGGGCTCTATTAAACTTCTTTGAGAAGTATGATATGGGATGTTCAACCTGGCTCTCATCCGGCTGCATCAACACTGCTCCTACCCCTACTCGGCTAGCATCAACTGCCAGCACAAAAGATTTGTCAAAATCTGGTGCACGCAATATAGGGTGGTGGCACAGCAGAGACTTAACCGTAGTAAAAGCTTGCTCACACTCGGCTGTCCACTGCCACTTCTTATCCTTGCGCAATAAGTCAGTAAGAGGGGCAAGCACTGTGGAGTAATTCCCAATAAATCGTCTGTAATAGCCGATCATGCCCAAAAATCGCTGGAGGGCATGGCGACACTGGGGTGCTACAAAGTTGGAAATGGCATCCACCTTAGCCCGAGGTGGAGCCACTTGCCCATGTCCTACAACAAATCCAAGGTACTGGACCTTAGCACGTACGAACTCGCACTTGTCTAAGTTGACTACTAAGCCAGCTTCCTCCAACCGCTTAATGAGCATTTCCACATGATCAAGGTGCTCCTCCCACTTGGTGTCATACACAATGACATCATCGATGTAAACGACACAATTAGGTATGCCATCCACCACTTTATCCATAAGCCTCTGGAAAGTGGCTGGAGCATTCTTCAATCCATAAGGCATCACCTGGCACTGATATACTGCACCACTGACAACAAAGCTAGCCACTTGTTTAGCCCGTTCTGTCAGCGGGACCTGCCAGTATCCTTTTACTAAGTCAAGTTTGGTGATATAAGTGGCATTTCCCACCTTGTCCACGGAGTCATCGACCCGAGGCAAGGGATAAGCATCGGTCTTAGACAGTGAGTTATCCTTCCGGAAGTCCACACGCAACCTAACCTTCCCATCTGGCTTCGGCTGCAAAGTAACTGGTGAACTCCACTCACTGAAACTCCTCTTGATCAATCCATGGTCCAACATATACTTGATCTCATTATCGAGAGCTTTCTGTCTGATAGGGTTGATGCGGTAGGGAGCTAATTTTACAGGCTTACTATCCCCAACGTCAATGTCATGAGTAGCCCAAGTTGTCAATCCCGGGAATCTCCAAAACTTTCGGATGTTTCCATAATCTGTTGCACAGCTCTTCTCGCTTTACTGGATCAAGGTGTCGCAATTTCCTCCACCAGAGCTGCATAACCATTGCCCTCCCATAGGTCGTGGCTGGTAACATCTCACCACGACTAAGCACTTCCTCCTGCTCCTCCAACTTCACTACCAACCGCCAAAACTACAGGAGCGCTCTTTTATCCCTGGTTCCCCTCGACGTCCGCTCCAAAGTCACCTTCCAGGGACTGTGGCTGTAAACCCTGGTCCACTACTCACATCATCGGCACCAACAGCTCCCTCCACAGCACGTTCAGCTTTGATGCCACGTCCCTCCCCTTTCCCCGTCCTTCACATCCCAGGTGAGAGACATCAGCAGTCATCCCACAATGAGAATCAATCATGGGCGGTAGTGGCTGTAAGCCAACATATTAATGTGGCACAACTGAGTACTCTTCCCGCCTGTCTGGGGTAACAATTAGATAGTCCAAGTTCCCCAACTTTCTTCTTCACAATAGTAAGGACCTCACTGAATCTAGCTGCCAGAGGTTTTCCTTGCATGGGCAGCAGTGCCAAAACTTCATCTCCTTGCTTAAACTCAACGACTTCTGACCTTCTTATCATAATGAGCCTTCATTTTCGCTTGAGCCCCGATTAGGATGGTCACGGGCAAGCTCTAAAGCGCAATGCAGTCTCTTCGAGGAAAGTCTGCGGCAGACATAGCTTCAAGCATGGATTCCTGGTTGCCAGATTTGTTGTTACTCCCAGGCCTCTCGCACCACATCCAAGGGACCATGAACTCTGTGCCCAAACACTAACTCATTGGGTGAAAACCCCAACGACTCAGTTGGTACCTCTCTCACTGCAAACATAACAAAGTGGTACCGCTAGGTCCCAATCCTTTCCACTATCATAGCAGAAGGTGCACAGCATGGTCTTTAAGGTCTGATGATGCTCTCTCCAGGGCACCTTTGTGACTGCAGATGGTAGGCACTGGACAAAATGTGTTTGATGCCCAACTCTGTCATTGTCTGCTTAAACAAATTAGATGTAAAATTCACTCCACGGTCTGACTGCAACTCCTTGGGCAGGGCCAAAATGAGGTAAAGAACAGGATAAGTTGCTTGACTACTGACTGGCCTTCGCCTGCATGCTTCTGATTGGTATAGCCTCTGGGTATCGCGTTGTAACATCCATTATGGTTAACAAATACTTGTTTCCAGCAGAAGTAGGAGAGTAAAGGGCCCACGATATCAATGATTACCCGGGTAAACGGAGGTTCAACTGCAGGAATGGGAGCCTCAAAGGGGCCACAAGGAAGAACTTGATTAGGCTTGCCCACTATCTGACACGTGTGACAGCTCTTGATGTACGCAGCAACTTGTCCCAGCATACTTGGCCACCAAAAGTTATACCTTAAGCGCTGCACTGTCTTTTCTGTTTCCCAAGTGACCGGCTAAAGCGTCCCTCATGTGCTAACTGTATTAACGGCACCCTATACTGCACAGGCACCACCACCTGCACTAACTCACCCACTCCTCCATCCACCGTGGCGCCAGTGGGCGTCCATCGGCGATGTAAAAACATTGTCTTTAATCAGGAGACTCCTCCTTTCACCACACTCCATACTTCTTTCTTCCCCTACTCCGAGCAAACAAGGGCTTTAATGTTACATCCTCCTTGTTGCTTCACCCTCAATTCTGCTGATCCAACACCCGCCAGCTCTACTGAGGACTGAGATAAGGGACTGGTCGGGACACTGGATTGCGAAGGGCGATCAATCTCAGCGTCACCCCCTAATACACTCGACAGGGGGAGGAATGTCCAGACTCCACACTGACATCATCACCTCTACCTCAACAGAGGCACTCTGTTCCTCAGGCGCGTTTGACGGTGGTCCTGCATCCCCGCAGTCGACCCCAGCGTCCTTGGAAATTCTTCTAATTCAGTCGGTGGGCTGGGTTCAGGGCCCTCCACACAGACACACTCAGCACCACCTTCTAGTGTCCTGAGTGGGAAGTGGGGCGGCGCCCATGCACGCATTCCCACTCTCTCACCCACTACAGCAACACTCTGCTCACTAGGTTCTCTCCATTGGTGGCCCTGCCCTCATCACAGAATCGACCCCAAGAACCTGTGACTTCCACCAGTTCTTCCTCCCGGGCTGCAACCTGTGCCATAGATCTTGTAATTGCACAGACCGGGAACATGGCTTCCACTTCTGCATCAACTTCAATACCAGTTTCTGGGGCGTCAAAACACTTCTCTGCCACAACAACTGGTGGGGGACGAGATGGAAATACTTTTCTCCCCAGCCAGGTCGTTCCCCAGCAGAAAATCAATCCCCTCTACTGGCATTACATCAGCAGCAACAGCTACTTGAGCTGCAGCCTGAACAATGGGGCAATCGAGTTCCACATGAACATAATCATAGTATTCATCTGCGTTCATGCCTCTACACAGCACACATACTTCCCTGAGTTTACAGGCCCTCCAGTCACAAGTTTCTGCACACAGATCTGTTGTGCACAGGTATCACGAAACCACAGTACCCCTGGATAACTGATCCCATAAATTTTCACTGTGCCGTGACACATAAAAGGTTTACACCAGTCTAGGGACGATTTCTGAGGCAGTTCATCCGGAGGTGGCGTAGCATGTTGGGCAACTTTTTTCAGCCTGAGCTGGCAGCGAGCACAGCCGGCTGCACCTCCAGCTTTCCACAGACTTCTCCCTCACCGTTACTCACTCTCCCAACTCCTCTCTCGTTCACCCCTGACTTTGAACCTATAACTAGTGCCACTGGTTTGGCATTTTGGGAGGCCTTCCACTTAGGGCAGTTAGGCTTGATGTGCCCACTCTGTCTGCTAGAAAGTAACAAAACTAGCTTCGAACTGGATACAGGAGCTCTTTCTCCCAGAATTCTTATTCTCCTCTGAACTTCCTCTTGGACTGATTCACGGGAGATTTATCCCAGGCAGGGCCACTCACAGTCCTCTCCTTGGAGAAATACTGAAAATTAGCATACTTGACCCCCATACTCCGCAAGGCAAACACCCGGTCATCAGCCCACGTCGCTGCTTCCTTCTAAGGTCTTAAATCTCTTCTCCCTAATTTTAACACCAATTTCTTTTGTCAGCCATGTTAGTAAAATGTTCCATCAAAAACAGTTCACGCACTCGATTATACGAAGTGGCGCTCTCACTCCAGCAACCACTCGCCTAACCTCTCCTCCAGAATACCCTAGAAGCGTAGGCCATATAGGTGTCAGCAGGCCTTTTTCCCGAGCACCACGGAACGAACAACGCCGATAAGACTCTGGTCTAAGTTCATATGCATTCAGGATTGCTGTATTAAATTCAAAATCATCATCTACATCCTCAGGGCTCAACCTATTATACACTTCCAAAGCTTTTCCCTTCAGCACATTAGATACCAACCCCACCCAGCGCCTGCCTGGGCCACTCAAACTCCCTAGCCTTCTTCTCAAATCTAACAAACCATTCTGTCACCTTCAACTCATCAAATGCTGGCACTAATTTTAGACTCCTTGAGAAACCAACTCTCTCCCCTATCCTCCTGCACGGCCTACCATGAGGTTTGGGTATCTAAAGTTGGTCTATTAGCAGTCAGCTCCAAGCGAGTCTTCTCCAGCTCAAATCGCATTTTTTTTTCACGCCGCGCAACTCCATCTCCCTCTCTTCTTTTTGCACGCTGCATTTCCCTCTCTTCTTTTTCACCCTGCATCTCCTCTCTCTTCTTTTGCACGCTGCATTTCCATCTCCAACTTTTT
>NC_136997.1:36256970-36259470 GCF_032717465.1 Coenobita brevimanus | reverse complement strand
AACTGAGAGAGTTAATGGCTCTTGACTTTTTTTAAGTCAGTCTATTTTGAGGACATATTTTATAGAGATTTTTTTTTAGTTCAGTTAATTTTGGAACAAGTTTTTGCAATAACCAATTTGAACTGTTATGCATGGAACTATCTTTGCATTTTATAAAACTGGTATCACCGTTATGAGAGGTCCTTTTCTCTCATGGGTCGTTGGTGTTAGCTACTTGTCACAATCGGGGCAGTTACATGAATTGGACTGGAGAAAAAACGAACAACTGCATGGGCCGTGTATGCGAACGATCTAATCACTTCTTTGGAAAAATTGGTCTCCGTACTAGCTATCATAAACTATTCTTTTTCATAATATGGTAGCTGATAATAACTGTAATTTGAATGTAGTGTTTAAATGCTATATGAATGAAGGCAGATGTACTATTGCGGCCAGTTGTTAGCCACCCTCGTCCAGGTAACCCGTTTATGTGGCAGTGTCGCATTCACGAGCACAGAAGTTGCGTTCGATGCATTTCTGTCGAAAAATATCACTTCAGGTTTGGGCTTGTATTAATGGGTAAAGCAATAGTAATATTTGCTTTGAAGGTTTGACTCTGATAACACGAATATATCATACTGATTATTTAATAACTTGTTTTTCGTATAGAGCCAAGCAAGTGACAAATATGTATATTTGGGTCCACTCCACGACTTTCTGTAGGTTTGAACCAGCGAGCACAGAGTGAACAAGTTCGAAGCATTCATTTGTTATCAGGAGAGAGAGAGAGAGAGAGAGAGAGAGAGAGAGAGAGAGAGAGAGAGAGAGAGAGAGAGAGAGAGAGAGAGAGAGAGAGAGAGAGAGAGAGAGAGAGAGAGAGAGAGAGTAGTGGGTGCCTGGGAATTTTAGAGGAATGAGGTGGAGAGATGAGGTGCTCAGCACAGTTAAACAGGGATTTATCCATCGTTTCGGTTGACTTTCTGTCTAAATGACTAAATGAACGTAAATTATGAAATATAATAACTGGATGACGAAGTGGTAATAGGGTCTGGCTAATGGTTGTTTGGTCCAAGGTGTGCAGTGGTAAGCCTAATTCCAGGCAACGGTCGCTGTTAAAAGTTGAATATTGTAAGTCCCATTTATTGTAAATATCTCCATGTATGTTTGCACTGCGTTTATGTCCTGTTGGACTTTTTTTCACCCCAGGAATATTTTTATCAATTGATATTTTTACCACTTGGAACAAAATACCCCATGGACCTATTTTCCTCAATGATTTTTTTTTTTTTTTTTTGGTCAGAGATGCCTACTTTTCTACATAAACCTATTTTCCCATGGACTAGTTTTCCCCAATGATGCATTTTCTCCTCATGGACCAATTTTTCCGTCGACCTTGAACCTCTGCATGGATACAGGTTTCCTACATGGACGTATACCCATGGACGTATTTTCACAATGAACCTATTTTTCCAATAAACCTGTTATCCGACGTGGTTATATCACCCACTGATGCGTGCAGTTGAAACACAGACCTCTTAACCAACAGACGTATTGCACTATGGACCTGTTGTAACCCACTGCGTATATATACCTACTTCAGCATGATTCCAGAATAATCTCCCCTGTGGACCGATTTTCACACACTGATCTATTCCCAACTCGGACGTATTCACTCAAATGATCTAACCCCATAGGCCTGTTTTCCCACAATCTGTTCATCCACCTACACACCCACGCATCAACGCACCCACAACCTTACTCAGTACAGGATGTCTCAAAAGTAGGACGACATAAACCCTTCTTTTGCGTTATCCTACGGGTAGCCCCACCACCCACCCCACTTAATGTACGAACCCCACTCCACCCCAATTAACCAGCCCAACAATCCTTTCCCTCCATCTCGCCCATCTAATCCGCCTGTGAAACCACCAGCCTACACTAACCAATCCACCCACCCAGTCAATCACCAACCTACCAACCCGCATACCATGCTCCACAAGTCGGATGACTCACAGTTCAACACACACACACACACACACACACACACACACACACACAGGCGGGGTGGATTTCCTTACACGAAAGATGAGTCTCACCGCCTAACGCAGTCGGTAGAAAAGAGTACTCATTACAGGGAGGTTGCCAGGCCGTAGATAATGGGCTTCATTCCGGCTACATAGACATGTTTTTATGCGATACGAGTAAATAACGAGCTCGAGCTAAACTGGGAATTTTTCCTTTGGCTGATGACGAAGGAGTTTATTTATCCAGGATAACGTCTCGTCGGACAAAATGAACGATAGCTTATATTCTGGGTGACGCAAGTTGAATTTGTCAAATTATTAGGCATTTCCCTGCGTCAATCTGCCTCCACCTCATTTCTCCAAAATTCACAGGCGCTCACCATACATGCTCTCTCTCTCTCTCTCTCTCTCTCTCTCTCTCTCTCTCTCTCTCTCTCTCAGTTCTCACTGAATTGGCGAGGTGCGGACGTCTCTGCCTGCCTCTCTTAGTCAGACCT
>NC_136997.1:36182182-36256870 GCF_032717465.1 Coenobita brevimanus | reverse complement strand
GTTGTGGTTGTTGTTGTTGTGGTGGTGGTGGTTGTTGTTGTAGTGGTGGTGGTAGTGGGGTTCAGGTGGTGGTTTTGGTGGTGGTTGTTGTAGTATTGGTGGTGGTGGTGGTGGTTGTTGTTGTTGTTATGGTGGTGGTGGTGGTGGTGGTTGTTGTTATTGTGGTGGTGGTGGTTGTTGTTGTTATGGTGGTGGTGGTGGTGGTTGTTGTTGTGGTGATGATGGTTGTTGTTGTTATGGTGGTGGTGGTGGTGGTGGTGGTGGTTTTTATGGTGGTGGTGGTGGTTGTTGTTGTTATGGTGGTGGTGGTGGTTGTTGTTGTTGTTATGGTGGTGGTGGTGGTTGTTGTTGTTGTTATGGTGGTGGTGGTTGTTGTTGTTATGGTGGTGGTGGTTGTTGTTGTTATGGTGGTGGTGGTTGTTGTTGTTATGGTGGTGGTGGTTGTTGTTGTTATGGTGGTGGTGGTTGTTGTTGTTATGGTGGTGGTGGTGGTGGTTGTTGTTATGGTGGTGTGGTGGTTGTTGTTGTTATGGTGGTGGTGGTGATTGTTGTTATGGTGGTGGTGGTTGTTGTTGTTGTTATGGTGGTGGTGGTGGTTGTTGTTGTTGTTGTTATGGTGGTGATGGTGGTTGTTGTTGTTATGGTGGTAGTGGTGGTTGTTGTTGTTATGGTGGTGGTGGTGGTGGTGGTGGTGGTTTTTATGGTGGTGGTGGTTGTTCTTGTTATGGTGGTGGTTGTTCTTGTTATGGTGGTGGTTGTTGTTATGGTGGTGGTTGTTGTTATGGTGGTGGTGGTTGTTGTTGTTGTTGTGGTTGTGGTTGTTGTTGTTATGGTGGTGGTGGTGGTGGTTGTAGTTGTTATTGTATTGGTGGTGGTGGTTATTGTTATGGTGGTGGTGGTTGTTGTTGTTGTTATGGTGGTGGTGGTGGTGGTGGTAGTGGTTGTTATGGTGTTGGTGGTTGTTGTTGTTGTGGTGGTGGTGGTGGTTGTTGTTATGGTGGTGGTGGTGGTTGTTGTTGTTATGGTGGTGGTGGTTGTGGTGGTTGTTGTTGTTATGGTGGTGGTGGTGGTTGTTGTTGTTGTTATGGTGGTGGTGGTTGTTATGGTGGTGGTTGTTGTTATGGTGGTGGTTGTTGTTATGGTGGTGGTGGTTGTTATGGTGGTGGTGGTTGTTATGGTGGTGGTGGTTGTTATGGTGGTGGTTGTTGTTATGGTGGTGGTGGTTGTTATGGTGGTGGTTGTTGTTATGGTGGTGGTGGTGGTGGTGGTTGTTGTTGTTATGGTGGTGGTGGTTGTTGTTATGGTGGTGGTGGTGGTTGTTGTTGTTATGGTGGTGGTGGTGGTGGTGGTTGTTGTTATGGTGGTGGTTTTTGTTATGGTGGTGGTGGTGGTGGTGGTTGTTGCTGTTATGGTGGTGGTGGTGATGATGGTGGTTGTTGTTTTGTTGTTTTGGTGGTGGTGGTTGTGGTGGTGGTGGTATTTGTTGTTGTTATGGTGGTGCTGGTGGTTTTTGTTGTTGTTATGGTGGTGGTGGTAGTTTTTGTTGTTGTTATGGTGGTGGTGGTTGTTGTTGTTATGGTGGTGGTGGTGGTTGTTGTTATGGTGGTGG
Organism: Coenobita brevimanus; assembly: GCF_032717465.1. NCBI lineage: Eukaryota > Metazoa > Arthropoda > Malacostraca > Decapoda > Coenobitidae > Coenobita > Coenobita brevimanus. The sequence continues at coordinate 36,255,261 of NC_136997.1, read as the reverse complement.
TGGTGGTGGTTGTTGTTATGGTGGTGGTTGTTGTTATGGTGGTGGTTGTTGCTATGGTGGTGGTGGTGGTGGTGGTTGTTGTTGTTATGATGGTGGTGGTGGTGGTTGTTGTTATGGTGGTGGTTGTTGCTATGGTGGTGGTGGTGGTGGTGGTGGTTGTTATGGTGGTTGTTGTTGCTATGGTGGTGGTGGTGGTTGTTATGGTGGTGGTGGTGGTTGCTGTTGTTATGGTGGTGGTGGTGGTTGTTGTTGTTATGGTGGTGGTGGTGGTGGTGGTTGTTATGGTGGTGGTGGTGGTTGTTGTTGTTATGGTGTTGGTGGTGGTGGTGGTGGTGGTTGTTGTTATGTTGTTGGTGGTGGTGGTTGTTGTTGTTATGGTGGTGGTGGTGGTGGTGGTGGTTGTTGTTATGGTGGTGGTGGTTGTTGTTATGGTGGTGGTTGTTGTTATGGTGGTGGTGGTTGTTGTTGTTATGTTGGTGTGGTGGTGGTGGTGGTGGTGGTGGTTGTTATGGTGGTGGTGGTTGTTGTTGTTGTTATGGTGGTGGTGGTGGTTGTTGTTGTTATGGTGGTGGTGGTGGTGGTTGTTGTTGTTATGGTGGTGGTGGTGATGGTTGTTGTTATGGTGGTGGTGGTGGTGGTTGTTATGGTGGTGGTGGTGGTGGTTGTTGTTGTTATGATGGTGGTGGTGGTGGTGGTTGTTGTTATGGTGGTGGTGGTGGTTGTTGTTATGGTGGTGGTGGTGGTGGTTGTTGTTTTGGTGGTGGTGGTGGTGGTTGTTGTTGTTTTGGTGGTGGTGGTGGTGGTTGTTGTTGTTATGGTGGTGGTGGTGGTGGTTGTTGTTATGGTGGTGGTGGTGGTTGTTGTTGTTATGGTGGTGGTGGTTGTTGTTGTTGTTGTTATGGTGGTGGTGGTGGTTGTTGTTATGGTGGTGGTGGTGGTTGTTATTGTGTTGGTGGTGGTTGTTGTTGTTATGGTGGTGGTGGTCGTTGTTGTTGTTATGGTGGTGGTGGTGGTGGTTGTTGTTATGGTGGTGGTGGTGGTGGTTGTTGTTGTTATGGTGGTGGTGGTGGTGGTGGTGGTTGTTATGGTGGTGGTGGTGGTTGTTGTTGTTATGGTGGTGGTGGTGGTTGTTGTTGTTATGGTGGTGGTGGTGGTTGTTGTTGTTGTTGTTATGGTGGTGGTGGTGGTTGTTGTTATGGTGGTGGTGGTGGTTGTTGTTATGGTGTGTTATGTTGGTGGTGGTGGTTGTGTATGATGGTTTGTTATGGTGGTGGTGGTGGTGGTTGTTGTTCTTGTTATGGTGGTGGTGGTGGTTCTTGTTGTGGTTGTGGTTGTTGTTGTTATGGTGGTGATGGTTGTTGTTGTTATGATGGTGGTGGTGGTTGTTGTTATGGTGGTAGTGGTGGTGGTTGTTGTTATGGTGGTAGTGGTGGTGGTTGTTGTTATTGTGGTGGTGGTGGTGGTGGTGGTTGCTATGGTGGTGGTGGTGGTTGTTATGGTGGTGGTGGTGGTGGAGGTTGTTGTTGTTATGGTGGTGGTGCTGGTGTTTGTTGTTGTTGTTATGCTGGTGGTGGTGGTTGTTATGGTGGTGGTTGTTGTTGTTGTTATGGTGGTGGTGGTGGTTGTTATTGTGGTGGTGGTGGTGGTGTTTGTTGTTGTTATGGTGGTGGTGGTGGTTGTTGTTATGGTGGTGGTGGTGGTTGTTGTTATGGTGGTGGTGGTGGTTGTTGTTGTTATGGTGGTGGTTGTTGTTGTTATGGTGGTGGTGCTGGTGGTTGTTGTTGTTGTTATGGTGGTGGTGGTAGTGGTTGTTATGGTGGTGGTTGTTGTTATGGTGGTGGTGGTCGTGGTTGTTGTTATGGTGGTGGTGGTGGTGGTTGTTATGGTGGTTGTTGTTGTTGTTGTTATGGTGTGGTGGTGGTGGTTGTTATGGTGGTGGTGGTTGTTGTTGTTATCGTATTGGTGGTGGTTGTTGTTATGGTGGTAGTGGTGGTGGTGGTTGTTGTTATGGTGGTGGTGGTGGTGGTTGTTGTTATGGTGGTGGTGGTGGTGGTTGTTGTTATGGTGGTGGTGGTTGTTGTTATGGTGGTGGTGGTGGTGGTTGTTGTTATGGTGGTGGTTGTTGTGGTTAAAGTGGTGGTGGTGGTGGTGGTTGTTGCTATGGTGGTGGTGGTGGTTGTTATGGTGGTGGTGGTGGTGGTGTTTGTTGTTGTTATGGTGGTGGTGGTGGTTGTTGTTATGGTGGTGGTGGTGGTTGTTGTTATGGTGGTGGTGGTTGTTGTTGTTATGGTGGTGGTTGTTGTTGTTGTTATGGTGGTGGTGCTGGTGGTTGTTGTTGTTGTTATGGTGGTGGTGCTGGTGGTTGTTGTTGTTGTTATGGTGGTGGTGGTGGTGGTTGTTGTTATGGTGGTGGTGGTGGTGGTTGTTATGGTGGTGGTTGTTGTTGTTGTTATGGTGTGGTGGTGGTGGTTGTTATGGTGGTGGTGGTTGTTGTTGTTATGGTGGTGGTGGTTGTTGTTTTTGTTATGGTGGTGGTGGTGGTTGTTGTTATGGTGGTGGTGGTTTTTGTTGTTGTTATGGTGGTGGTGGTGGTTCTTATGGTGGTGGTTGTTGTTGTTATGGTGGTGGTGGTTGTTGTTGTTATGGTGGTGGTGGTTGTTGTTGTTGTTATGGTGGTGGTGGTGGTTGTTGTTATGGTGGTGGTGGTGGTTGTTGTTATGGTGGTAGTGGTGGTTGTTGTTGTTATGGTGGTGTTGGTGGTGGTGGTTTTTGCTATGGTGGTGGTGGTGGTGGTTGTGGTTGTTGTTATGGTGGTAGTGGTGGTGGTTGTAGTTATGGTGGTGTTGGTGGTGGTGGTGGTTGCTATGGTGGTGGTGGCGGTGGTGGTGGTGGTTGTTATGGTGGTGGTGGTGGTGGTGGTTTTTGTTATGGTGGTGGTGGTGGTTGTTATTATGGTGGTGGTGCTGGTGGTTGTTGTTTTTGTTATGGTGGTTGTGGTAGTGGTTGTTATGGTTGTGGTTGTTGTTATGGTGGTGGTTTTGGTGGTTGTTGTTATGGTGGTGGTGGTGGTGGTTGTTATGGTGGTGGTTGTTGTTGTTGTTATGGTGTGGTGGTGGTGGTTGTTATGGTGGTGGTGGTTGTTGTTGTTATGGTGGTGGTGGTGGTTGTTGTTATGGTGGTGGTGGTGGTGGTGGTTGTTATGGTGGTGGTTGTTGTTGTTGTTATGGTGGTGGTGGTGGTGGTTGTTGTTGTTGTTATGGTGGTGGTGGTGGTGGTTGTTATGGTGGTGGTTGTTGTTATGGTGGTGGTGGTGGTGGTTGTTGTTGTTGTCATGGTGGTGGTGGTGGTGGTTGTTATGGTGATGGTAGTTGTTGTTGTTATGGTGGTGGTTGTTGTTGTTGTTAAGGTGGAGGTGCTGGTGGTTGTTGTTGTTGTTATGGTGGTGGTGGTGGTGGTTGTTATGGTGGTGGTTATTGTTATGGTGGTGGTTATTGTTATGGTGGTGGTTATTGTTATGGTGGTGGTTATTGTTATGGTGGTGGTGGTGGTGGTTGTTATGGTGGTGGTTGTTGTTATGGTGGTTGTGGTTGTTGTTGTTGTTATGGTGGTGTGGTGGTGGTGGTGGTGGTAGTGGTTGTTATGGTGGTGGTGGTTGTTGTTGTTGTTATGGTGGTGGTGGTGGTTGTTGTTGTTATGGTGGTGGTGGTGGTGGTTGTTGTTGTTATGGTGGTGGTGGTGATGGTTGTTGTTATGGTGGTGGTGGTGGTGGTTGTTATGGTGGTGGTGGTGGTGGTTGTTGTTGTTATGATGGTAGTGGTGGTGGTTGTTGTTGTTATGGTGGTGGTGGTGGTGGTGGTGGTTGTTATGGTGGTGTGGTGGTTGTTGTTGTAATGGTGGTGGTGGTGGTTGTTATAGTGGTGTGGTGGTTGTTGTTGTTATGGTGGTGGTGGTGGTGGTTGTTGTTATGGTGGTGGTGGTTGTTGTTGTTGTTGTTATGGTGGTGGTGGTGGTTGTTGTTGTTATGGTGGTGGTGGTTGTTGTTGTTGTTATGGTGGTGGTGGTGGTTGTTGTTGTTATGGTGGTGGTGGTGGTGGTTGTTGTTATGGTGGTGGTGGTGGTTTTTGTTGTTATGGTGGTGGTGGTGGTGGTGGTGGTGGTGGTGGTTGTTATGGTGGTGGTGGTGGTTGTTGTTGTTATGGTGGTGGTGGTGGTGGTTGTTGTTATGGTGGTGGTGGTGGTGGTTGTTGTTATGGTGGTGGTGGTGGTTGTTGTTGTCGTTATGGTTGTGGTGGTGGTTGTTGTTATGGTGGTGGTGGTGGTTGTTGTTATGGTGGTCGTGGTTGTTGTTATGGTGGTGGTGGTGGTTGTTATGGTGTTGGTTATTCTTGTTATGGTGGTGGTGGTTGTTGTTGTTATGGTGGTGGTGGTTGTTGTTGTTGTTATGGTGGTGGTGATGGTTGTTGTTATGGTGGTGGTGGTGGTTGTTGTTATGGTGGTAGTGGTGGTTGTTGTTGTTATGGTGGTGTTGGTGGTGGTGGTGGTTGCAATGGTGGTGGTGGTGGTGGTTGTTGTTATGGTGGTACTGGTGGTGGTTGTTGTTATGGTGGTACTGGTGGTGGTTGTTGTTATGGTGGTGTTGGTGGTGGTTGTGGTTGCTATGGTGGTGGTGGTGGTGGTGGTGGTGGTTTTTGTTATGTTGGTGGTGGTGGTTGTTGTTATGGTGGTGGTGGTTGTTGTTGTTATGGTGGTGGTTGTTGTTGTTGTTATGGTGGTGATGGTAGTGGTGGTGGTGGTGGTGGTTTTTGTTATGTTGGTGGTGGTGGTTGTTGTTATGGTGGTGGTGGTTGTTGTTGTTATGGTGGTGGTTGTTGTTGTTGTTATGGTGGTGATGGTAGTGGTTGTTATGGTGGTGGTTGTTGTTATGGTGGTGGTGGTGGTGGTGGTTGTTGTTATGGTGGTGGTGGTGGTGGTGGTTGTTATGCTGGTGGTTGTTGTTGTTGTTATGGTGTGGTGGTGGTGGTTGTTATGGTGGTGGTGGTTGTTGTTGTTATGGTGATGGTGGTGGAAGTTGTTATGGTGGTGGTGGTGGTGGTTGTTGTTATGGTGGTGGTGGTGGTGGTTGTTGTTGTTGTTATGGTGGTGGTGGTGGTGGTTGTTATGGTGGTGGTTGTTGTTATGGTGGTGGTGGTGATGGTTGTTATGGTGGTGGTTGTTGTTGTTGTTATGGTGGTGGTGGTGGTGGTTGTTATGGTGGTGGTAGTTGTTGTTGTTATGGTGGTTGTTGTTGTTGTTGTTATGGTGGTGGTGCTGGTGGTTGTTGTTGTTGTTATGGTGGTGGTGGTGGTGGTTGTTATGGTGGTGGTTATTGTTATGGTGGTGGTGGTGGTAGTTGTTATGGTGGTGGTTGTTGTTGTTGTTATGGTGGTGGTGGTGGTGGTTGTTATGGTGGTGGTGGTTGTTGTTGTTATGGTGGTGGTGGTGGTTGTTGTTATGATGGTGTTGGTGGTGGTGGTTGTTGTTATGGTGGTGGTGGTGGTGGTTGTTGTTATGGTGTTGGTTGTTGCTATGGTGGTGGTGGTGGTGGTGGTTGTTGTTGTTATGATGGTGGTGGTTGTTGTTATGGTGGTGGTTGTTGCTATGGTGGTGGTGGTGGTGGTGGTGGTTGTTATGGTGGTTGTTGTTGCTATGGTGGTGGTGGTGGTGGTGGTGGTTGTTATGGTGGTGGTGGTGGTTGTTGTTGTTATGGTGGTGGTGGTGGTTGTTGTTTTTATGGTGGTGGTTGTTGTTATGTTGGTGGTGGTGGTGGTTGTTGTTGTTATGGTGGTGGTGGTGGTGGTGGTTGTGGTTGTTGTTGTTATGGTGTTGGTGGTGGTGGTTGTTGTTGTTATTGTGGTGGTGGTGGTGGTTGTTGTTATGGTAGTGGTGGTTGTTGTTATGGTGGTGGTTGTTGTTATGGTGGTGGTTGTTGTTATGGTGGTGGTGGTTGTTGTTGTTATGTTGGTGTGGTGGTGGTGGTGGTGGTGGTGGTTGTTATGGTGGTGGTGGTTGTTGTTGTTGTTATGGTGGTGGTGGTGGTTGTTGTTATGGTGGTGGTGGTGGTGGTTGTTGTTGTTATGGTGGTGGTGGTGATGGTTGTTGTTATGGTGGTGGTGGTGGTGGTTGTTATGGTGGTGGTGGTGGTGGTTGTTGTTGTTATGATGGTGGTGGTGGTGGTGGTTGTTGTTATGGTGGTGGTGGTGGTGGTGGTTGTTGTTATGGTGGTGTGGTCGTTGTTGTTGTCACGGTGGTGGTGGTGGTGGTTGTTGTTGTTTTGGTGGTGTGGTGGTTGTTGTTGTTATGGTGGTGGTGGTGGTGGTTGTTGTTATGGTGGTGGTGGTGGTTGTTGTTATTATGGTGGTAGTGGTGGTTGTTGTTGTTATGGTGGTGGTGGTAGTTGTTGTTGTTATGGTGGTGGTGGTGGTGGTTGTTGTTATGGTGGTGGTGGTGGTGGTTGTTGTTGTTATGGTGGTGGTGGTGGTGGTGGTGGTTGTTATGGTGGTGGTGGTGGTTGTTGTTGTTATGGTGGTGGTGGTGGTTGTTGTTGTTATGGTGGTGGTGGTGGTTGTTGTTGTTGTTGTTATGGTGGTGGTTGTGGTTGTTGTTATGGTGGTGGTGGTGGTTGTTGTTATGGTGGTGGTGGTTGTAGTTGTTATGGTGGTGGTTGTTGTTGTTATGGTGGTGGTTGTTGTTGTTATGGTGGTGGTGGTTGTTGTTGTTATGGTGGTGATGGTTGTTGTTGTTATGATGGTGGTGGTGGTTGTTGTTATGGTGGTAGTGGTGGTGGTTGTTGTTATGGTGGTAGTGGTGGTGGTTGTTGTTATGGTGGTGGTGGTGGTGGTGGTGGTTGCTATGGTGGTGGTGGTGGTGGTGGTGGTGGTTGTTATGGTGGTGGTGGTGGTGGAGGTTGTTGTTGTTATGGTGGTGGTGCTGGTGTTTGTTGTTGTTGTTATGCTGGTGGTGGTGGTTGTTATGGTGGTGGTGGTTGTTGTTGTTATGGTGGTGGTGGTGGTTGTTATTGTGGTGGTGGTGGTGGTGTTTGTTGTTGTTATGGTGGTGGTGGTGGTTGTTGTTATGGTGGTGGTGGTGGTTGTTGTTATGGTGGTGGTGGTTGTTGTTGTTATGGTGGTGGTTGTTGTTGTTGTTATGGTGGTGGTGCTGGTGGTTGTTGTTGTTGTTATGGTGGTGGTGGTAGTGGTTGTTATGGTGGTGGTTGTTGTTATGGTGGTGGTGGTCGTGGTTGTTGTTATGGTGGTGGTGGTGGTGGTTGTTATGGTGGTTGTTGTTGTTCTTGTTATGGTGTGGTGGTGGTGGTTGTTATGGTGGTGGTGGTTATTGTTGTTATCGTATTGGTGGTGGTTGTTGTTATGGTGGTAGTGGTGGTGGTGGTTGTTGTTATGGTGGTGGTGGTGGTGGTTGTTGTTATGGTGGTGGCGGTGGTGGTTGTTGTTATGGTGGTGGTTGTTGTGGTTAAAGTGGTGGTGGTGGTGGTGGTTGTTGCTATGGTGGTGGTGGTGGTTGTTATGGTGGTGGTGGTGGTGGTGGTGTTTGTTGTTCTTATGGTGGTGGTGGTGGTTGTTGTTATGGTGGTGGTGGTGGTTGTTGTTATGGTGGTGGTGGTTGTTGTTGTAATGGTGGTGGTTGTTGTTGTTGTTATGGTGGTGGTGCTGGTGGTTGTTGTTGTTGTTATGATGGTGGTGGTAGTGGTTTTTATGGTGGTGGTTGTCGTTATGGTGGTGGTGGTCGTGGTTGTTGTTATGGTGGTGGTGGTGGTGGTTGTTATGGTGGTGGTGGTGGTGGTTGTTATGGTGGTGGTTGTTGTTGTTGTTATGGTGTGGTGGTGGTGGTTGTTATGGTGGTGGTGGTTGTTGTTGTTATGGTGGTGGTGGTGGTTGTTGTTATGGTGGTGGTGGTGGTGGTGGTTGTTGTTATTGTGGTGGTGGTGGTGGTTGTTATGGTGGTGGTGGTGGTGGTTGTTGTTATGGTGGTGGTGGTGGTGGTTGTTGTTATGGTGGTGGTGGTGGTTGTTGTTGTTATGGTGGTGGTGGTGGTTGTTGCTATGGTGGTGGTGGTGGTGGTGGTGGTTGTTTTTATGGTGGTGGTGGTGGTGGTGGTGGTTGTTATGGTGGTGGTTGTTGCTATGGTGGTGGTGTTGGTGGTGGTGGTGGTTGTTATGGTGGTGGTTGTTGCTATGGTGGTGGTGGTGGTGTTGGTGGTTGTTGTTATGTTGGTGGTGGTGGTTGTTGTTGTTATGGTCGTGGTGGTGGTGGTGGTTGTTTTTATGTTGGTGGTGGTGGTGGTTTTTGTTGTTATGGTGGTGGTGGTGGTTGTTGTATGGTGGTGGTGGTTGTTGTTGTTATGGTGGTGGTGGTGGTGGTGGTTGTTGTTGTTATGGTGGTGATTGTGGTATTTGTTGTTGTTATGGTGGTGGTGGTGGTGGTTGTTGTTAAGGTGGTGGTGGTTGTTGTTATGATGGTGGTGGTTGTTGTTGTTGTTATGGTGGTGATGTGGTGGTGGTGGTGGTGGTGGTTGTTATGGTGTTGGTTGTTGTTGTTGTTATGGTGGTGGTTGTTGTTGTTGTTGTTATGGTGGTGGTGGTGGTGGTTGTCGTTGTTATGGTGGTGGTGGTGATGGTTGTTGTTATGGTGGTGGTGGTGGTGGTTGTTATGGTGGTGGTGGTGGTGGTTGTTGTTGTTATGGTGGTGGTGGTGGTTGTTGTTGTTATGGTGGTGGTGGTGGTGGTGGTTGTTGTTATGTTGGTGTGGTGGTTGTTGTTGTTATGGTGGTGGTGGTTGTTGTTATGGTGGTGTGGTGGATGTTGTTGTTATGGTGGTGGTGGTGGTGGTTGTTGTTATGGTGGTGGCGGTTGTTGTTGTTGTTATGGTGGTGGTGGTTGTTGTTGTTATGGTGGTGGTGGTGGTTGTTGTTGTTATGGAGTGGTGGTTGTTGTTGTTTTTGTTGTTGTTATGGTGGTGGTGGATGTTGTTGTTGTTGTTATGGTGGTGGTTGTTGTGGTTGTTGTTGTTATGGTGGTGGTGGTGGTTGTTGTTGTTATGGTGGTGGTGGTGGTTGTTGTTATCTTGGTGGTGGTGGTTGTTGTTGTTATGGTGGTGGTGGTGGTGGTTGTTGTTATGGTGGTGGTGGTGGTGGTTGTTGTTGTTATGGTGGTGGTGGTGGTGGTGGTGGTGGTTGTTATGGTGGTGGTGGTGGTTGTTGTTGTTATGGTGGTGGTGGTGGTTGTTGTTGTTGTTATGGTGGTGGTGGTTGTTGTTGTTATGGTGGTGGTGGTTGTTGTTGTTATGGTGGTGGTGGTTGTTGTTGTTATGGTGGTGGTGGTTGTTGTTGTTATGGTGGTGGTGGTGGTTGTTATGGTGGTGGTTGTTGTTGTTATGGTGGTGGTGGTTGTTGTTGTTATGGGGGTGGTGGTTGTTGTTGTTGTTATGGTGGTGGTGGTGGTTGTTGTTATGGTGGTGGTGGTTGTTGTTGTTATGGTGGTAGTGGTGGTGGTGGTGGTTTTGATGGTGGTGGTGGTGGTGGTGGTGGTGGTTTTTATGGTGGTGGTGGTGGTGGTGGTTGTTCTTGTTATGGTGGTGGTTGTTCTTGTTATGGTGGTGGTTGTTGTTATGGTGGTGGTTGTTGTTATGGTGGTGGTGGTTGTTGTTATGGTTATGGTTGTTGTTATGGTGGTTGTTGTTATGGTGGTGGTTGTTGTTATGGTGGTGGTGGTTGTTATGGTGGTGGTTGTTGTTATGGTGGTGGTTGTTGTTATGGTGGTGGTGGTTGTTATGGTGGAGGTGGTTTGTATCGTAGTGGTGGTTGTTATGGTGGTGGTGGTTGTTATGGTGGTGGTGGTTGTTATGGTGGTGGTGGTTGTTATGGTGGTGGTGGTTGTTATGGTGGTGGTTGTTGTTATGGTGGTGGTGGTTGTTATGGTGGTGGTTGTTGTTACGGTGGTGGTGGTGGTGGTGGTTGTTGTTGTTATGGTGGTGGTGGTTGTTGTTATTATGGTGGTGGTGGTTGTTGTTGTTGTTATGGTGGTGGTGGTGGTGGTGGTTGTTGTTATGGTGGTGGTTGTTGTTATGGTGGTGGTGGTGGTGGTGGTTGTTGCTGTTATGGTGGTGGTGGTGATGATGGTGGTGGCTGTTGTTGTTGTTATGGTGTGGTGATGGTGGTGGTGGTGGTGGTATTTGTTGTTGTTATGGTGGTGCTGGTGGTTTTTGTTGTTGTTATGGTGGTGGTGGTAGTTTTTGTTGTTGTTATGGTGGTGGTGGTTGTTGTTGTTATGGTGGTGGTGGTGGTTGTTGTTATGATGGTGTTGGTGGTGGTGGTTGTTGTTATGGTGGTGGTGGTGGTGGTTGTTGTTATGGTGGTGGTTGTTGCTATGGTGGTGGTGGTGGTGGTGGTTGTTGTTGTTATGATGGTGGTGGTGGTGGTTGTTGTTATGGTGGTGGTTGTTGCTATGGTGGTGGTGGTGGTGGTGGTGGTGGTTATGGTGGTTGTTGTTGCTATGGTGGTGGTGGTGGTTGTTATGGTGGTGGTGGTGGTTGCTGTTGTTATGGTGGTGGTGGTTGTTGTTGTTGTTATGGTGGTGGTGGTGCTGGTGGTAGTTATGGTGGTGGTGGTTGTTGTTGTTATGGTGGTGCTGGTGGTGGTGGTGGTGGTTGTTGTTGTTATGGTGTTGGTGGTGGTGGTTGTTGTTGTTATTGTGGTGGTGGTGGTGGTTGTTGTTATGGTGGTGGTGGTTGTTGTTATGGTGGTGGTTGTTGTTATGGTGGTGGTGGTTGTTGTTGTTATGTTGGTGTGGTGGTGGTGGTGGTGGTGGTGGTTGTTATGGTGGTGGTGGTTGTTGTTGTTGTTATGGTGGTGGTGGTGGTTGTTGTTGTTATGGTGGTGGTGGTGGTGGTTGTTGTTGTTATGGTGGTGGTGGTGATGGTTGTTGTTATGGTGGTGGTGGTGGTGGTTGTTATGGTGGTGGTGGTGGTGGTTGTTGTTGTTATGATGGTGGTGGTGGTGGTGGTTGTTGTTATGGTGGTGGTGGTGGTGGTGGTTGTTGTTATGGTGGTGTGGTGGTTGTTGTTGTTATGGTGGTGGTGGTGGTGGTTGTTGTTGTTTTGGTGGTGTGGTGGTTGTTGTTGTTATGGTGGTGGTGGTGGTGGTTGTTGTTATGGTGGTGGTGGTGGTTGTTGTTGTTATGGTGGTGGTGGTTGTTGTTGTTGTTGTTATGGTGGTGGTGGTGGTTGTTGTTATGGTGGTGGTGGTGGTTGTTGTTATTATGGTGGTAGTGGTGGTTGTTGTTGTTATGGTGGTGGTGGTAGTTGTTGTTGTTATGGTGGTGGTGGTGGTGGTTGTTGTTATGGTGGTGGTGGTGGTGGTTGTTGTTGTTATGGTGGTGGTGGTGGTGGTGGTGGTTGTTATGGTGGTGGTGGTGGTTGTTGTTGTTATGGTGGTGGTGGTGGTTGTTGTTGTTATGGTGGTGGTGGTGGTTGTTGTTGTTGTTGTTATGGTGGTGGTTGTGGTTGTTGTTATGGTGGTGGTGGTGGTTGTTGTTATGGTGGTGGTGGTTGTAGTTGTTATGGTGGTGGTTGTTGTTGTTATGGTGGTGGTTGTTGTTGTTATGGTGGTGGTGGTTGTTGTTGTTATGGTGGTGATGGTTGTTGTTGTTATGATGGTGGTGGTGGTTGTTGTTATGGTGGTAGTGGTGGTGGTTGTTGTTATGGTGGTAGTGGTGGTGGTTGTTGTTATTGTGGTGGTGGTGGTGGTGGTGGTTGCTATGGTGGTGGTGGTGGTGGTGGTGGTGGTTGTTATGGTGGTGGTGGTGGTGGAGGTTGTTGTTGTTATGGTGGTGGTGCTGGTGTTTGTTGTTGTTGTTATGCTGGTGGTGGTGGTTGTTGTTGTTATGGTGGTGGTGGTGGTTGTTATGGTGGTGGTGGTGGTTGTTATTGTGGTGGTGGTGGTGGTGTTTGTTGTTGTTATGGTGGTGGTGGTGGTTGTTGTTATGGTGGTGGTGGTGGTTGTTGTTATGGTGGTGGTGGTTGTTGTTGTTATGGTGGTGGTTGTTGTTGTTGTTATGGTGGTGGTGCTGGTGGTTGTTGTTGTTGTTATGGTGGTGGTGGTAGTGGTTGTTATGGTGGTGGTTGTTGTTATGGTGGTGGTGGTCGTGGTTGTTGTTATGGTGGTGGTGGTGGTGGTTGTTATGGTGGTTGTTGTTGTTGTTGTTATGGTGTGGTGGTGGTGGTTGTTATGGTGGTGGTGGTTGTTGTTGTTATCGTATTGGTGGTGGTTGTTGTTATGGTGGTAGTGGTGGTGGTGGTTGTTGTTATGGTGGTGGTGGTGGTGGTTGTTGTTATGGTGGTGGTGGTGGTGGTTGTTGTTATGGTGGTGGTGGTGGTGGTTGTTGTTATGGTGGTGGTTGTTGTGGTTAAAGTGGTGGTGGTGGTGGTGGTTGTTGCTATGGTGGTGGTGGTGGTTGTTATGGTGGTGGTGGTGGTGGTGTTTGTTGTTCTTATGGTGGTGGTGGTGGTTGTTGTTATGGTGGTGGTGGTGGTTGTTGTTATGGTGGTGGTGGTTGTTGTTGTAATGGTGGTGGTTGTTGTTGTTGTTATGGTGGTGGTGCTGGTGGTTGTTGTTGTTGTTATGATGGTGGTGGTAGTGGTTTTTATGGTGGTGGTTGTCGTTATGGTGGTGGTGGTCGTGGTTGTTGTTATGGTGGTGGTGGTGGTGGTTGTTATGGTGGTGGTTGTTGTTGTTGTTATGGTGTGGTGGTGGTGGTTGTTATGGTGGTGGTGGTTGTTGTTGTTATGGTGGTGGTGGTGGTGGTTGTTGTTATGGTGGTGGTGGTGGTGGTGGTTGTTGTTATGGTGGTGGTGGTGGTGGTGGTTGTTGTTATGGTGGTGGTGGTGGTGGTTGTTATGGTGGTGGTGGTGGTGGTTGTTGTTATGGTGGTGGTGGTGGTGGTTGTTGTTATGGTGGTGGTTGTTGTGGTTAAAGTAGTGGTGGTGGTGGTGGTTGTTGCTATGGTGGTGGTGGTGGTGGTGGTGGTTGTTTTTATGGTGGTGGTGGTGGTGGTGGTGGTTGTTATGGTGGTGGTTGTTGCTATGGTGGTGGTGTTGGTGGTGGTGGTGGTTGTTATGGTGGTGGTTGTTGCTATGGTGGTGGTGGTGGTGTTGGTGGTTGTTGTTATGTTGGTGGTGGTGGTTGTTCTTGTTATGGTCGTGGTGGTGGTTGTTTTTATGTTGGTGGTGGTGGTGGTTTTTGTTGTTATGGTGGTGGTGGTGGTTGTTGTATGGTGGTGGTGGTTGTTGTTGTTATGGTGGTGGTGGTGGTGGTGGTTGTTGTTGTTATGGTGGTGGTTGTGGTATTTGTTGTTGTTATGGTGGTGGTGGTGGTGGTTGTTGTTAAGGTGGTGGTGGTTGTTGTTATGGTGGTGGTGGTTGTTGTTGTTGTTATGGTGGTGATGTGGTGGTGGTGGTGGTGGTGGTTGTTATGGTGTTGGTTGTTGTTGTTGTTATGGTGGTGGTGGTTGTTGTTGTTGTTATGGTGGTGGTGGTGGTGGTTGTTGTTGTTATGGTGGTGGTGGTGATGGTTGTTGTTATGGTGGTGGTGGTGGTGGTTGTTATGGTGGTGGTGGTGGTGGTTGTTGTTGTTATGGTGGTGGTGGTGGTTGTTGTTGTTATGGTGGTGGTGGTGGTGGTGGTTGTTGTTATGGTGGTGTGGTGGTTGTTGTTGTTATGGTGGTGGTGGTGGTGGTGGTTGTTGTTATGGTGGTGTGGTGGATGTTGTTGTTATGGTGGTGGTGGTGGTGGTTGTTGTTGTTATGGTGGTGGTGGTGGTTGTTGTTGTTGTTATGGTGGTGGTGGTTGTTGTTGTTATGGTGGTGGTGGTGGTTGTTGTTGTTATGGTGGTGGTGGTTGTTGTTGTTTTTGTTGTTGTTATGGTGGTGGTGGTTGTTGTTGTTGTTGTTATGGTGGTGGTTGTTGTGGTTGTTGTTGTTATGGTGGTGGTGGTGGTTGTTGTTGTTATGGTGGTGGTGGTGGTTGTTGTTTTGGTGGTGGTGGTGGTTGTTGTTGTTATGGTGGTGGTGGTGGTGGTTGTTGTTATGGTGGTGGTGGTGGTGGTTGTTGTTGTTATGGTGGTGGTGGTGGTGGTGGTGGTGGTTGTTATGGTGGTGGTGGTGGTGGTTGTTGTTGTTATGGTGGTGGTGGTGGTTGTTGTTGTTGTTATGGTGGTGGTGGTTGTTGTTGTTATGGTGGTGGTGGTTGTTGTTGTTATGGTGGTGGTGGTTGTTGTTGTTATGGTGGTGGTGGTTGTTGTTGTTATGGTGGTGGTGGTGGTTGTTATGGTGGTGGTTGTTGTTGTTATGGTGGTGGTGGTTGTTGTTGTTATGGTGGTGGTGGTTGTTGTTGTTATGGTGGTGGTGGTGGTGGTTGTTGTTATGGTGGTGGTGGTTGTTGTTGTTATGGTGGTGGTGGTGGTGGTGGTGGTTGTGATGGTGGTGGTGGTGGTGGTGGTGGTGGTTGTTATGGTGGTGGTGGTGGTTGTTCTTGTTATGGTGGTGGTTGTTCTTGTTATGGTGGTGGTTGTTGTTATGGTGGTGGTTGTTGTTATGGTGGTGGTTGTTGTTATGGTGGTGGTGGTTGTTGTTATGGTGGTTGTTGTTGTTATGGTGATGGTTGTTGTTATGGTGGTTGTTGTTATGGTGGTGGTTGTTGTTATGGTGGTGGTGGTTGTTATGGTGGTGGTGGTTGTTATGGTGGTGGTGGTTGTTATGGTGGTGGTGGTTGTTATGGTGGTGGTTGTTGTTATGGTGGTGGTGGTTGTTATGGTGGTGGTTGTTGTTACGGTGGTGGTGGTGGTGGTGGTTGTTGTTGTTATGGTGGTGGTGGTTGTTGTTATTATGGTGGTGGTGGTGGTGGTTGTTGTTGTTATGGTGGTGGTGGTGGTGGTGGTGGTTGTTGTTATGGTGGTGGTTGTTGTTATGGTGGTGGTGGTGGTGGTTGTTGTTGCTGTTATGGTGGTGGTGGTGATGATGGTGGTGGTTGTTGTTGTTGTTATGGTGTTGTGGTGGTGGTGGTGGTGGTGGTTGTTGTTGTTATGGTGGTGGTGGTGGTTTTTGTTGTTGTTATGGTGGTGGTGGTGGTTTTTGTTGTTGTTATGGTGGTGGTGGTGGTGGTTGTTGTTATGGTGGTGGTGGTGGTTGTTGTTGTTGTTGTTATGGTGGTGGTTGTTGTTGTTATGGTGGTGGTGGTGGTGGTTGTTGTTGTTATGGTGGTGGTGGTGGTGGTTGTTGTTATGGTGGTGGTGGTGGTTGTTGTTGTTATGGTGGTGGTGGTGGTGGTTGTTGTTGTTATGGTGGTGGTGATGGTTGTGGTTGTTGTTATGGTGGTGGTGATGGTTGTGGTTGTTGTTATGGTGGTGGTGATGGTTGTTGTTGTTGTTATGGTGGTGGTGGTGGTGGTTGTTGTTATGGTGGTGGTGGTGGTGGTGGTGGTTGTTGTTGTTGTTATGGTGGTGGTGGTTGTTGTTGTTGTTATGGTGGTGGTGGTTGTTGTTGTTGTTATGGTGGTGGTTGTTGTTGTTGTTATGGTGGTGGTGGTTGTTGTTGTTATGGTGGTGGTGGTGGTTGTTGTTGTTATGGTGGTGGTGGTGGTTGTTGTTGTTATGGTGGTGGTGGTGGTGGTTGTTGTTGGTGTTATGGTGGTGGTGGTTGTTGTTGTTGTTATGGTGGTGGTGGTTGTTGTTGTTGTTATGGTGGTGGTTGTTGTTGTTGTTATGGTGGTGGTTGTTGTTGTTATGGTGGTGGTGGTTGTTGTTATGGTGGTGGTGGTGGTGGTTGTTGTTGTTATGGTGGTGGTGGTTGTTGTTGTTGTTATGGTGGTGGTGGTGCTGGTGGTTGTTATGGTGGTGGTGGTTGTTGTTGTTATGGTGGTGGTGGTGGTGGTTGTTGTTGTTATGGTGGTGGTGGTTGTTGTTGTTGTTATGGTGGTGGTTGTGGTTGTTATGGTGGTGGTGGTGGTTGTTGTTGTTGTTGTTATGGTGGTGGTGGTGGTTGTTGTTGTTGTTATGGTGGTGGTGGTGTTGGTTGTTGTTGTTGTTGATATGGTTGTTGTTGTTGTTGTTATTATGGCGGTTGTTGTTGTTGTTGTTGTTGTTATGGTGGTGGTGGTGGTGGTTGTTGTTGTTGTTGTTATGGTGGTGGTGGTGATGGTGGTTGTTGTTGTTATGGTGGTGGTGGTGGTTGTTGTTGTTATGGTGGTGGTGGTTGTTGTGGTTGTCGTTATGGTGGTGGTGGTTTTGGTGGTTGTTGTTTTGGTGGTTGTTGTTTTGGTGGTGGTGGTTTTGGTGGTGGTGGTTTTGGTGGTTGTTGTTGTGATGGTGGTGGTAGTGGTGGGGGTTGTTATGATGGTGGTGGTTGTTGTTGTTGGTAGTGGTGGTGGTGGTTGTGGTTGTTGTTGTGGTGGTGGTTGTTGTTGTTATGGTAGTGGTGGTGGTGGTGGTGGTGGTTGTTGTTATGGTGGTGGTTGTTGTTGTTGTTATGGTTGTTGTTGTTTTTGTGGTGGTGGTGGTGGTGGTGGTGGTGGTGTTGTGTTTGTAGTGATGGTGGTAGTGGTGGTTGTTGTGTTGGTGATTGTTGTGGTGGTGGTAATGGTTGTGGTTCCTGGTTCATCTGAAACGTGAACTCGGTGGACTGTAGGTTTAAATTTCCCATCTATAACCCACGATCCTCCTTTTGAGGGATAGGGAAGCAGCTGAGGTACGTTTGCATAACTAGACAATTGAGCCGTTCAACGGCGCTCATGCTATCGGTGTCACTCTTGATATATTCCGACGCTTTCTACACCCAAAAGCAGCAGTGCTGCAGCATTTCTACGTAAATGATGGCCAACTTTGCCCACTGTCAGGAACACGACATCGTCTGCCTCTACCGTTCCAAGATGGCGGCCGGGCAGATGCATCTCAAGTAGTGTCATGCGGCATCTAGACTTATTTATATCTATGGGTTTCCCTCATCCCTTTACCAAAACACTAACCACTTGTGGAATGCTTTTCTTGTTATTACTATGAAGGCACCGCATGCGTCTGCCACACCACACATGGGATATATACAACATATCCTGCCATGTTCAGAAGGTAAACATACTGTAAAAACACAGCTTTCTGTCCTTTATTCTGATGTCATGTGACTTGTTGATATCCGACGGAGGGGTATGTGGCAGGAAAGTGGGAGGGGGCGGGGTTGCACCTCGTCGGTTCATTTAACGTTACGATCTAGGCATTATTTCTGGCTGACGATACAGTTAATTATTTACAGGTATTAAATCACGTGTAATATCACATTTAGCACCTTTACTATGCGGTGTAATGCTAGATTACACTGCCAACAACAACTACAGCTCACACATCATTCATTACCCCACCTTCACCCCTAAACCACTCACCTCCACCACCGTCTGGTCTGACAGTTGCCAGACTTGTGAAGCTATCCCTTCTGCTTCGACTTATCTGTTCGAATATTTGCGGGGTTCGGAAAGAAGACACGACTTTTTTGGTTGACTATACATTCATCGTACTGATGGATCATACGGAGGTAATGAGGTACTGTAACTGCATAATGAATGCATATCTGGTATTATATTTAAATAACGGTGTTACGGATGTCCAGTCAACTAATGATGTCGCTTACCTCGAGGTGCTATTTCATTAGTTGGGTAGTTGTCACATAACATCAACAAACATGATCATCATTTATTATATTCTCTTCAAAACATTCATACGTTAGTTTTCATCCAAGTATTACACATTCATGCCCTTCTTAGCCCCAGACGCATTTTGTTATTTAATCGTGTGTCTGCACCACACACTGTTCATCCAGAGGGAACAAGTTCCCATACACCATCATCATCATCATCATTATCATCATCATCCGGACCTCCTTTCCCATCCAAGGTAAGAATGAGGAGTAGCAATGTCCAGACAGACCAAATTTGCCCAGTTTAATGGGCCACACTTCCATTCACTCATCATTCAAGCCCCCACAATCCTGGTTCCATCAGATATGCCAAAAACATTAACCACGTTCTGTAGCTTCACATAAACGTATCCGATTAAGTCAATGCGGACGCTGCAAAGTTAAAAAGGGTACCAAAATCCCCGATCATGCACTTCTCGCAACATTCATCCCGCCAGCTCGATCTCTTGTCAGTTCCCTAGCCTCACCGACTTCCAAACCTCTCTTCTGCACACACACATCCACCATATCTCTCCACCTTCTCCTTGGCCTACCTCGCCTCCTCCTCCTCCTTCAAATTCACTTAGATATACCTTTTTCACCACTCTATTGTTATCCATTCTCTCCACATGACCCTAACATCTCAGTACACTTTCTTCGATTATTGTGTCCACCGACTTCCTCATTCCACACCTTTCACTAATGACATTATTTCGTATCCTATCCACCCTCTGTACTCCACATATATTCCTCAGCAGTTCCATCTCCACTGCTCTTACTCTTGACTTTTCATTTTTATGCCACACCATAGTCTCACATCAATATGTTAAAGTTGGCACTAACACTCCCTCATGTACAGTAAGTCTCGAGCAGCTGCAACACTCAAGCCTCTGTTTCTTAAAAAGGCATTCATTGCACCAGCTACCTTTCCTCCTTGGGGCACTCTACTTTCAACTTCTTTTGGACATTTTCCTCTCTTTTCTGTCACAGTATTTGAACTCTCTCACCAATTCCAGTCTCTCTCCATTCACTGTAACATCGCACTGGGAATCACCTTCTCTCTCAGTAACCATCACTTTACTCATTTCTGCATTTACTCTCAAGGCACGATGCTCACAGACATCAGCAGAGCTCTGCACTAGCCTACCGAGTTCTTGTCCGGTACTTGGAAGCAGTAATGCATCATCAGCATACAACAAATTTTGAGATATTCCATCCATACCCATTCATTACCAACGCCATTCTTCTTTCCATTACTCATGTTTTTACTGCTCTCATCACCCCATCCATATATATATATATATATATATATATATATATATATATATATATATATATATATATATATATATATATATATATATATATATATATATATATATATCAATCAATCAATCATTTTCTGTGGCACCCTTGGGGATGCATAGGGCCTCGATGAACTCACACCACCACATCCTATCTTGTGCTAACTCCTCAAGATCTCCCCAACACTCATCTCCAGCTTCCCGTCCCATTGTCCTCACCCACGTCTCTTTTGGCCTTCCTCTACCTCTCCTACCAAGTCTCACCCACCCTGGTGTACCTCGTACTATTCCCTGTCTCCTATACACATGTCCTAGCCACTTCCATCGTGAGAATCTAACATATTCATCGATCGGCTGCACTCCCGTTATTTCTCTAATTCTACTATTTGGTATCCTTTCCCACCACTTAACTCCTAATATTCTTCTAAGTGCTTTATTTTCAAACACCAAGAATTTATTTTCCATAGTCACTGTGCTGTACCAAGACTCGTGTCCATAGATTAAGATACTCCTAACCATTACATTATAAAGTTTGATTTTTGTATGCACAGAAAAATTGTTATTATTCCAAATATTTTTAAGCATTCCCATTGCCTGATTAGCCTTCTTTAACCTTTCCTCGAATTCAAAGTTCAAAGAACCATCCTTGGCTAAATAAGTACCTAAATATTTAAACCTATCAACTTGCTTTACAACCATACCCCCAATTACACATTCCTGCGCATTTTCCATATTCATATTGATTATTTAAGTTTTTCCACAATTAATAACCAAACCCACCTTGCGACCTTCACTCACCAAACAGTCCAACACTCTCTGCATCTCTTCTGGCCCATCACAAATCAAAACTATATCATCTGCATAATCTAAATCCAAAAGTTTCCTGTTCTCTCCCCAAAGTATACCTGCACCGGTTTCTGTTCCAACGCGTTTCATAATGTAATAAATGACCAATATAAATAGTAAAGGCGATAGAACACCACCTTGAATTACTCCGGACTTGACTTCAAACGAATCACTCAGACAACCATCAACCATCACTTTACAAAATGTGTCCTCATGCATGTTCATAATGACCCTCACAAACTCCTCTGGTATTCCATAATGTCTCATGATCTTCCCCATAGTCTCTCTCGAAACACTATCAAAAGCCTTTTCAAAATCAACAAAACAAAGACTTAACGGTACTCTCATTTCATTAACTTGCTGCATCAAATGCCTAACTATAAAGATCTGATCATTGGAACCACGTCCCTTTCTAAAACCAGCCTGTTCATCCCTCAGAATACCCTCAACCACCGGCTCCAACCTATTTAACAACACTCTACTGAAAACTTTCAAAGCTATCGGTGACAAAGAGATTCCCCTCCAATTACCACATTCACTCAGGTCTCCCTTCTTCGGAACTTTAACAATTACACCATTCTTCCAAACTGATGGTAGTAACCCCGTCACCCATATCTTATTGAATAGCATGGTCAAGATCATTATTAATCTATCCCCCTCCACTTTAAACATTTCCGGAAATAAACCATCCTCCCCTGGTGCCTTATTATTCTTTAACTGTTTTACTGCTTTCTCCACTTCTGCAAGCCTCAACTCTCCTGTTTCTATATTTAAATCTTCCTGAGCAGACGGTATATCCTCTTCTGGTGGTATTGGTCTATTAAGAACTGTCTCATATATATATATATATATATATATATATATATATATATATATATATATATATATATATATTGATATATATATATATATATATATATATATATATATATATATAGATATAGATATAGATATATAGAGATATAGATAGATATAGATAGATAGGTAGATATATGTATATATATTTGAATAGATAGATAGATAGATAGATAGATAGATATAGATACATATATATATATAGATGATATATATATATATATATATATATATATATATATATATATATATATATATATATATATATATATATATATATATATATATATATATATATATATATACATACACACACACACACACACACTTCCATGCACACATATATAGATAGATAGATAGATAGATAGATAGATAATTTCATTTATTTCATTTATTTTTGTGTATTTTTATTTTTTTAATTTTGTTTTGGTTTTATATTTTTTATACCTTATATTATAAAGAAAAACTAATATAAAGACCCTAAAACTAATCACCTAACAGACAAATCGCTAACCTATACTAAATCCTACAAAGACAAATAGCTAGACCTACACTAATCGTAAAAATACCTTGACTAACAGAACACCATCGACTGCAGATATGTAATCCCTTTCTACATGACATACCTGGACTCATCTCCTGGTGACTGTCAGTCGAGGCACAACCTAATATAGGGGACATCAATATATGAAAGGGAACCAGACGAGTCAGGAATATTTCCATATAGGTCAGCTGTCGGCCCTAATTAGAACAACATAAACATGGTGGTATAGGATATTTACATAACATGTGCAAAAAAGTGAAATACCTCGGCCAACAGACCACCATCGACCGCAAGTGCCCAATACCTTTCTATATTCCACACTTGCACTCATCAACTGGTGACTGTCAGGTGAGGAACAGGGCTTGATGTAGGGGACATCTATATTAGAAATAGATCAGTAGGAGGAGGAACTTTTTCAAATATGTCAACTGTCAACCCTATTTAATAGCACAATATATACATATTTACAGTCTACTAAAACCATAACCATATAGTAAAAAAGTCACATCACTCTGATTAGTCCGGTCTCTCTCAAGAAAACCATCAATTTATCAGTCATAACAATGTACCCAACACCCAAGATGGTGGAAAGGGTGAAGGGGACGTCTACTGCACTGCAGTAATTTATAAGTGAAGCACGTTCACGAATAAATCGCCGACTGCAGGATGATATGACTGATAGACAACACCGCATCACAGATGTCACAGTGCGATGGGAATCGTTTTTCCATATAAGGTTTCATGTGTTTTAGGAAGGTGGCAATGAGCCGCAAGCGAGCCAACGCTTTTTCTTCCAGTCGACTGGGACGGTTGGCAGTGTCCCAGTACCCCAGGTACGGCTTACACGTTCGAATATTTAGTCTGGTCCACTGACCTTGCCACAGAAGATTTATTGATTTCTTTCTGAGAGAGAGACTCGACTGTAGATCATGAGGAACGTCCTAAGTCTCCTCGAGTTCTACAGCCGACTTTGCAAGCAAGTCAGCCTGCTCAATGCCATAGATGCGACAATGACCAGGCACCCAGATCAGCGTGAATGACTTGTTGCATGAATGCAACTTATTAACGATGAGGCCCTGGATCTCATTAGATTCCGTAAAACAAGATGCAATTGCTTGAAGGGCTGATTTTGAATCTGAAAATATGACAAATGAGTCATGCCTAGAAATGAGAGCATAGTCTATGGCTTTGTCAATAGCAAAAAGTTCGGAGGTTAACACAGATGTATGAGTCGGCAACCGATACCTGAGGGCACATTCAGTCAACGATACACTTGCACCCACACATTCACTCGACTTGGAACCGTCGGTGTACAATTGGTGGGACCCCAAGTGACGCACAATGATGTTATGAAACAAGTGGTGGACCTCCACCTCCGGCGCCGTGGCCTTTGGTGCTGGGAGCCATGATACATCCACTGTAAAGCCGGGTGGCTCCCAAGGCACTATATTTTTTAACACCAACTCGTCACAGTCACTGAAGTCCACACCAAGCTCCTGAGTCAGTAAGTGGAGGCGAATGGCAAGTGGCCGATGCATCCCCCACAGAAGGTGGTGGTATTGACGCAAGGGGTACAGGCCACATTGCTGATATTACTTTTCTTCGATGTTCTGAGGCCATTGGACAAAGCCAGGTGGTCATGACGAATACGGAGGGGAGGCACATTCGGCTCCACTTCCATACGAGCTACACAGGTACACCGGATGGCTCCAAGACACATTTGCAAACATTTATTCTGCAACACATCCAATCCTTTCAGCGTGGGATCGGATGCCGAGGCATACACCTGTGCACCATAGTCTAGCTTTGATCGAATAAGGGACTTATACACCATTAATAAAGATTTTCTGTCGGCACCCCATGTAGTACCCACTAGGTACTTGAGGACATTTACTGATTTATCGCAACGAGCAAGCAAATTATTAACATGAATTTTGAAGTTCATCTGATGGTCAAAATGGATTCTCAAAAACTTTACGGAATTTTGAAAAGGTACCGACTGATTATCCAAAATTAAGCACAAGTTAGGTACATTACGAGTCGTAAAAACTACAGCGTCACACTTAGGGACGAAAAACTTAAATCCCCACTGGAAGGCCTATTGGTGGACGGAGTCAAGGGCTGCTTGAATCCGCCAAGCCAAAAATTGTGCATTATGGGAAGAGTTCCATACTGCACACTCGTCAGTGTAGAGCGAGTATTTAAGTTTCCTGGGGATGGGAGCTGATGACAGAATATCATTGATCATAATGCTAAATACACTAGGACTAAGCACATTTCCCTGTGGCACCCTGTTTTCCTGGATAAATATATCTGATGTTACATTACGGGGCAATTTGACAAAGTCCTGTCTCTTAAGAAATTTGAAATAAAAATAGGCAAATTTCCTCTTAAACCATAAGCATAGAGCTTCATTAGTATACCATGTCGCCATGTCATGTCATAGGCTTTATGGATGTCCAAAAACACCCCTCTCATGAATTCTTTATTGGCAAATGCCTCTGCAATACAATTCTCCAAATTCATTAAATGAGCTAGTGAACTTCTGTATTTAAGGAAGCCACATTGTTGATCATTTAACAAATTCTTCGACTAAAACAAAAAGAAGCCTATTATTTACTATTCGTTCCATGACCTTACATAGACAAGAAGTCAACACAATAGGATGAAATGAAGTGGGATTCATAAGATGACCAGCCTCTTAGTGTATCGGTATGACGTGCGCAAAGTGCCATGAGTCTGGGAACGTTCGAGATGCCCAAATCTCATTGTACAATGCTAACATCTTAATCAGGTTGTCCTGATTAAGATGCTGGATCATACCGTATGTGATGGTGTCTGGTCCAGGGCTGGTGTCTTTACAGGATTTAAGGGCAAGGAGCAGTTCATCAAGCGTAAACTCTTTGTTGTACGGGGAGTCTACGTCTTCTGTGGCAAAGTCAATGATCTGTAGCTCAGGCGTGCGTTTATGATGTTGGAAACACGGATCATAATTGGCTGAGCTACTTACATGAGAAAAACTCCTGGAGTGGATGTTAGCAACGTCCATGGGCTCGTCATAGATGTTATTGTTAACCTGAAGGGTGGTGATCGGGAAATATGGGCCTTTATTATTTAATATTCTTATAGTGGACCAGATTTTACATAATGGTGTTGTACGAGTCACCGTGGACACAAAGGACCGCCAGGAGTCACTTTTGGCCCTTCTTATTATTCTCCTTGCCTCAGCCCGTGCCTATTTGTATGCAATAAAATATTTCTCAGTGGGCTGACTATCAAAAATCCTGTATCCCCTATTGCATTTCCTTAATGCTTGTCGGCAATTCAGTGTCCACCAATGTGCTCTATGCTTCACATGAACTGTAGAAGTCTTGGAAATAGCAGCCTCAGCTGCATGTAATATGGAAGTAGTTACATTTTCGACCTTAACATCGATGGTCTCCACAGACATATCTAAATTGGCGATCCATGAGAAGAATCTCCAATCTGCTTTCTTATAGTTAAATTTTGGAGGTGGAGTGTCTGAAACGATGTCACGTGTATAAGAAAGTCAGATGGGTAAATGATCACTTCCCAAGGAGTCGTCGTAAGGGTCCCATGAGAAATTTTGATGTATACCAGGGGAGGTCAAAGATAAGTCAATGGCCGAAAAGTTACCAGTACGATCATCTACACGAGTCGCTCTACCATCGTTCAGAAGACAGAGGTTGGATTATAGAATTAGGTCAGCTACTTGCTCCCCATGACCATCGATCCTCAACCTACCCCATTGATAGTGATGTGCATTAAGATCGCCCAACACTAACTTATTATCAGGAAGATGTTTGAATAGTGAATTTAAAGCATCACTATCACTGGGGCCATGTGGAGGACAGTACAGAGAGCAAATAGACAGATACGTGTTATTAAATTTTACTCTGCATGCGACAGCTTCCAGAGTAGAATTTTGAATCACTTCCGTTTGTGGGTGTGATTTGTGTGTGTATATGGCCACTCCGTGACCTTCACATCTCCTATACGAGTGGTAGTGTTTGAACTGCGGAGGATCAGGATGATCCTCCAGGCTCGTCTCCTGTAAACAAACAATGTCTGGCCTGTGTATTGACAGCAAGAGTGCTATATTTTGTAACTTATTCCCGACACCTATACAATTTCACTGTAATATAGTGAATGCAACGGTTTAAGATTTACTTTGGGGGCCAGTATGCTTAGTTTTTTTTTGCCTCCCGCCAGCAGGCGAGCAACTACCAGGGGACCTATCCCGGTCCTTGTTGACAGAAACCTCCATACCTTCATCAATAACTAGGCTCCCAGCCTCCCCCGAGGAAGAGCTAACCTTTCTTTCTCTCGCTAGAGTAGGAACCGGAGGAACATGAGGACGAGACTGTTTCTTGAGGGTGGTCATGTTACACTTAATAGGCTTGTCAGACTTTGGTTTAGGCTGTACTGATGGAGACACAGCAGCAGCCTGAGAATATGTGGAAGCTTTAGGAATGTCAGTGAGAGGGTTGGAGTGGACAGGAGGCCGAGATGGAGAGGTACTGTGAGTGGCAGGAGGGAGAAGGACAAGGTCAGTTTGCATCTTAACAGAGCACATCACAGGACGGGACATTACCGCTGAAGCGTAGGACCTGTTCGGCTTGGGAGTTGTGTGCAACTCCTTCACCTTTTTCCTAGCTTCATAGAAGGAAATACCCTCAGTTGCCTTCACCGTGCAGACCTCCTTCTCCTCCTTCCACCTGGGACAAGGAAGTGGAGTGAGTACCCTTGCAATGAAGGCAACATACTGTCTTGGATGTGCAATGTTCCGCATCATGACCCTGGCTTGCACACTTGCCGCACACTGGCTGGGAAGCCCAACAAGTGTTTGCACCATGCCCATACAGCTGGCATTTCAGGCAACGCAAAGGGTTAGGGATGTACGGTCGAACGTGAATGATTTCATAACCAACTTTGACTTGACTAGGAAGAGAAACTTTGGCAAATGTCAGGATAATAGTTGCTGTCTTCGTCTTTATGCCTTGCGAGTAACAAGTAATAAATCTAACCTCAATTACATCTTAATGTGCCAATTCATGTACGATCTCGTCCTCACTCATCACCATGAGATCCCTGCAAGTGACAACGCCCTTGCAAGACTTCATGAAGACTGGGATTTTGGCTTCGACATCATAACAGTGGAATTTACCCAGTTTCAGCAAATCTCTCACCTGTGACGAGTTAGCAGGTTTAACCAGGAGATCTCCGTTAGCAAGTTTTTTAACTTGTTTGACTCCTCCCGCACAGTGGTCAATCACCTTGATAAGGAAGGGATTGAGACTGGACAGGGAAGTGGAACCTAGCGTATGGAGAGTGACATATGTTGCGTTGTCTACTGGGACATCAAGCGGGGATCGAGTCTGGCGTTCGTCCGTCTAGGAGTGGTCAGTCTGGTCAGGGGTGTCCGCCATAGTAACCACTCCCTCCTAATGGGGGAAGTGGGAAGAGGGAGAAAAACAAGCAAGGGACAAATCACCCGGGGAAACCACTTCCTACTCTGAGATTACCCTCTCAAACCACTCTTGGGAGGACGCGCCTGTGTGTAACTCACACCCCAGAGCGATCAGTGAGGGGTACACTCCAGAGGTGAGTAAGCAAAGGCGATCTCAGTAATTAGATATAGACACCTACTATATCTCCACTAAGGACAGGGAGGAATATTAGAAGTAGCTAACCTAACCTTTATTACGCTATGTACAAAACTAATGCCGGTGAGGCAGCCCTGATAACTAGAGGAGAGCCAGAAAAACACGTCCGAACTCCCCACGAGCATGCATCAAAAGTCCATGGCTTTTTTTTTTTTTTTTTCCCCCTATCGACCATTGAGGCCGGAGCCCCTGGTCATTAAGGCGAAAATATATATGTATATACATTAACACACACACACACACATATATATATATATATATATATATATAATAATTTTTATTTTATTTTTTTGTAGTTTTCATTTTTATTATTTTTTTTAATTTTTTATATTTTTAACCTTATATTACTTATAAACAAAATAAAACTAATCTGAAGACTCTAAAACTAACCACCTACCAGACAAATCGCTAACCTATACTAAATCCTAAGAGACAAATAACTAGACCTACACTAATGTTAAAAAAGTCTTGACCAAGAGAACATCATCGACTGCAGATATGTAATGCCTTTCTACATTACATACCTGCACTCATCACCTGGTGACTGTCAGTCGAGGCACAACCTAATATAGGGGACATCAATATATGAAAGGGAACCAGACGAGTCAGGAACATTTCCATATACGTCAGCTGTCGGCCCTAATTAGAATAACTTAAGCAAGATGGTATAATGTATTTACATAATTTGTACAAAAAGTGAAGAACCTCGTCCAGCCTACCACCATCGACTGCAAATGCCCAATACCTTTCTATATTGCACACTTCCATTCATCAGCTGGTGACTGTCAGGTGAGGAACTCGGCTTAATGTAGGGGACATCAATATTAAAAATAGATCAGTGGGAGAAGGAACAATTACAAATATGTCAAATGTCAACCCTAATTATTATAACAGTATATACAAATTCACTGTTGATAAAAACCATAACCACACAGTAAAACAGTCACATCACTCTGATCAGTCCGGTCTCTCTCAAGAAAGCCATCAATTTCAGTCATAAAAATGTCCCCATCACCCAGGATGGAGGAAAGGGTAAAGGGGACATCTGCTGTGCCGCAGTAATTTATAAGTGAAGCACGTTCACGAATAAATCGCCGACAGCGCAGGATGATATGACTGATAGATAACACCACATTACATATGTCACAGTGCGGTGGGAAGCGTCTTTCCATATATGGTTTCATGTGGGTTAAAATGGTGGCATTGAGCCGCAGCCGTGCCAACACTTTTTCTTCTAGGCGACTGGGATGGTTGGCAGTGTCCCAGTCGCCCAGGTACGGCATACAGGTTGGAATATTTAGTCTGGTCCACTGACCTTGCCAAAGAAGATTTATTGATTTCTTTCCGAGAGAGAGACTCGACCGTAGATCACGGGGAACATTCCAAGTCTCCTCGAGCTCTACAGCCGACTTTGCAAGTAAGTCAGCCTGCTGAAGATACGACAATGACCAGGCACCCAGATCAGCGTGAATGACTTGTTGCATGAATGCAACTTATTAACGATGCGGCCCTGGATCTCGTGAGAGTCCGTAGTGCAAGATACAATTGCCTGAAGGGCTGATTTTGAATCTGAAAATATGACAAATGAGTCATGCCTAGAATTGAGAGCATAGTCTATGGCTTTGTCAATAGCGAAAAGTTCTGAGTTAAACATAGATGTATGAGTTGGCAACCAATACCTGAGGGCACATTTAGTCGACCACACACTTCCACCCACACATGCACTCGACTTGGAGCCGTCGGTGTACAAGTGGTGGGACCCCAAGTGACGAATGATGATGTTACAAAACATGTGGTGGACCTCCGCCTCCGGTGCCTTGGCCTTTTGTGCTGGGAGCCATGTAACATCAACTGTAAAGCCAGGTGGCTTCCAAGGCACTATATTTTTTAACACCAACTTGTCACAGTCACTGGGGTCCACACCAAGCTCCTGAGTCAGTAAGTGGAGGCGAACGGCAAGTGGCTGACGCACCCCCCACAGAAGGTGGTGGTATTGACTCAGGGGGGTACAGGCCACATTGCCGATATTACTTTTCCTAGATGTCCTTATGCCGTAGGACAAGGCCAGGTGGTCACTGTGAATACGGAGGGGAGGCACATTAGCCTCCACTTCCATACAAGCCACATCGGTACACCGGACGGCTCCAACACACATTCGCAAACATTTATTCTGTAGCACGTCCAATCCTTTCAGCGTGGCATCAGATGCCGAACCATACACCTGTGCGCCATAGTCTAGCTTCGATCGAATAAGGGACTTATACACCATTAATGAAGATTTTCTGTCGGCACCCCAGGTAGTACCCGCTAGGTACCTGAGGATATTTAACGGTTTATCACAACGAGCAAGCAAAGTATTAACGTGAAGTTTAAAATTCATTCCATGATCAAAATGTATTCCTAAAAATTTTACAGAATTTTGAAAAGGTACCGCCTGATTATCCAAAGTTGAGCACAAATTAGATACGTTACGATTAGTGAAGACTACAGCGGCACACTTACGGACGGAAAACTTAAATCCCTACTGCAAGGCCCATAGGTGGACGAAGTCAAGGGCTGCTTGAATCCGCCCAGCCGAAAATTGTGCATTACGGGAAGAGTGCCATATTGCACAATCGTCAGCGTAGAGTGATTCCTCGGGGTGGGAGCTGATGACAGAATATCATTGATCATAATACTCAATAAAGTAGGACTAAGCACACTTCCCTGTGGCACCCCGTTTTCCTGGATAAATATATCCGATGTTACGTTACGGGGCAATTTGACAAAGAAAGTCCTATTCCTTAAGAAATTTGAAATAAAAATAGGCAAATTTCCTCTGAAACCATAAGCATAGAGCTTCATTAGTATACTATGTCGCCATGTCATGTCATAGGCTTTATGGATGTCCAAGAACACCCCTATCATAAATTCTTTATTGGCAAATGCCTCTGCAATACAATGCTCCAAATTCATTAAATGATCTAATGAACTTCTGTATTTATGGAAGCCACATTGTTGATCATTTAACAAATTCTTCGACTCTAAAACAAAAAGAAGCCTATTGTTTACCATACGTTCCATGACTTTACATAGACAAGAAGTCAACACAATAGGACGAAATGAAGTGGGATTCATAAGACGACCAGCTTCTTTGGGTATTGGTATGACCTGCGCAAAGTGCCATGAGTTTGGGAATGTTTGAGACGCCCAAATCTCATTGTACAATGCTAACATCTTAATCAGGTTGTCCTGATTAAGATGCTGGATCATACCATATGTGATGGTGTCTGGTCCAGGGCTGGTGTCTTTACAGGATTTAAGGGCAAGGAGCAGTTCATCTAGCATAAACTCTTTGTTGTACGGGGAGTCTACGTCTTCTGTGGCAAAGTCTAATATCTGTAGCTCAGCCGTGCGTTTATGGTGTTGAAAACGTGGGTCATAATTGGCTGAGCTACTTACATGAGAAAAGCTCCTGGTGAGGATGTTAGCAACGTCCATGGGCTCGTCATAGATGTTATTATTAACCTGAAGGGTGGTGATCGGGAAATATAGGCCTTTATTATTTAATATTCGTATAGTGGACCAGATTTTACATAATGGTGTTGTACGAGTCACCGTGGACACAAAGGACCGCCAGGAGTCACTTTTGGCCCTTCTTATTATACTCCTTGCCTCAGCCTGTGCCTGTTTGTATGCAGTAAAATATTTCTCAGTGGGCTGACTATCAAAAATCCTGTATCTCCTATTGCGTTTTCTTAATGCTTGTCGGCAATCCGGCGTCTACCAATGTGCTCTATGCTTCGCATGAACTGTAGAAGTCTTGGGAATAGCAGCCTCAGCTGCGTGTAATATGGATTTGGTTATATTTTCGACTTTAACATCGATGGTCTCCCCAGATATATCTAAACTGGCGATCCTTGGGAAGGATCCCCAATCTGCTTTCTTATAGTTAAATTTTGGAGGTGGAGGGTTCGAAACGATGTCACATGTATAAGAAAGACAGATGGGTAAGTGATCGCTTCCCAAGGAGTCGTCATAAGGATTCCATAAAAAATCTTCATGTATACCAGGGGAGGCCAAAGATAAGTCAATGGCCGAAAAGTTACCAGTACAATCATCTACACGAGTCGCTCTACCATCGTTCAGAAGACAGACGTTGGACTGTAGTATTAGGTCAGCTACTTGCCCCCCACGACCATCAATCCTCTAGCTAACCCATTGATAGTGATGTGCGTTAAAATTGCCCAACACTAACTTATTCCCAGGCAGATGTTCAACTAGTGAATTGAAAGCATCACTATCAATGGGGCCATGTAGAGGACAGTACAGAGAGCAAATAGACAGATACATGTGATTAAATTTTACTCTGCATGCGACCGCTTCCAGAGTAGAATTTAGAATCACTTCTGTTTGTGGGTGTGATTTGTGTGTGTATATGGCAACTCCGTGACCTTCACATCTTCTATACGAGTGGTAGTGTTTTAACTGTGGAGGATCAGGGTGATCCTCCAGGCGTATCTCCTGTAAACAAATAACGTCTGGCCTGTGTATTGACAGCAAAATTGCTATATTTGGTAACTTATTCCCGACACCTCTACAATTCCACTGTAATAGAGTGAATGCTGCGGTTTAAGATTTTCGTTAGGGGCCAGTGTGCTTTGTCTTTTTTGTCACCCGCCAGAAGGCGAGCGACTACCAGGGGACCTATCCCGGTGCTTGTTGATGGAAACCTCCTTATTTTCATCAATAACTAGGTTCCCAGCCTCCCCCGAGGAAGAGCTAACCTTTCTCTCCCTCGCTGGAGTAGGAACGGGAAGGACATGAGGACGTGACTGTTTCGTGAGGGTGGTCATGTTATTCTTAGTAGGCTTGTCAGGCTTCATTTTAGGCCGTACTGATGGAGAGGCAGCAGCAGCCTGAGAATAAGTTGAAGCCTTAGGGATGTCAGTGAGAGAGTTGGAGCAGACAGGAGGTCGAGATGGAGATGTTCTGTGAGTGGCAGGAGGGGAAGGACAGGATCAGTCTGCGTCTCTACAGAGCACATCACAGGATGGGACATTACCGCCGAAGCATAGGACCTTGACGGCGTGGGAGTTGCATGGAACTCCTTCACCTTTTTCCTAGCTTCGTAATAGGAAATGCCCTCAGTTGCCTTCACTGCGCAGACCTCCTTCTCCTCCTTCCACCTGGGACAATCCCTAGAGGAAGTGGAGTGAGCGCCCTTGCAGTGAAAGCAACAGGCCGTCTCAGATGTGCAATGTTCTGCATCATGACCTTGGCTTGCACACTTGCCATACACTGGCTGGGAAGCCCGACAAGTCTTTGAACCATGCCCATACAACTGGCATTTCAAGCAATGGAAAGGGTTGGGAATATATGGCTGCACATGAACAATTTCGTAGCCAATTTGGACATGACTAGGCAGTGATACTTTTCCAAAAGTCAAAACAACAGTCGCAGTCTTTGTCCTGACACTTTCCGAAAATCTTGTTATGAAGTGGGCACTGATGACATCTTGCTGAGCAAGTTCCTCTATGATCTCTTCCTCACTCATCACCATGAGATCCCTGCAAGTGATGACACCCTTGCAGGAATTCATGGAAGTTGGGATCTTGGCTTCGACATCATAGATATGAAACTTGCGCAGCTTCAGGAAGTCCTTAACCTGGGAAGAATTGCTTATGAGGAGGTCTCCATTCGCAAGTTTTTTTACTTGTTCCACCTCCCCAGCACAGCCATCAATAACCTTCTTAATCATGAAGGGATTGAGACTGCTCAAGGGAGTGGAACCTAGAGCATGAATGGTGACAAACTCCGCATTTTTTATCTCAACGTCACGAGGCAAACGAGTCCTGGGCCGTTCTGTCTGGGCGCTGTCAGTCTGTGTAGTAGTTGGGGGTCAGTCAGGACTACCTCAGGGAGGGGAGGCAGTAGAGGTGTCCGTCATAGTACTACTCCCCCCTAAAGGGGGAAGTGGGAAGAAGATGAGAAAACAAACAAGGGACAAACAACCCAGGGCAAAACACCTAAATCTGAGGTTGCCCTCTCAAACCACTCCAGGGAGGCCCGACCGTGTTTATTCACGCCCCAGAGCGATCAGTGGGGGGGACCCTCCGTGGGCGATAAGCAAAGGTAAACTCAGTTTATTAGAACAGACACCTACTGTTCCAAACTAATAGGGAGGGGAGGAAAGTTAGAAACTAACTAGCCTAACGTCAACAGAAGGGTGAAAAAAAAAAAGCTAATGCCGGTGAG
The DNA here is from genome assembly GCF_032717465.1 of Coenobita brevimanus. NCBI lineage: Eukaryota > Metazoa > Arthropoda > Malacostraca > Decapoda > Coenobitidae > Coenobita > Coenobita brevimanus. The sequence continues at coordinate 36,222,027 of NC_136997.1, read as the reverse complement.
GCAGCCCTGAAAACTAGAGAAGAGCGCAACGAAAAACACGTCTACACTCCTCATGACCATGCATCAAAGTCCCCCATGCCACAGTCTCTCCCCATCTTTATGTAAGCTTGTATTATTCGAGAAATTTCGAGTATACTCTCAACAGGCAACGGTTGCCAATTCAGAGACAACCAAAACATGCGAATGTGTTCAAACATTACATAACACTAAATCATTTACCACAGGAACTTAAATTTCATAATTTAACAAGCAATCACTTAAATAAAACATTATAAAGAAAAAGAGCAGAAAAATTCATGCATAGCTTATGAAATAACTACACTCTCAAACAGCAAGCAAACTGGCAACTCTGACTCATATCGATACCGAAACTACACGAAACGCCGAGAAGCTTCTCGAGCACCTAGCTGGCAAATCTCACATCTTAACAATATTGAATCACCATGGGGACATCACACAACCTTGTCGCACGCCCACACCAATCGTGAACCATTCACTTAGATGTCAACTCTTACACATGCTTTGCTACCATCATGAAAACTCTTGACAGCACCTAGCAGCTTACCATCTACACCGTACATGTGCAAAACTTTCTACAATCCCTTTTCTTTCTAGTTTGCCATATGCTTTTTCCAGATCCATAAATGCCATAAACACCTTATGGTCCTTCTCACAAGCCTTCTCTTCTATCTGTCTTACTGCAAGTACTTGATCCACACATCCTCTGCCACTCCTAAAGCCACCACGTTCATCACTCACTAAAACTTCTGATATCTCTCTTACACTCTCTATAATAATTCTTCCATATACCTTCCCTACCGCACTCAATAAACTTATACCACGATAATTAGTGGAGTAGACTGAAGCACCAGTCGAGCAGGGCAGTACTCCCGAGGTGGATGGAAAGCTGATGACAGGGAGTTCTGGAGCTCCCGTTTCATCAGCCCTCAGGACTAGTTCCTGACCATCCCCCTTTGCTGAACTTTTTCAGTGTCTCAGTTACACAGAGAGTAGGCCAGCATGCTCTCCAGTACAAATTTCTCTAACTATCTACACCAAACTACATGCACAGTACACACTACACTTCCTATTCAAAATTCATTTAAAATGGCGTCTTTTCACCAAGCCTCGGAGTCCCCGGGGGGGGGGACCATAAATGCCACCACCACCCGCCCCTCTCCCGGTGACGACTCAAGGTGCCTGGAACCACTGTCTGACTCTCTTCTTCTTCATTTCTGCAACATTCGCGGCCTTTCCTCTAACTTTCGCTCTGTTGAGCACCACCTCTCCTCCTCAAAACCTCATCTTCTTTTTCTAACAGAGACTCAGCTGTCCGAGGCAACTGACAGCAAACCCTTTTCTGTATCCTCCTACTTTCTCTATACACATTTCAAAGCCAAAGGTGGCTGTTGTGTATATATACGCAACGACTTATCTTGCTCTCGTGTTCCTGAACTCGATTCTCCTGAATTCTCTACACTCTGGCTTCGGCTTTCCTGTCATTCTCTGACTAAATATATCTGTGCTGTTTACTTATCCCCTAATTCTACTGACTATCAAAAATTCTTCGACTATCTTACCTCTATGATGGAATACATTCTATCCATTTCTCCTTTCTCTGAAATCTCCATTCTAGGAGATTTCAATGTTCACCACCACCTTTGGCTCTCCTCTCCTTTCACGGATCCACCTGGTGAACAAGCCTATATCTTTTCTATCCTTAATGACCTAGAGCAGCTTGTACAGCACCCTACCCGTATCCCTGACTGCCTTGGAGAGAGCCCCAACATAATTGACCTCTTCCTCACAACTAATCCTTTTACTCTGTTAATCTTTTCTCTCCGTTGGGCTCCTCCGATCAAAACCTTTTTACCTTAACTTGTCCTATCACTCCGGTACGGCCTGTGGACCCTCCAGGGAAATGTCGTTTGTGGCATTTTGGAGCCGCGGACTGGGAGGCCCTCAGGCAGTACTTCTTTGATTTTCCCTGGAATGATTATTGCTTCCATGGCCGGGAGCCATCTGAGTGTGCCTTGCTCATTACGGAGGTTATTCTCTCGGGCATGGAAGCATACATTCCTTTCTCATATCCTTTGACTAACGCAAGAAAGCCTTGATTTAATCACACTTGTTCTAATGCTGTCCGCAACAAGGAGAGGGCCTACAAAAGGTACCGGAGCCAACCCACCCCTGAATCACATCATCTTTACGTTTCTGCCCGGAATCGTGCTAAGTCTGTTCTTCGCTCTACTAAAAATAATTTCATCCATACTAAATGCTCTCAACTCTCCAACTCGAATTCTTCCCGCTCCTTCTGGCACCTTGCCAAAAATCTTTCTAACAACTTTACCTCATCATCCTTCCCCTCTCTTTTCTACTTTGATGGTTCTGTAGCTATTTCTTCTACTGATGAAGCAGATCTCTTCGCACAGACTTTCTCCTCCAATTCCACCTTAGACGATTCCGGTGCTGTTCCTCCATCTCTTCCCCCCTCTGACTTTCTCATGGCTGACATTAAAATGTCTTCAGTTGATGTATTTTCTGCCATTACTGGCCTTAGTACTAACAAGGCATATGGGCCTGATGGGGTCCCTCCTGTTGTTCTCAAGAACTGTGCTTCTGTGCTTACACCTTGCCTAGGCAAACTCTTTCGCCTTTGTCTGTCAACTTGTACCTTTCCTTCTTGCTGGAAGTTTGCTCTCATTCAGCCAGTCCCAAGAAGAGTGACCACTCCCAACCCTCCAACTATCGTCCAATTGCTTTAACGTCCTGTATTTCAAAAGATTCGAGTCAATTCTCAAGAGAAAAATTTTAAGGCATCTTTCCTATCACAACCTTCTTTCCGATCGTCAGTACGGGTTCCGTCAGGGACGCTCCACTGGCGATCTTCTCACCTACCTTTCAGACTCCTGGTCAACCTCCTTTCGGGACTTTGGCGAAAGCTTTGCCATTGCACTTGACATCTCAAAGGTTTTCGATCGAGTCTGGCATAAATCTTTAATTTCCAAACTGCCCTCCTACGGTTTCTATCCTTCTATCTGTGCCTTCATCGCCAGCTTCCTTTCTGGTCGTTCTATTGCCGCTGTTGTAGATGGCCATCGTTCTTCTCCTAGATCTATCAACAGTGGTGTTCCTCAGGGCTCTGTCCTATCACCTACTCTCTTCCTTTTATTCATCAATGATCTTCTAAGCTGTACATCTAACCCTATCCACTCATACGCTGATGACTCCACCCTTCACCTTTCCATTCAGTTCCCGCAACACCCATCTCAACAGTTACTTCAACAAACAAGGGATGAGGCTGTGGCACACCTAATGTCTGACTTGGCTCGTATCTCTGACTGGGGTAAAAATAATCTTGTTTTTAATGCATCTAAGACTCAGTTTTTACACCTATCAACCCGACAAAATCTTCCACAGGTATACCCACTAATGTTTAATAATATTCAGCTTAATCCTGCATCATCCTTGAACATGCTTGGGGTTTCACTTACTCGGGACTTATCTTGGAAAGATCATATTACATCTCTTGTAAAATCTGCTTCCAAGAGATTGGGTGTGCTAAGCAGACTCCGCTCTTTCTTTACCCCTGCACAATTGTTGACTCTATACAGGGGTTTTATCCGCCCCTCTGTGGAGTACAACTCTCATGTGTGGGGAGGCTCCCCACATACAGCTCTTCTCAATAGGGTGGAGTCAAAGGCTTTTCGTCTCATTAACTCTCCTCCTCTTACTGACTCACTTCAACCTCTGGCTCTTCGCCACACTGTTGCATCTTTATCTCTTTTCTATCACTACTTTAATGGTCACTGCTCCTCTGAACTGTCTGCTCGCATTCCTCCACCTCTACGACGGGCGCGTAGCACCCATCTGGCAGCAAACTCTTATCCCTTTTCTGTCCAACTCTCTAATGCAAGAGTTAACCGTTACTCCCAGTCTTTCATTTATGCAACAGGTCTGCTCTGGAACTGTCTCCCTCTGTCTGTATTTCCTGCTGCCTATGATCTCCAGTCTTTCAAACGCAGTGTGTCCAGGCATCTCAAAATGATCGGATCTTGAATTTGGCTCTCTATTGTATTTTGTTTTTCTCTTGGAGGGAACTGTAACTGCGGGCTCATGGCCTTTGGTTCCCTTCTTCCTCGCATAAAAAAAAAAAAAAAAAAAAAATTCTTGCACTGACTTCGTTCACCTTTCTTTTTGTACAGGGGTACAATCACAGCCTTTTTCCACTCTGCAGGCAGTTTCACTCATCCATCCCTCCTTACATATCTCCAACAAGCACTCCATTTCACTCTCTCCACTTCACTTAAGCATCTCTGTATACACCTCATCAATCCCAGCTGCATTCCCATCTTCAGCCGCTTCATAGCACTCTTCACCTGTGCGAGTGTCACTTCTCTTGGCACTGCATTCTTTCTCTGCACACCCCCAAAACCAATCATGTTTACAGCTGTTCTTCTCTCTATTCGCATTCATATGGCTTTCAAAATATTCTTTCCATCTGGTACTTACTTCATCTCCATGGGTTAATAATCTACCACCTGCATCCTTTACACCATCACATTTCTTTCCTCTTTCACTTCTACATTTCCACATCTCTTTCCAGAATAACTTCCTATTTTCAGAGTAGTTTGCATTCATTTTTCTTCCCAGATAATTATTTACCTCCTTTTTCCTCTTCACTAGTTTCTTTACGTGCTTCTTGCTCTCAATATGCTCAGTTTTTATTTCGACTGAACACCTATCCTGTAACCACTTTAGCCATTTCTTCCTCTTTTCCTCCACTGCTCTCTTAACCTCCTGAGCCCACCATGCCGTACCTTTCTTCTTTGTTACTCTTGCCACGCCACATACCACTTTAGCATTCTTAACTAAGCAATCCCTAAATGCATTCCACAAGCTGTCCAGTTCCATTTCATTCCAATTCACTGATTCTACTTCCTCCTCCATTTTGATCCTGTAATCATCTGCCATTTCTTTGATCCTCAGCTTCTCTACTTTCAGTCTTTCTCCCTGACTGCTCCTCTCTCTCCTGATCGATCTCACTCCCCTCAGCTTGATCTTGCATATCACACTCATATGATCTGATAGACCTCCGCATCATCCTGTCACGGCCCTCGTATCAGCAACCATTCCCATCATCGACCTCTCTACGAGCACGTAGTCAATCAGGCTTCAATCAACACGATCGCTGTTTCCTCTATATCATGTATATTTATGTGCATCTTTGTGTTTGAAATATGAGTTACAAATGCGCAACCTCCTCTCCTGACACATATACTTTAGTCGCTTCCCATTATCATTTTCTGCTGGTACTCCATGACAACCCTTTATGTCAACCTCAGGACCAGTGCCAATCATCCATTCATATCCCGTATTATGATTACCTTGTAGCTCCTGGGCTTTTCTCCCACTACTTCATCCAGCTTATCCCAAAATCTGTCTTTCTCTTTGTCACTCCTGTCCTCACAAGGTGCATATGCTATAATTACTGCCACTTTCACCTTCTCAAACTTGAACTTGACATACATACACCTTGAGCGGACAATTTGTAGTCTCTCATTCCACTCTGCCACACCTCATTCATCAGCAAAGTAACTCCTTCCTTACATCTTCCTCACCCATTCATTCCCGATCTTACACATTTCACACCCTCCCACTCCTCCACTTCGCATCCTTTCATCTTTGTTTCACACAATGCCATTATAGCATATCTCGCAATCTTGAACACATTCAACACTTCCACCCTCTTTCTCTCCTCATTCACACCTCTCACATTCCACATGGCCAAGCGAGTCTGCCCATTTGGTTGGGGCCCTGGGCATGTATTGGGCCCTCCAAGGCTCTCTGAGACGACTGCCATGATTAAGTGATTTTGGATAAGGGAATCTGGGGGACACTTAACCCTGCCAGAAACCCTGGTTATATGATTACCACTCAGCATAGTAAATGGTTTCCTGGGTACAGGAAACCATTTAGCTTGTCACTCAGTGTAGAGCTCATATGGCATCACTCTGCATTGGGTAAGTGGATGATGGGCACCCCCAACAACGGTGGTAATATAATACTATACCCCTTTTGTCTTAACCTGGCCCAAATTTTACAGCTCTACATCCTTCCATAGTGCTTTGTTTAGGCCTAGCGTCATACCCTAGAGTTAGTCTATTGTTACAATTCAGCATTCAAGATTGAGATTTCCCAGTTTTAATATACTGTTACAACTAAACATTCAAGATGGAGGTTTGCCAATTTTACAATCTTGTTACAACTTAGTATTCAAGATGGAGATTTGCCCATTTTAAAACCTTGTTACAACTTACTATTTAAGATGGAGATTTGCCAATTTTGGTCCAGGTTAGAACAAAAACGGCCTAGGTCAACCATCAGGTTTGTACATATACAGGAATGTAAATATTATCATGGGTTGTCTGAGATTCCTTATTGACAATTTGAGACAAAAACATAAGACTTATTTAGTAAAGATAGTGGACGGATGTGGATGAAACCTGGTATAATTCAGTCGTGAGATTCTAATTCACAAGACCTGTATTTTGTCCACTTAACCTCTGCAGCCCAGGGACATTTTACGAAGCTGAATAAATAACAAAAGTAAAGATGTGCCTGGGCTGATTGGGTTAATTTTCCACCTGACACGTGCTGCCCAGTAGGTGGCCGAGTTGGTAGAAAGGTGGTCTGTTTTTTTCCCAGTGAGCATGGGTTTGAATCCTAGCAGGGGTAACAGTTTAAGGATTTGAAGCTCATTAGAACAAACTTTACTGACCTACCATGTAACCCACTGACGTTCTGTAAAAACACCCCCGTTAATACCAATACGCCAGTTCTGTATGAGACAGCCCCAACATGTATTCAATACGGATGGTGGGTGTTAGTGCTGAAGTTGTGACATGTGGAGGTGTATAGTACGTAGGAGAACTGCTGGGCTTTAGGGAATTATTTCGTAAGTCTATCCCGAGTCGGACACATAAAAATAAAAACTGAAAAAATGAAGGTATTGCACAGTAGACATTAGATTTTACAACCCAGTGACTGATGTTTACTAAATGCTGGAAAAAAAGATACTATATACTGGGTATGAACAAAGTTAACTACATAGAAACCCTTCATATTAATAAATAAAATACTAAGCAATCCTTAACCTCTGTATATGACGACAACTGCATTTCAAATTCACTCTTTATACCAACCAATTATTCAATTCAGTTTTGGATTGAAGAGTACTGATTTTTTTTTTTTTTTTTTTCCCATACACCAAACATCACATACAGTATGTTGGTGATGATCCTACTTCCTCCTGCCCATCTCCTCACTCGCTCTTACTCTATACCATTCTGCTTCCACACACACCTTGCAACCAAAGAAGGTTGTCAAGCCCCCCTCCCCTCTCTATACCTGCAACATTTCCTTCCTCTCTTAATACCCCATCCGACTGACCAACATCGCAAGTACACCCTTACCTACCAGATATTCAGTACGGTTCAGTATGAGGTTTACACTTGTACATAAATCTTTTTTTTTTTTCTACTATTCTCAGGCATCGTGAAAATATTGCTTATACTCTCAACAACTTACACCATTTGTAGTTCAGCTCACTAATACGCTTCATATGACATGTTCGTATATATTTCAAGAGTAAGTATAGAAAAAAATCTTGATCTACTCAACAAAGTGTTGCACTTCAAAGCAGCTTTGCTCAACATATTGCACACAGTACGGTTCAGTATGAGATAAACACTTGTACACAAATTCTGGCATTTTCTCCTATTCTCAGGCATCGTAAAAATATTACTTAGGTTCGGACAACTTATATTATTTGTACTTCAGCTCACAGATATGCTCCATGGCACATCTTCGCAAATTTTTCAAGGGTAAGTGAAAAGAAGCCATAGTTCTACCAAATAAAGTAGTTTTCGTACATGGACTCTTGGTTTTCCTTCATACATCAAGTAGGGTTACTCAAGACATTATCAACAATGGCATTATCTTACTATTTACAAGAAACATTTTTACTTTACTCATAAACACCACCCACAAAAAAAAAAAAAAAATGTGTACATCTGTTCACTTCTTACACTTTCCCACACAATAATCATGTTCAGAGTGATACCGTACTCAAATAATCATTTAGGACATAGCGGGACCTTGAATTCATCACATTGGTAGGGGGTATCCTTCCATGTGGGGGAGCGGCGCTTTGTCTTGGTGCACACATGGCAGCACCTATTCGCTGGCAGACCTGCAGATGTATGGCCCACATCAACAAGACGGTGATGCTGAAAATACTGAGTGCAGCTCCGCCTGTCTGCCGTCACTGCCTGGTACATCCCCCACCACCCAATTGTCAACTGTGCAGTTGCATACTCTGCTAGCAGCTAGTGTTCTAACTTTTTATCAAACCCTTGTGGAGAAAGATTCTTTTGCAACGCCTGCTTCAAGAGAACGTAACTGTTCAGGACGGCAATATCAAGGTGTAAGAACGCCTACTTCTACCACAAACAGGATTTATGGAGGCTATCAACTTCCCTATCTGCATGGCCGACTTATCAACAAGCCGCATGTTGATGTTGTAGTCATTGACAGCATCTAGCCTGAACATGGATTCCCTGTTCCTGAAGCCTGTCTTCCCTGTGTCCTCCATAACCCCCTAATGAACAGTGGTCAACACGTAAATCTTATGCTTATTGTGCCACATATGGTCTAAAATGTTACCACATTTCCGGGTAAGGAGGGAACCTTTTTTTAGTTTTCTCAGGGAAAGATGGAAAATTCTTTCTACAAGCACGGACAGTTCCAAAGGACACGGTACCAAGTTCGAGCAAATACTTGGTCAATGAACAGGAGGTGTAATAATTGTCACTGAACAGGATGAGGTGCCTGTTGAAATACCTGTCCATGAGCATTTCCACAAATGATGCAGTGAAACCATGGGGATCAGCAGAAGGTAAATCAACATTGGTTGATGAATAAACTATCACATCAAGCATATATCCAGATTTACAGTCACATAGGACAAAGTGTTTCAGTCCAGAACAATGACACATTGATGGAATATATTGAATAAATGCTAAATGGCCGCAGAACAACCACTTTCTGAAATGGCCGGAAAAGCCTTGCAAAAGACTCTTTGAGCATGGTCCGAATTTTTTTTTTCCATAGACTGTCATTGGGTGCTGGCCAATAATTCCTGTTGAAATGCAGGAACCATAATATGGCCGGGTACCTGTCATTGGCCATATATTTTCCAGAGACAGGTATGCCCACAAGTTCATCAACGGACCAACAGTCATTGAGCACATGTCTGTCACGTGGACCATCATCATGGTCAAGGAAACCCACACAACTCCCCCACCTCCACTGGAACCCAATTCTTCAACCTGGTACTCTCACTGGCCGAAACCTCCAGCCAGCACACACTTATGGTCTGCTGATAGTTTATCTTGGCCGCAAGATACTGTATTCTTGCAGTGGTGAAAATTGCCTGGAAAAAGGACATCATAAACCTGGCCCTAGGCAACAGTTCACTAAACTGCACACCTGCCCCTTCTGCATCAAAGGCAGGCAGAGAGGACTCAAATCCTGCTCCCTCCTCCCACATACAGGCATCCACTTTCCCAACACCTGGGAGCCTTGCCCGTGTTTTTTAGCAGTACGTCATTTCACACCACATGCAGCACCCCCTTGCCCACGTGCACGTCCACGGGGGCAGCCACAGGCAGGGGGGGAAGGGGAGGGAGAGGCAGAGGTGGGGAAATGTGTGGGTGATGACTCACATGATGCAGGCCATTCCTGGTGAGATACTGGCGGCCCAGTCACACCACATGAGGGCAGAGTGGAATTTCCATAGATGAACGGCCAGGTTGGGAAGAAAATACCCTCCAAGTGCTGGGTTGGGGTGACCAGGGACGTTGGAGGGAGAGACTGCGGCGAACTGGCCGCGAGAGTCGTGGCAAGGTGCAGTGGCAGTATTTGTGGAGGAAATGAATGTCAACATCTCCCTCACTTTCTCCATGGCCAGGGTCATCCAACTCCTCCTCTGACATTAAATTGTCACTCTCATAGGCCTTGCCCTCCTCATAGCAAATGTAGTTGTTTTTCAGGTGTTTCAGGCAAGGTTGGGGGGAGTGATACTTCACTTTCAATGTTTTAGCTTCCCCCTCCTTCAGAGAAAGTCTCACCACTCTTGCTCATGGAGTACACAGTTACAACCAGGGCACGACTTATGGCCCTGTCACTAAGCCCTTTCCCCGCTGGTAAGGGTTGAATTTGGCGAGGGTTGATGATGCAGTCGCCCTGGCAGTTGCTGGGATGTTATCAAACGAGAAGGATGTTATCAAACGAGAAGGATGCACTGCTCTGTCACAAGGCTGTGAACAAACTGAACTGCGACTGCACATCAGTGAGGTACCTTGGGTACCTCCCTACCCTACGGTAATGAAAGAAAATGGTTGAGAGTTCAGACAGCAGCAGTAAGATGTTTGCGTGTACAGTATAGCCGCTACCCAGCGACCCCGTAAGAGCCCGATTGTGATGTGTATGCACATTAACCAGTGGATAGGGGTTAAAAAGAGATATTTATTAATTTTTCAAATGTCTTGCAATGTGACGTCCAGTGTCCTGTGGTTTTATGCTTTCTGCAATATGGCTGCACCTCTTTCACTGTATCTCCATCTTCCCTGTGTTTGATATAACACTCAGCTTCCATGTGACCGGGATTTGAACAATAATAATATAGAGTAGGCCTGTCTCCCAAATGTGACTCACAAGATGACTTTCCATATTTTGGTTTTTCTGTGGAATGGTTTCTGGTTGGACTATGTGCAAATATTTTAGGCTGCCTGTGGCCTGGTGTTTGCGAATGCTGCCTTGATGTCAGGTGTTGTTTTCATTGTCTGTTCTCAGGTCACGATCTTTTTTGCTTTGTATTAGTCTTAGATGTATTCATAGCTGCCACTGTGTCTGTAATTCTCATCCATGTTGTATTGGATTGTGATATTTCACTCACCCCTGCTTTGCTGCATTTCATCTCTACTTCGTTCATAAAATTCTATAATCACATTCCTGGGGTATAAGCAACTGTTTTGCCTATCTTGAGTACCCTATCAGGTAATTTACACTACGAAGCTACATAACCAAGGATGTCAGCAACATGCACTGGTGACATATTCCCATTAGCTGTAATCAAATTTGAGATTTCTATACTGGCCAACCACATTCTCTTAATTTTGGACACACGTGCCGTAATTTCACCCAGGACAGGGTTTGTGGTATGTTGTCTCATAACAGCCACAATCTTAAGTAATTCTAGAGTTATCTATCTATCTATATACCAAGCTGCTTCCCCCAAGGAAAGGGAGGTAGCCGAGACAGGACGACACACTCCCCATTTACTCATCCATTCAAACACATTCATTCGCATCTTAGCCCCAAGGGGAGAACAGACAGATCCTCACCGCATCACACCGCACAAGGGCAACTGTGCAATGCAATCAGTGATATCCGCAGCAGGTCCCAACAGCAGAACTGGTTTACCCCTGCCACATCATAACCCTTACCCGCACCTGACCTGACTAGCTGATCAGACCAAATGCGGGAGAATATCCCCTCAGGACTGCGTCATCACTTATTCATTCACAATTTCTCTCCATTTATTTCTGTCATGCACAGTCACTCTTCCATGCTCAACAGACATCCCTCCCGCATCCAGCGCTCTCTTCACGGTGTTCATCCATCCTATTCGTGGTCTTCCTCTCAGCCTTACACCTCTCACATCGAATCTAGTTATCTTTTTCACCAATCGCTTATTATCCATTCTCTCCATATGCCCAAATCATCGCAACACCCTCTGCTCAACTCTACCAGCCATCTCCTGAACAACTCCAGTTCTTCTTCGCACTTCATCATTTCGCATTCAATCCATACGCGTCACTCCACACATACTCCTCAGACACCTCATCTCCATTACATTCTAACTTTTCCTCTCTGCTACACCCATATTCCAAGTTTCAGCCCCATATAAAGCAGTCGGTACCACAACACCCTCATACAGCCTTCTCTTTACATCCATTCTAAGCAAACGACATCTAAACACCTTTTTCATTCCTCCCAGCACCTTTCCTACATCATTTATTCTAAACCTCATTTCTGCATTTATTCTTCCATCCTCAGCAACATGTGACCCTAGATATTTAAAACACTCTACCTCATCAAGCAACTCGCCATTCAAAACTATATTCATCCCCCTACAATCTACCAACCTCGTACACTTCATCACTTTACTCTTATTCTCATTTACTTTCAATTTCCTCCTTTCACACACCCTTCCAAACTCCTCTACCAACTGTCTCAATCTCTCCTCTGAATCAGCCACCAGTGCAGTATCATCTGCAAACAGCAGGTGCTTCAGATTCCACTCTCCACCATCAACATTCACCAGACTCAGACCTCCACCTAAAACTCTTGCATTCACCTCCCTTACAACACCATCCATGTAAATATTAAACAACCAAGGCGACATCACACATCCCTGTCGCAGCCCCACTCTCACGGGAAACCAATCACTCACAGCAATTCCCACTTTTACACATGCCCTACTATTTACATAAAAACTTTTCACCCCTTTTAGTAACCTACCATCAAGTCCATACAATCTTAAAACAGTCCACAAAGCCTCCCTATCAATTCTATCATACGCTTTTTCTAAATCCATCAATGCCCAAAACAAATCCTTGCTTTTCGCTCAATACTGTTCAGACACTTGTCTCACAGCAAACACCTGTTCCACGCATCCCCTCCCTCTCCTACAGCCACACTGCTCCTCATCAATCACTCCCTCTGTACCCTCTCTAACTCTCATAATTAACACTCAACAGACTTATACCCCTAAAGCTAGTACATTCATACTTATCACCCTTGCCTTTATACAACGGGACCACACAAGCACTTGCCCAGTCAATTGGCACCATACCTTTCACAAAGCACACATTCAACAATCTTACTAACCAGTCACCAAGAGTCACTCCACAACCCTTCAGGCATTCCACAGCACTTCCATCCATACCTGCGGCTTTCCCTGTTTTCATCTCCTTTACTGCTTTCTCCACTTCCTCCTTTGTGATCAAAGAATCATTCAACTCTCCCAACACGTTTATTCCTTGGACCCTTCCATCCGCCACAATCTCAGCCACCCTTTCCTCCTCTACATTTAACAATCTTTCAAAATACTCTGCCCATCTCTTCCTTACTGCATCCATATCAATTAACATCCTTCCATCCTCTGCTTTTACTCGTTCGTCCTTCCCAGACTCTCCCTTTCGCACCCTTTTCACCTCCTTCCAAAACATTTTCTTATTCTGTTGAAAATTCTCTGTCAGTCGCCTACCCCACCTCTCATCTGCTGCCACTTTAGCATCACGCACAGCCCTTCTCGCCCTATTCCTCTTTTCCTTATACCTTTCATATGACATCTCATCCTTCCTCTGCAGCCACACTTCATATGCACGTCTCTTCTCAGCCACAGCCATACTTATTTCCTCACACCACCATTCACTTCCGTTTCTTAAACCACCACCCACATGTCTCACACCACACACCTCTTCTGCATGCCCCACCACAGCACTCTTAAACAACTGCCATTCCTCCTCCACACTGCCATTTTCCTGATCTTTCACTGCGTTCCATTCATCTTTCAATTTCTCCTGATACTCTATCATTTTCTCTCTTTTATCCAACTCACTCACTTTCAAAACCTCCCTGCCACACCTAACCCTCCTAGCTCTCACCCATCTCTTACCTACTCTTAACTTTCCCTCCACCAGGTAATGGTCAGTCATACCTCCACCCTCTCCTCTCAGAACTCTCACATCCAACAATCTTCCTATTACATTCCTAGACACAGCCACATAGTCCATCAAAGCTCTATCAACAACTCTTCCACCCTCCTGTCTCACCCATGTATACTTATAAATATCTTTCTTCTCAAACAGCGTATTTCCAATCACCATCTCTCGCTCAACACACATCCCTATCATTCGTTCCCCATTTTCATTTCTTCCAGGCACACCATGCATACCAACTACACCTTCAACTGCTACATTTCCCACTCTAGAATTCAGATCTCCCATCATTACCACATTCACATTCCCTTCAGAACTCTGCAGTCACTCATCAATATCATTCCAGAAAGACTCCCTCTCTTCTTCATCCCTTTCACTACCAGGCCCATATGCACTCACAAACACCCACAACTCATGTTCAAATTTCGCTTTCACCCACATCAGTCTCGATGACACCTCCTTCCATTCAATCACACACTGCTGTACTTCCGGACTCATTAACAAGGCCACACCTTCTCTTGCCCTTCCTCTATCAACACCTGACAATCTTCCATTCACACTTCCAAACATAGACTCACCCTTCCCTTTCATCTTCGTTTCAGTCAAGGCTAACACATCCAACTTTCTTCTCACAAACATTTTCCCAATCTCCTCCCTTTTAGCCTCAATCGTACTACATCCACGCATATTCATAGACCCAATCTTCAGGGTACGGGGATAACTCCATCCCTCATCCCTCTCTCTGGCCTGTCTCTTTTTAGAAACTAAAAAACAGAGGAGGGGGTCCCTAGTCCCCTCACCCCGCCCGCTTTTAGTCGCCTTTTACTACATGCAGGGAATACGGTGGCAGTATTCTTCCTAACACAACCTGGCCGCAGAGTATTAGTACCACCCCATAGTGCGGCCAGATTGTGTCCCCCCCCCCCCCGCTACAGGGGGGAGTTATAATAGACAAAGAATTTATACTCACAGAAAATTTCATCAGGAATTCTGTTTTAAACTCTTCATATTTCTGAGCTCACAAGAGCTTATCAGATCTAAGCAAATCGCCAGCTGGGCACCTTTCTTGGTTAATCCTTGATGAAAAAACAGTTATCTTTTCATTCTCATCTGTCATATGCCTTTTATCAAAAAGTTGTTCACACACATTTAGAAGTGACATTACATCGATGCGATCTTTGTCCGTACCTGAGAATTTTGTGAGATTTTTATCTTCATGGTACACCAATACTTGATTTGGGAAAGTTGAAGCTGAGATATTAGGTCTGCTAGCCATTGTGTTTGTCTGAACAAATTCACTTGATGTGCCTTGTTGTTATGAGAAGGAATTGTTGCTTATATTTTTCCAGACCTATGTATCCCAATGAATAAGTTTCCATATGTATGTAGGACAGATCTATAATCTTCGCTTTCTACATAAGAGAAAGCTGTACAAGAAATGTTATTATCCTCAGCTCCTCTCACAGGAGATGTGATTATTTCTTGATCTCGTGTTCTTGAAAAAGAATGTTTGATAGTTACGTTTTCATTTCGTTCTACTGACTGTGAATCATCATTGGGTAATTCGAATGATGTCTTCTCTGGCATTAATGTTGGTGTGTTTTTTTTTTTTAACATCTCATAACACTAATCACTAATTAAGAGGCACATATTGCTAAGGAATGTTGCCTAGTTGTACCTCGAAACATAATAATATATATATATATATATATATATATATATATATATATATATATATATATATATATATATATATATATATATATCATCTCATCAGTCGTTTGAGTGTCCACGCAGGACCGGCCTAACCCAACCGAAGCAGGGACGATACAGCCAATGTATCTCTACCAAGTGGCTTAGGCTGTCTGGCAGAGATTGTATGTAGGGTGAGAGGTGCTTGTAAGTGTACCGTAGTTTGGAGTGGCATTGAATGTGTGTGTAGTCTGTGAACCAAGTGTAATCAGCCCACACAAGCCAACTGGTTGCAAGCATACTTTATAGTATGCGACACTGATTCAACCACAGCGCCCCTGATGTCCGCCAATGCAGTACGTGGTCAGAAGAACGCTCCCAAAGTTTATCACCCTAGGAGGGCGCGAACCCTCGTTCTTCAGTGTACGAAAACGCATACTTTACCACTGTACTACAGATATATATATATATATATATATATATATATATATATATATATATATATATATATATATATATATATATATATATATATATATATATATATATATATATACATCATATATATATATAGATAGATAGATAGATAGAGATAGACAGATAGATAGATAGATATACACCTAGGCTGCTTTCTCCAAGAAAGGGAGGTAGCTGAGACAGGACAACACACTCCAAATTTACTTACCCACACAAACATATTCACTTGCAACTTAGCCCACAGAGGAGAAGGGACAGATCCTTACTGCACCACAACACACGAGAGTCAACTGCTCAATGCAGTCAGCGACATCCACAGCAGAGTCCGACAGCAGAGGTGGTTTTACTCCTGCCACATAATAATGGACCCATCCCCTTACCTGCACCTGCCCTGATCAGCTGATCAGACCAAGTGTGGGAGAATATCCCCTCAGGACTGCGTCATCATTTATTCATTCACAATTTCTCCCCAATCAATTCTGTCACGTGCAGGCACGCTTCCATGCTGGATAAAAATCCCTCTGGCATCCAATGCTCCCTTCACACTGTCCATCCATCTTTTTCATGGTCTTCCTCTCAGCCTTATACCTCTCACATATGATCCAGTTATCTTTTTCACCAATTGCTCATCATTCATTCTCTCCATATGTTCAAACCATCGCATCACCAGCTGCTCAACTTCATCAGCCGTCTCCCATACAACTCCAGTTCTCCTTTGCACTTCATCATTTCTCACTCGATCCATAGACATCACTCCACACACACTCCTCAGACACCTCATCTCCATTACATTCAAACGTTGCCTCTCTCCTGGACACATATTCTATGTTTCAGCCCCATATAAAATTGTTGGTACCACAACATCCTCATACACCCTTCTCAATGCATCCATTCTAAGCGAACGGCATCTAAACACTTTTGTCATTCCTTCCAGCACCTTTCCTACTTCATTCATTCTAAACTTCACGTTTGCATCTATTCTTCCACCCACAGCAACATGTAACCCTAATTACTTAACTCAAGGCGTCCCATCGACGTATGGATACGTTACCACATTTTGTCACGATGACACCCGACACAGTCTCCCTACGTTTTGCAGTTGCGACGTCCATCATTTGCACATTTTTCAAGTTTCAATGGTGATTTTTGTAGGCATATGTGGGAGACCTTCCTTTCCCCAACCCCAGGTGAGGATAATGCCTGGCCCCACCTAACCCCCCCCACGACATTTTCTCGGCAACTCACCTGTTATCAGTGACATGGCCTGTATAGACATCTCGCACCATGGTCTCTCCGATGACGAAATTCAAGGCAAAAGTGATTCCCGAGGTGCAGGGCAAAGGAAGAAAGAAGCCAGAGGAAGAAACAAGTAGAAATGATGAGACGGTAACATCGTAAAGGAAGGTGCCATATGCTGATGTTTCTGGTGAGTGAACAATGCTTATTGTGTAAAAACCAATATACTCTTGTACTACAAATAAATTCGTACCAAATAAATAAACATTTACATATAATGAGTGGTTTGGAATAGTTGCCCCCTCCCATGAAAATGTCTTCTCTGGAGCCTGGCCTGAGAGAACACGGTACCAAGGTGAGGGTACTGTTACCTGTATTTGGTATTTCTAAACTCAACTGAGCACCTTCTCTCTAAATTTTCGATGTTTCTTATAAAATGCGGAGGTTTTAGCAAAAAAAAAAAAAAAAAAAAAAAAAAAAAAAAAGGTTTTTGAAAATCTGCTGGGACTGGGGGGTTTGGTCAGTGATGAAAAATCTGTCGGGACGTGGCGGGTTAAAACACTCTACCTCCTCAAGCAACCCATCATTCAAAACAATAATCCTCCTCCTACCATCTACCAACCTCGTACACTTCATCACTTTACCCTTATTCTCATTTACTTACAATTTCCTTCTTTCACACACCCTTCCAAACTCCTCTACCAACTGTCTCAGTCTCTCCTCCGAATCAGCCACAAGTTCAGTAACCTCCGCAAACAGCAGCTGATTTAGATTCCACTCACTACCAACAGCATTAACCACATTCAAACCTCCATGTAACACTTGCATTCACCCCATTCATATAAATATTAAACAACCAAAGCGACATCACACATCCCTGCCACAGCCCCACTCTCAAGTGAAACCAATCACTCACAGATTTCCCACTCCTACACATGCTCTACTATGTATGTAAAAACTTCTCACTACTTTTAGCAACCTATCATCAAGTCTACACAATCTTAACCCTTCGTTAGTCAGGTGCGGTGTTTTGGCAACCCCCCCCCCTTTTTCTTTTAAGCTCATATTTCCTAGTCGGTAATTCGAATATTTCTCTCCGTTCCAGGACTCTCCTGATTCAGTTAGGGGAGGGAGCATGTGGATTGGTTTAGTCCTGCTCTGCTGTGATGAGAGAGAGGGGCACTTCCCCCAGTCCCTGGGGTGTCCCGTCACCCCATCAAACTAACCATTTAGATCATATTGTGATATAGGTTGTTTTATTTTAATCTTATTTTTCCATATTTATCATTATACCGACTTTAAAAAATCACAAAATGTATTTTCGTGTGCTTGTTTACCTGGCAAATGAGATATGAGTCCACATGTTATTTTTGTATTGGCATTATAATTTATTGTATTTTATCATTATAGATTAATAAACACCACCTACAAGGCTTTCAGTCTTTTCATTAGAGTTTGCAGCGATACGTTGAAGCGGCAGTATGAATATATTTTACGTGTTAGTAACACTACTTGTATTATTATTTTGGGGTGTTATAACACCCCACCGGACTAACCACGTTTGAATACCCCACGGGACTAACAAAGGGTTAAAACAGTCCACAAAGACTCCCTATCCGTTCTGTCATACTCTTTCTCTAAATCCATGAACGCCCAAAACACATCCTTACCTTTTGATAAATACTTTTCACACACTTGTCTCACAGCAAACACCTGATCCATGCATATCCTCTCGCTCCTAAAGCCACATTGCTCATCACAAATAATTCCCTCTGTGCCTTCTCTAACTCTGTTAATTAGCACTCTGCCATACACCTTACCTACAACACTCAACAGAATTATACCTCTAAAGCTAGTACTGTACATTCAAACTTATCGCCCTTATCTTTATACAACAGAGCCACACAAGCACTTGCCCAATCAGTTGGCTCCATACCTCTCACAAAACATACTTTCAACAATCTTACTAACCATTCAACAATAGTCGCTCCACCACCTTTCAGGCATTCCACAGCACTTCCATCCATACTTACCACTTTCCCTGTTTTCATTACCTTTACTGTCTCCTGCACTTCCTCCATCGTGATCAAGGAATCATTCAACTCTCCCAACACATTTATTCCTTGTACCCGTCCATCTGCCACAATCTCAGCCTACCTTTCCTACTCTACATTAAACAATCTTTCAGAGAATTCCGCCTATCTCATCTTTACTGCATCCATCTCAGTTAACATCCTGCTTTTACCCGCTCTTCCTTCCCAGACTCTCCCTTTCACACCCTTTACATCTCCTTTCAAATCATTCTCTTATTTTGTTGAAAATTCTCAGTCAACCGCTTACCCAACCTCTCGTCTGCTGCCACTTAAGCATAACACACAGCCTTTCTTGCCACATTCCTCTTTTCTTTATACCTCTCATATGACACCTCATCATCCCTCTGCAACCACACTTCATATGCATGTCTCTTCTCAGCCACAACCATAATTACTTCCTTGCACCACCATTCACTCCCCTTTCTTACACCGCCACTCACTCGTCTCACACCACAGACCTCTTCCGCATGCCCCACCACAGCACTGTTAAACAACCGCCATTCCTCCTCCACACTACCATTTTCCTTATCATTCACTGCCTTCCACTCATCTTTCAATTTCTCCTGATACTCTATCATTTTCTCTCTTTGATCCAACTCACCGACTCTCAAAACCTCACTGCCACAGCTTACTCTCCTAGCTCTCACCCATCTCTTACGTAATCTCAACTTTCCCTCCACCAGGCAGTGATCGGACATACCTCCACCCTCCCCTCTCAGAACTCTCACATCCAACAATCTTCCTCTTACACTTCTAGATACAACCACATAATCCATCAATGATTTATCCACAACCCTTCCACCCTCCTGTCTCACCCATGTATACTTATAAATATCTTTCTTCTCAAACAGCGTATTTCCAACCACCATCTCTCGCTCAACACACATCCCTATCATTCGTTCCCCATTTTCATTTCTTCCAGGCACACCATGCATATCAACTACACCTTCAACTGCTACATTTCCCACTCTAGAATTCAGATCTCCCATCATTACCACATTCACATTCCCTTCAGAACTCAGCAGACATTCATCAACATCATTCCAGAAAGACTCCCTCTCTTCTTCATCCCTTTCACTACCAGGCCCATATGCACTCACAAACACCCACAACTCATGTTCAAACTTCGCTTTCACCCACATCAGTCTCAATGACACCTCCTTCCATTCAATCACACACTGCTGTACTTCCGGACTCACTAACAAGGCCACACCTTCTCTTGCCCTTCCTCTATCAACACCTGACAATCTTCCATTCACACTTCCAAACATAGACTCACCCTTCCCTTTCATCTTCGTTTCAGTCAAAGCTAACACATCCAACTTTCTTCTCACAAACATTCTCCCAATCTCCTCCCCTTTAGCCTCAGTCGTACTACATCCACGCACATTCATAGACTTAATCTTCAGGGTACGGGGATAACTCAATCCCCCATATATAAATATATATATATATATATATATATATATATATATATATATATATATGGGGGATTGAGTTATCCCCAACCCTGAAGATTGAGTCTATGAATATATATATATATATATATATATATATATATATATATATATATATATATATATATATATATATATATATATATATATATATATATATGTATATATGTGTGTGTGTGTGTGTGTGTGTGTGTGTGTGTGTGTGTGTGTAAAATTGTTACTGTTCGTACTAGCATATAGTAATGGACTTGACATAGATAATTGAAGGGGTTTGTATATAAATGAAGTGTTATTATTAAAATACTAGAAAAAGTAAAAGGTGGTAAAGAGTAAAGAGCAAAATAGCTTGTGGATGATGGAGGGTGGTGGGATCAGTTGTGAAAACTCAGGTTGTAACGTCAACTCACTGCCTGGTTTCTTTTTTTTTTTTTCACCAATAAATGTTAAATTAAAATAACCCAATATTAATTTTTACAAGGTTTGATTGTTGTAAATTTGATAATTGTCGGTCTCTGTATAACACACGTCTTATATGTTTGTGCGAAGTGTTTGTCTGTCAATTTTTTATTAGGAACATATTAGTTCAGTGGTGAAATTTATTTGTGAAGTTCTAAGCAAAAAAAAAAAAAAAAGTGTATGTTCAGGCTTTGTGGGAGAAAAAGAGTAAGAGTATATTCACTCACTGGATAGAAGGTGCATGTGCAGGGTGTATAGGATGGTGATGGTTGTTATGGGCGTCAACATGCCCCATCACCCTCGATGACTCAGCGTCGTGGTGATGGAATAGCGGTGAGTAGTGGTGAGTGTTGTGGGTGAGGTGAGTGGTGAGCCAAGGCTGGTGAATGCAGTCTTAGGTGTTGCTGCGTTGTCTCTCCCCGGTAACCTCTAAATCAGCGCCTCCTCGCTCTCTGCCTTGTTGCTTGTTCACGCCACTTCCTCCTTACTTTATTACTTTTTGCTCCACTTCCTTTCCTCCTCTTCTTCTTAGTTGGTAGTACTTCATTTTCCTTAATTGATGTGATTAACTTGTAGGCTTGGAGACTGTTGATAGACGTAGTTTATCGTTGTTATTGTTTCTCGCAAATCTTGGAGTTGTGGTTGGGTTGGTTAGTGGTAGAGGCAAAGTTAAGTTATGTTGTTGCTTTGCCAGCTCCCAATCTCTGCTTTGCTTGTTTTCTATTTCTCGTTACTGTGATTGTGCTAAGTCGATACACTGAGTGTAATCGGTTTGTTTTCGCCGCTTGCCCCCAGTGTTGATTTACGTAGTTGTATATATGTCAGGACTCCATATTATAAGCACAAATCATAATAGACAGCATGATGGCTAGATAGATAGATAGATAGAGCACCAGACAAGGTGTGGGAAAAGGAAATTAGCTTGCAACTCTTAAGTGAAGGAATGCTGGACATGCACCGGAAGCTGTACATACACACACACATACAGTGTTCTAGAAGCTTCATAACAGTATAGCCCACATGACACGACCCCTGCTAAACGAGAATGTAGGAATCAGAGCTCAGAAAGGGGCTAGCCATAATAGAACCACCAGGTAGCGGAGAGATCAAATAAGAAGAGGGGTCCAGCTAGACTTAGTATATTAAGTCCCTGTGTACTACATATGCTGCTCAGCTTAGACTTTCTTTTAAGTTAATAAATCAAGATCAACTCCCTGTATTCATCTTTAACTCCTCCTGCTCTTCGATTACCAAAATAACTTTAAATTACCTAAAGAACTATAGGTCGTGGATGATGACGAAATTAACTTGCTAGAGTATGTGTCAAAATTTAAAGAAAGATTGGCCTATATTATGGAAGTAGTCAGAGCACACTTGGAGTAATCTCAGATGAGGACGGGTAGGACCACTCCAAGAAAGTCAGGAAAGTATCAAGTTCTTCTTTTGCTTCCCATTCATGGTCAGCCACTGCAGGCAAGTTTCGCAGGCCCTGTATGCAACAGAGAAGAGGATGGGTGAAGTTAATTATGCAATCTTAACCCCAGACCAAACCCCAGACCAAAGGAAGGAAGGAAGGAAGGATGATTGTGCAATGTGAACATGTTGAAGAAGTATCACAGACAAGACTCATACCTCACTATTGATGCATGCATGATGTCGGCTATCGAGTTAGTGGAGGATGAGGCCTGCCCTTTGAATTTGACCCAGACGACTAGTTGGAGAGAAAACCAGGAGGCACGGAATACTTTAACCAGTAAATTCTCCCATTTGACAGCAGTGGGGTGTGCCAAACTTTACCCCTCTCAGGAAGTTTCCTGATGTCCTACAGGACAAGCCAGGATGGACA
Organism: Coenobita brevimanus; assembly: GCF_032717465.1. Lineage (NCBI taxonomy): Eukaryota > Metazoa > Arthropoda > Malacostraca > Decapoda > Coenobitidae > Coenobita > Coenobita brevimanus. The sequence goes on along the minus strand of NC_136997.1, from coordinate 36,198,920 downwards.
GAAGTGGCACAGCACAACGTGGATGTTGGACATGCCAGCCCATAAAGAAATCACCCTACCGTACTAGTCCTCAGAAGAAGTCCGTAATCCAAGAAGAACTCATCTACATGCTGCGAAAGGGTTTAATCGAGACATGTCGAAGCGAGTGGTGCTCCCCGGTCATAGTGGTACCAAAACCTGGTTTGTCATATCGTTTTTGTGTTGATTATCGCCAAGTCAACTCTCTTACCAAGACTACTCACATCCTAGAATGGATGACTGTGTAGATGCTATATATAGGCAGTGCAAATTCAGAACAAAGCTAGCTTTGATGAAGGGAAATTGGCAAGTCCCTCACACAGAAAGGGCCCAAGCAATTTCCTGTTTTGCCAATGGTGCCAATACTTGTAAATGTAGAGTCATACCGTATGGTATGAATATTGTCCCTGCCACCTTCCAGAGGCTGATGAATGATCTCACAAGGGATCATAAGGGATGTGTCACTTATACAGATGATGTGGTTGTTTTTAGTAACTCCTGGGAGGATCACTTGAAACAACTACATGCCTTGCTGCAGAGACTGTCCTCTGCTAATTTAGTCCTTCATATGTGTGAATTTGAAAAGGTTCAAGTATAGCACCTAGGCTTTGTGGTAGGATTAGGCCAAGTGAGCTCACCTGATATTAAAGTCAGGGCCATTGCCAATTCTCTCCACCCTAAAAGTAAGAGAGGTGCAGCAATTCTGTGGTAAGGTAGGGTACAACAGACGTTTTGTTCTGAACTTCTCTGATCTTGTAGCCTCCCTCACAGACTTATTAAGAAAAGAAATGAAATATGACTGGAAGTCAGAATTTGAGGATGATTATTCTAAAGTCAAAGCCATCCTATCAAGTCACCATGTGTTTCAAGCTCCAAATATTGATAAACCCTTTATATTAGCTGTTGATGCCAGTGGCGTACGTTCCGGCGCAGTTTTGCTTCAGGATAATTATTATCTAAAGTTTTCAGATGCTTGTGTTTTATTTTAACAAAAATTTCAACAAGGCCCAGAGAAAATATTTAACTATTGAGGAAGAACTCCTTGCACTCATATTTGTTCTGCAACGCTTCTCTGTTTATGCTGGTCCAGGGCCAGGTACTTTCAACAGAGTATGGCACCGTTCCCTGCTGTCCAAACTCCCTTGCTATGGACTAACGTCTGTTGTTCCTTTGATTTCATCATATCTTAGTGACAGGAAAATAAGTGTTAAAGTAGATGATGTATATTCCAATTTTCACTCAACGCCAGTGTGCCGCAGGGGTCAGTTCTGGCGCCAACCCTATTCGTGGTTCATATTAATGATCTCTTATCTGTTACCCACAATCCCATCCACTCATACGCAGATGACTCAACACTACATAGCTCATTCAAAGTAAGACACCCATTTACAGAGTCTAATATCTCTACCTCTCCACTCAGTACAGCCATCTCCATAAATCAAGACCTATCTACGATCAGTGAATGGGGACAAAACAACCTTGTCCCATTGAATGCTAGTAAAACTAAATATATATAATTTACTAATAGACAGATATTGCCAGATTTGTACATTACCTTCAGTGCAACTAATATTCCCATCTCCAAAAGTATTGAAATTCTTGGAGTCTCACTTAGCAATGCCCACAGCTGGACCTCTCATGCTAGATCACTTGCTAAAACCGCCTAAAAAAAAAAAAAAAAAAAAAGGATTATTATAGCTAACTGCTCATCAGTGAAGAGTCCGTAACTTCTTCACTGATGAGCAGTTAGCTATATTTTATAAGAGACATGTGCGCTCTCAGCTTGAATATTGCTCACCCTTGTGAAATAGATGTGGAGTGGTTGCATTAAAACAACTAGACAAAATTCAGAACAAAGCTGTTAGAAGTATAAACAACCCTGCCATTACAAATAAACTACCTCCCCTACAAGTAAGAAGGAATGTTGCCTCCCTTGCATTATTTTACAGATATTTTTATGGCAAAAGGTCAGACGAAGTTGCGTCCATGGTGCCACCTCTCCATGCCTTCCCTTGTGCTACATGGGCATCTGGTGGCGCTCATGACTGGAATGTCACTCAGTTATATTGCAGAACTTCTGCCTATCAGAATTCTTTTATTCCCCGAACTGCATCTCTCTGGAACTTTCTTCCCCAGAGTTGTTTCCCTCCAAATTTCAACCCACAGCTGTTCAAGTCTAACTGTTACATATATTTTATGAACAGAGGGCATCATTAATCTGGTGTATGGATTATTTTATTTAATCATTTGTTTTTCTGTCCTCCATTCTGTTATTTAAAAAAAAAAAAAGATTGACCCACTGGACCCCGTTTCTCCAAGAATACTCTCTATAGGTTCATCGTGTAAAATAGGTTACTAACGTTCCAGCAGATTTCCTGTCCGTGATTTAACTTTGTACAATACCAAGAAATCTCCCTTAGGTAAATTTCTTTTCCTCAGGAAGGGAGGTGTCATGGCTGTAGTTACCCCGAGGTGTATGAGATGACAAGCGTGTGAAACAGGTGACCGCTAAGGAAGACAGAGAAGGTGAAACGGCCAAGAAAACTCAATCTTTTCTCGAGAGTCTGCATTTCCCAGTCTAGGCTTCCATATCTGTTTTTTCACCCCGAGCTGGAGAAAATTGTTACCTCGCTCTTTTCCACTGTTTGCACGGCTGCTGAGAGAAATTATTTAATCATTTTAGTGTTTTTCTGTTTCTAGGGAAAAAAACATTAACTATTTTCCGTATACTACACCGGAGAGACCTTGTCCTTGGCCTAAACTGGTGTGACATAAATGTAGGTGGAGCTATTGAGATTGCTTTCCAATGACTAACCAGCTCCGCCTCCCTAATAACTCTTAATTCGCTGAGAGCTATGATGTGTTAGCTTATATTATTGGTAGATCATGCCCTCTGTATATGTAGTAGCCTGTTAGACTGTTGATTATACTTAAGACAGTACATTGGCTCGTTAAGTTTAAGAAGAAGGAGTAAACTGTTATGAAAGCTTGAGGAACTAGCGAGAGATACATTTTTTCACACATTTTAATACTAGATTCATTACTGCAGATACACTCGCTCACTTTGATTACGAAGCAAACTATTTGTGCACCAAATTCTTCTTTTGGTATACCTCTCCATATCATAGGGGTGTGTGGTTATATTGCCAACGAGTTTTCCTAATTCCTCAGGCTGTGAGTACTTGGCTTCCATTTACTGCAACTTGGTTAGGCGAGAGAAATAATTTATTGGTTTATATTTGAATTGTTAGGCCTATGTGATCTCCTTTTGATATACGAACCTGATTTTGTTTTGGTACAGTGTAAAGAAAAGTATATTAATTTTTTTGTGAGCTTCATCTTACCCCTTTCACTTATTACTTAGGATTTAGAGTGCACCGTAATATATACCCATAACAATTTGGCGACCATGACAGGACAGCTCTGTGAAATGATATTCGCATCTTTGACCACACAGTGATTACTTTTACCAAATTTACCCATAATCAATATTTATAGGCCTAACAATGAAAGTGATGTCAGAATGTCTTTGAATTCTACAGTAGGCCTTCTCAAAACAAAGTACAAACACTCACAAGGCATGACCTCATATTGCATGCCAAAACATACAGTTGCAAGAGTCTTCCCAAATCACTAAGACTGACTTACTTGATGTAATATTGTGCACCATGTTTGAGCACAATGAGTCCCCCATAGTTATTCGTGATCTACTTCATACCGCACAAATCCTAGATCCTGAAGTTCTGGCTTCGGGGACACTTGTATCCACTGATAATTATAATCATGATAATGATGACAAAGTGGAAATTGGGCTGGCCAAAATTGAGTCGAGAGACTTAGAAGTGTAAGCTAAAATGAGGGAACTATAAATACAAAGTCAAATGAGACAAAGCGAACTGGAGCATGAATACAGTCTAAGGCACCCTGATAGTTCAGTTCGTGATCATAATTCATCTGCCAGGCAATCTTGTTTTTTTTTAATGCAAGGAAGAAGGAACCAAAGGCCGCGAGCCCGCATTTGTTGTTCCTTCCAAGAGAAAAACAAAATACCAGAGAGAGCCAAATTCAAGATCCGATCATTTCGAGATGCCTGGACACACTGCGTTTGAAAGACTGAAGATCATAGGAAACAGGAAATACAGACAGAGGGAGATAGTTCCAGAGCTGACCTGTTGCATAAATGAAGGATTGGGAGTAACGGTTCACTCTTGCATTAGCGAGTTGGACAGAAAAGGGATGAGAGTTTGCTGCTAGATGAGTGCTACGCGCCCGTCCTAGAGGTGGAGGAATGCATGCAGACAGTTCAGAGGAGCAGTGACCATTGTAGTTGCAATAGAAAAGAGATGAAGATGCAACAGTGCAACGAAGAGACAGAGGCTGAAGGGAGTCAGTAAGAGGAGAAGAGTTAATGAGACGAAAAGCCTTTGACTCCACCCTATTGAGAAGAGCTGTATGTGAGGAGCCTCTCCACACATGAGAGCTGTACTCCACACAAGGGCGGATAAAAACATTGTATAGAGTCAACAATTGTGCAGGGGTAAAGAAGGAACAGAGTCGGCTTAGCACACCTAATCTCTTGGAAGCAGATTTTACAGGAGATGTAATATGATCTTTCCAAAAGTCCCGAGTAAATGAAACCCCAAGCATGTTCAAGAATGATGCAGGATTAAGCTGAATATTATTAAACATTAGTGGGTATACCAGTGGAAGATTTTGTCATGTTGATAGGTGTAAAAACTGAATCTTTGATGCATTAAAAACAACCAGATTACTTTTACCCCAGTCAGAGATACGAGCCAAGTCAGACATTACGTGTGCCACAGCCTCATCCCTTGTTTGTTGAAGTGACTGCTGAGACGGACGTTGCGAGAACCAAATAGAAAGGTGAGGGGTGGAGTCATCAGCGTATGAGTGGATAGGGTTAGTTGTACAGGTTAGAAGGTCATTGATGAATAAAAGGATGAGAGTTGGAGATAGGACAGAGCCCTGAGGAACACCACTGTTGATAGATCTAGGAGAAGAATGATGGCCGTCTACAGCATCGGCTATTGAACGACCAGAAAGGAAGCTAGAGATGAAGGCACAGATAGAAGGATAGAAACCGTAAGAGGGCAGTTTGGAAATTAAAGATTTATGCCAGACTCGATCAAAAGCCTTAGAGATGTTAAGTGCAATGGCTAAGCTTTCACTAAAGTCCCGAAAGGAGGATGACCAGGAGTTTGAAAGGTAGGTGAAAAGATCGCCAGTGGAGCGTCCCTGACGGAATCCATACTGACAATCAGAAAGAAGGTTGTGACAGGAAAAATGCTTTAAAATTTTTCTATTAAGAATTTACTCGAAAACTTTTGAGATACAGGATGTTAAAGCAATTGGACTATAGTTAGAGGGTTGGGAATGCTCACCCTTCTTTGGGACTGGCTGAATGAGAGCAAACTTCCAGCAAGAAGGAAAGGTAAAAGTTGATAGCAAAGGTGAAAGGGCTTGCCTAGACAGGGTGTAAGAACAGAAGCACAGTTCTTCAGAACAACAGGAGGGACTCCATCAGTCCCATATGCTTTATTAGAATCGAGGCCAGCAATAGCAGAAAATACATCAGCTGAAGAAATTTTAATGTCAGCCATGAGGAAGTCAAAGGGGGGAAGTGATGGAGGAACAGCACTGGAATCGTCTAAGGTGGAATTGGAGGAGAAAGTCTGAGTGAAGAAATCTGCTTTATCAGTAGAAGAAAGAGCTACAGAGCCATCAGAGTGGAAAAGAGGATTGAAGGATGATGAGGTAAAGTTGTTAGAAAGGTTTTTGGCAAGGTGCCAGAAGGAGCAGGAAGAATTCGAGTTGGAGAGTTGAGAGCATTTAGTATGGATGACATTATTTTTAGCAGAGCGAAGAACAGACTTAGCACGATTCCGGGCAGAAACGTATAAAAGATGTGATTCAGTTGTGGGTTGGCTCCGGTACCTTTTATAGGCCCTCTCCTTGTTGCGGACAGCATTAGAACAAGCGTGATTGAACCAAGGCTTTCTTGCATTAGTCAGAGGATATGAGAAAGTAATGTATGCTTCCATGCCCGAGAGAATAACCCCGTAATGCACAAGGCATACTCAGATGGCTCCCGGCCATGGAAGCAATAATCATTCCAGTGAAAATCAAAGAAGTATTGCCTGAGGGCCCCCCAATCCACAGCTCCAAAGTGCCACAGACGACGTTTCTTTGGAGGGTCCACAGGCCATACCGGAGTGATAGGATAGGTTAGGGTGATAAGGTTGTGGTCAGAGGAGCCCAACGAAGAAAAAGATTAACAGTGTAAGTAGAAGGATTAGTAGTAAGGAAGAGGTCAAATATGTTGGAGCTCTCTCCAAGGCAGTCAGGGATACGGGTAGGGTGCTGTACAAGCTGCTCTAGGTCATTAAGGATAGAAAAGGTGTTGGCTAGTTCACCAGGTGGATCAGTGAAAGGAGAGGAGAGCCAAATGTGGTGGTGGACATTGAAATCTCCTAGAATGGAGATTTCAGAGAAAGGAGAAATGGATAGAATGTGTTCCATCGTAGAAGTAAGATAGTCAAAGAATTTTTGATAGTAGAATTAGGAGATAAATAAACAGCGCAGATATATTTAGTCAGAGAATGACAGGAAAGCCGAAGCCAGAATGTAGAGAATTCAGAAGAATCGAGTTCAGGAACACAAGAACAAGATAGGTTGTTGTGTACATATATGCAACATCCACTTTTGGCTTGAAATGAGTATAGAGAAAGTAGGAGGATACAGAAATGGGTTTGCTTTCAGTTGCCTCAGACAGATGAGTCTCACTTAGAAAAAAAAAAGGGGAGGTTTAGAGATGGAGAGGTGGTGCTCAGCAGAGCAAAAGTTAGAGGAAAGGCCGCAAATGCTGCAGAAATGAAGGAGAAGAGAGTCAGACAGTGGTTCCAAGCAGCTCGAGTCGTCACCGGGAGAGGGGCGGTAGATGGGGGTATTTATGGTCCCACCCCCATTAGTGCTGCAGAGTGTTTTGAAATGAAAGGCTGAAGAGGCGCATATTTCTTTACCAGCTGAGCAATGTGCTGACTACGACTGTGTGAAAGATGCCATTCTCAAAGCATGTGAGATCGTACCAAAGGCAAATAAGCTTAAATTTAGATTTACTTTTAAAGAGAAAGATCAAATCCATGTACAAAATGCAAGAGTATTCACAGATGTATTTTATCAATGGTTACATTCTAAGAAAGTTATTGATTTCTCTTAATTGAGAGAATTAATAATCTTGGAAAACATCGTTGGTAACCTAGATAATGATGTTGCTACTCACCTAGTGAAGAAAGATTTTGGTACCCTAGCTGAGGCTCCAGTTGTAACAGACAATTATAGTTTAATTCATTTGTACGAACGTATCTTCAGTCATTTGTTATGGCTAAGAGAGTCAGCAACCAGTTGTTGTGATCCCCTATTCTTACAAAGGCAAGTTAATGCCAAGTGACACTACTGGGAACACTGAAACTCCAAGAAGTGTTAGCTCCACTTCCGTAGGTAAGGCCAGTGTTGCCAGGGTCAGGAAAAAGTGTAAGATTTTCCCAATATTGCAAGAAAACGGGACTTTTAGAGGATAGGTGTTGGCGAAAACGTGAGCAAAGTTTCAAAGTGAAACCTATAATTTGGCAAACTCTTAGGGGTCTTTTGAAACCAGCAGTGAGCAGCCACCCACAAAAAGTTTTTGCAGTAGTCAAACACCTTCCCCTCAAGCAGTGCATATTCTTGATACGGCCAGGGTGGAGCTTTCAGTCGCTGAGAGGCAGACTCCTATACAGCCGTTTTTTGACAAAAGTAAGACTGCAGAAGTGCAAGAGTTAGGATCAATTGAGAATGCTGCTAAGACTCCATGACAATGTCCTCCCCCAAGCAGTAAATAAAGTGACTCCTCCCCAGATAATTTATTCGATAACTTCATATCTAAAGGGATAATTTCACTTAATGGAAAAGGTGCTGAAGGAAGCCACTATACATGAGACACAGGTGTTTCACAGTCACTATTGTTGAAGGAGATAGTTGATGTAACTGACCCTAATGAATGTGTCTTGTTGCAGGGTATAGCTGAGTTTGTATTCCCCTAGTTGGGGTGAAATTCTAGTCAGAGTTAGTTACCGGTTCAGTGTGTGTGGGTATTGTTGACAAGCTACCTATACAAATGGAAACTAGAACAGGCAAAGTCAACTATGATCATCATGATCCAAGATCTCCCATCTTATGGAACGGAGGTACTGAGCGACAGGAACAACATCACACGTACTCGCCAAAAGCGCGGTTTGTTCAACCTGGGTGGCGCAGTTCTTGGAAACATCTTTGGATTGGCTACAGAAGATGACCTTAAAGAAATAAACAACAAATTTAATAAGATAGCTCAGGTACTAACATACCAAGATAAATTCATCACAGGACAGAACTCAGCAATGAAAACAATTGTGAAAAATCTGAAAAAAGCAGAAAACATAGCTCTCGAGAGTGTAGATAAAATAAATGAAATGGAGGGAAACGTTACACTTTTCCAACACTTCTCCATCATCACAGAACATATTGACACGATTCTACTACAATTAGAGAACACTAGAGATCGTTTCAGGGCACTTATGCAAGGAATTTCGAATGCTGGTGATGGCAAGATCACAATTGACTTACTCCCAGTTCATGAGCTACGTCAGATAGTTAGTCAAGGAATACATAAACATAAATTGAAGCCATTGTTCCGCAGTAGGGAATTCATGCAATATTATCCATATTTAGAAGCAACACTAACACCAACATCAGTAGTAGTTCATGTACCATTCATCACTGAAGACCTGTTCACAGTATACCAAATACATCCCTTCCCATATAAAAATAACAACACTTTGGTCATCATCAACATCAACACAGACACCGAACTCATCATGGTCTCCAAGAGACGGGACACTGTCACTTTCGCAAGTGAATCAACGACTGAACGAAAGTGCTGCACATCCTTACATGTTGTTCATCTTTGTCCTGCGTACATTTTCACGTTTCAGCCTACTGATACAGTCCCTTGTGAAATGGCTATCATCAGAAATGACAATATTCATCATCATTGCAACTTCACTTTTGCTCCAGATAAACTTGTACACCATCAACGCATTGGACACTCACAGTTTTTTTTATTTCCCTCATAACACATCAGTTTACATAGTCTGGCCAGATATACCACCATCTCATACATCAGCATCAGGATTATACATAGCACCAGACTACTGTGCGGTATTTACACCAGCCATGTCTACTTTATCCACCATCAATCACTACGCCATTCTCATTCATACACACAAACATTTCCACCCACTGCCTGATATGGACTTAAACATGAGCACAAGTATTAAGTTGACCTCACCTAAGTTTGAAACTGATCAATGAAACAATGAAGCCCTGGGAAGATTTGAGTTTGAGTATGTTCAACCCATATTTTGTGTATAGCCCAGCACCTACTGTCTTTATAATCGTCTGCATTGTAGTTGCAGTACCGCTGTTCGCAATGCACAGAATGCATGCAAGAATTGCTAATTTGGAGTCATTATTTAGTGGGGGAAGAGTTAACATCCAAGTTAACCCCCCTGAATGAAGTGTACATATTTTGTATATAGTATTAATTTTATATATATATATATATATATATATATATATATATATATATATATATATATCTATATATAAATAAAATACAAAGAACAATGACTCATGTATGGCATACCAGTACCATTATCTTTAAATGAAATATTAATAACTCTTACCATAATCTGAATTTTAAACTATTATTTTTCTTGCATGTATGCATTTCACTACAATAATCCAAGTACATACTGTATTACAGTTAAATAATTTACTTTTAATGCATTTGTTCAAATATGTATACAACTTGTTTAAAATGTAATATTACTGAATAATCACTATTTACTATAAATATTATATGTATACAATATTCATACAATTATGTTACTTTTACAATATTATGTATTTCACTTAATTAGCTTATAAGTTCATTATAATATGTATATAATATGTATTAATATGTTATGACTATTAACTGTCAATGGTACGCCATTTTCACGTGACCGAGCATATATTAGGACTCCATATTATAATTACAAATCATAATAGATAGATAGATAAATAGATAGATAGACAGCTCTAAGCGAGCCTGGGAATGGGAAATGATCTTGCAGGTTACATTGAGGAAAAGCTGACGACAGACTAGGAAGCAGGAGTCAGGAGATGATGCAGTTAGTTTGTCAGCGATCACCAGGTGAACACACATACACACATACTCACACACAGGCTTCTAGAACTTTCCATCCACAGGGAACGCACGTGATACGTCTCCTGTTTCACCAGAATTTAGGAAAGAGAGCTCAGAAGGAAGCTAGCCATAGAACAGACAGGTCGCAGGGAGAAGGGCTTAGCAACTTGAGAGAGAGACAGAGAAAGCGAGACAGAGAGATAGCTAGCGGGACTCTACTTTATACTTCAGCTCTGTGTGAGAGACTTGTTAATATTTCCAAGACAAATAAAAATAGTCCCATACTATTCTTTACCTCTCCTGTCACTACATGACAAATGGGAAAGAAGATTATCTACTTACAAAGCTACTCAAGTATAACAACCGCTCGTCCACAAGTCTAATATATATATATATAACTCCACTACAAGTAATTACAAAGTCTTTTATGACAACTTTCCTTTTGTATAATGACTTAGTGGTAGAAAAAGTTAGTGCTGTTTACTGCATGTCAATAAAAAATTATCCCCTGGATGTGAGTAGGACTAAAGAGCTGGAAGTTTTATGTCCCTAACTGTTTCCCACATTTGCTGTAACTAGAGCTGTGACCGTGAAGACCAGCCAAGATAATGTTGACAGTAATGGTAATGATAATGTCGATGATGCTTTTGGGCTTCACGATACCGTCTTTGCCCAGGAGACTGACTCTGAGTTTGCTGAGTCTCCCTGATTGATGTAACTGCAAGGTTAGCTGACATGTAAAGATCTGATCCGGGGATTACCACTGTAACACAGCAGTCTGGGATAATGAATGTGCGTCTGTACTGTCCAGAATGCTAATAAGTCCAAAAAACATGTTAATGCTACGATGGGGACCTCCAAGTGTTGCTCAAGATAACGAGTGGTAGAATGTACACTCGAAGGCACTAGTTTCTCCCCCCTTTGTAGCCGGAGTCACTGCCAATGAGCGCCCAGACGATCGAACAGCCCACACCCACCGCCCCTACCCCAACCCTAGTGTAAACGTTGGTGGACAGGTGTGGAACGGCCAAAGCTGGTGATGTTACAGTGTGTCATGATTGTTTTCATACACAATCAGAACCAAGAGTGGTAAGTATAGAAAGGTATTTAATGTGTAATACTGAGCTGTTATCCACAACATATGACAAAGGCACGAAAATAAAGACATACAATGTACTGTGTGTCTATATAGGCCTACTTGCATCCTATATTATGTTTTAAAATAAGTATAATATAGTGAACAAATTCTGTTGAAAGATATGATATCTTTTCTCATCCATTGTCACTCCCACCTCCACCACCCTACTCTCTGGGCTTCTGTTTCCACAAAAGTCTCCTTTACTCTCCCGTCTCCCAGTCCCTCCCTTTATTAACCAACATAAACTATGGTGATGATGAAATGATCCGTCTGGTATTGATAATATTAATATTATAATACACCTCTGTATTAAACACCAACAAATCAATAACACAATACTTCGGAATATCTGTTGTAAGGTGTAACGTGACAAACACAGTGCAAGTTGGACCTTGTGTTACGAGGACATACGGTTGTTTATCGTTAACACAGGCTACTCCCCCAGTATCCCTGCTTGTCGTAAAAGGCGACTAAAAGGGTTGGCGGAGGGTTAGTGCCCCTCCCCGGAAAACAACTAACTAAAAAAACAAACAAGAAGCCTCGGACAAGGACTGACCAAACGATGACGACCCAGGACCGGACAAAGGACTTGGTAATGAGTATATGGAATGTAAGAGGAGCGAATGATGAGATGAAAGAGAGAGAGATTGTCCAGGTGCTTGAGGGTGCGAAAGTGGATGTATGTGGAATAACTGAAACAAAATGGAGAGGAGAAAGTGTGAGAGAATGGGAGTATGGATGGGGTATATGTGCAGGAGTAGATGAGAATGAGAGGGCAAAGGAAGGAGTGTGTATAGTTGTGAGTAAAAGATGGAAGAAGAGCATAAGACAGTATGGATCAGTTGGGTCAAGGATTGTGTGGGTAAAGTTGAAAGTTGGAATACAAATGTGGGCGTTATTGTTTGTGTGTATGCGCCAACGCAAGATCTTGCTAGAAGAGTGAGAGAAGAGTTCTGGACAAATGTGGAAGTGTGCATGGAAAAGTTTGGAAGGAATGAGAGAGTGTTTTTGATTGGGGATATGAATGGTAAAGTTGGTAATGTGAAGGTGGATGGAATAGTTGGTGAGTGGGGTGTGCCTGCCGAGATAGATGAGAATGGGAGTGCGTTAGTGGACATTTGTGCTGAGGGGGTTGGTGATAGCCAATACCCTCTTCAGGCATAAAATGATCCACAGGTATACATGGCGAGTGATGAGAAGGGTGGGTGGTGAACTGAATGAAAGGAAGGCAATGATTGATTATGTGTGTGTGGATGAAAGGATGCGAAGATGTGTAAAGGATGCAAGAGTGTATAGAGGTTGGGGGAAGTGGACTTTCTGACCACTACTTGGTGGTGGCCAGAATTAGGATGCAAGTGAGATGGAGGAATAGAAGAAGGGAAAGACGAGAGGAAGCAGTAGTTGCAAGGAGAGTGGAAAGGTTACAAGAGGATGAGAAAAAGGCAGAGTATAAGAGAGAAGTGGAGGAACGATTGGGCAAATATGAATTGGAGCAGATGGGAGACGTGGAAGGTGTGTGTAAGATATTTACAGAAGAAATATGTGCAGCATGTGATGTGGTGTGTGGAAGGAAGAGAAGACGGAGGGGGTGCAAGGAACAGCGTGGTGGACTGAAGAGGTGAAACAGGCTGTGGCACAAAAGAAGAAAGCATACAATGAATGGATGAGAAATAGGGGCGTGGAAGAAGTTGAGAGGCGGAAGAGAGAGTTATATGTGGAAAGGAAGAGAGAGATGAAAAGATTAGTAAGAGAGAGTAAGAAGAGAGTGGATGAGGAATTTGGAAGGAATCTGAGTGTAAAGTGGAGGGACTGTAAGAAAATGTTCTGGAGAGAAGTGAAAAGAGTAAGACAGGGTGGAAGTGAAGTTAGCAGGGGAGTGAAAGATAAAAATGGTAGATTACTAGTGGAGAAGGGAGAAAAAGTGAGCAGATGGAGAGAACACTTTAAGGAATTGTTGAACATACAGGATGAAAGTAATGCGAGTATAAGTGGCTGGGGAATGGCTGGGAGAAGGAGGGAGGTGAGAAGACAGGAAGAAATCACTAGGATAGAAGTTGTGGAAGCAATGAAGAAAGTTAAATCGGGGGAAGCCCCAGGAATTGACAAGTGTGTGGTGAAATGCTGAAGCATGGTGGAGAGATAGTAGTAGAATGGATGTGGAAGATGTGCAGATTGGCCTGGGAGGAAGGTAGAGTCCCGAAGGATTGGAAGTCAGGTATAATTATTCCCTTGTACAAATGAAAAGGGGAAAAAGAAGTTTGTGGTAATCATAGGGGCATTTGTCTTCTTAGTATAATAGGAAAAGTGTATGGTAGGATACTTATAGACAGAGTTAGAGAAAGAACAGAGAAATTAGTTGGAGAAGAACAGGGAGGCTTTAGGAAGGGAAGAGGTTGTGTAGATCAGATATTCATTCTTAGATCTTTAGTGGAAAAGTTTCTAGAGAAGGGAAAGAAGTTGTATGCGGCTTTCATGGATTTGGAGAAAGCATATGACAGGGTGGATAGACAAGGATTGTGGAAAGTGTTAAGAATATATGGAGTAGATGGGAAGTTGTTGAATGCTGTGAAAGGAAAGTATGTTGCCGATAGATTGCGAAGGCTGCAGTGCTTGTGTGGATGGTGAACTAAGTGAATTTTTCTCTTTGAGAAAAGTTGGTTTTGAAACAGGGATGTATGTCATGTCTCCATGGTTGTTCAATACTGTACATGGATGGGGTAATAAAAGAGTGTACAAGAGTAGGGTTAGTGGATGTTGGAGTGGCCCTGGTGAGAGAAGGGATGAGTGTTTGGAAACTCCCTGTACTGTTGTTTGCAGATGATACTGTGTTGTTGAGTGAAAGACAGAAGAGGGAAGCTGCAAGGCTTGGTGGATGAGTTTGAGAGAGTGTGTAAGAAACGGAACCCTAAAGGTAGAATGTAGGGAAGAGTAAAGAAGTGATGGTCTTTGAGAAAGGTGAAGTTAGTGAATATACAGCGAGGAGTTAGATGGTGAGGAATTGGAAAATGTGAGTACGTTTTAAGTATTAGCGTAATGTGATGAGTAAGGATTTAGGTTTGGAGGGTGAAGTGCTTGAAAAGGGATTACAGCAGGAAGAAAGGTTGCTGGTTCCTTGAAAGCAGTGATAAGAAACAGGGAAGTGAGCATGGAAGTGAAAAAGTTACTACATGACAGTATTGTGATACCAACTCTAACGTACGGAAGTGAAGCTTGGACATTGTTGGAAGGACACAAGTCAAGAGTGAGAGCAGTGGAAATGAGTTATTTAAGAGGAGCCTGTGGAGTCACGTGGAGGAGACAGGCTGACGAATGAGGATATAAAGGAGAGGCGTTGTGGTGTGGATGTGGATGTGATAGGAAGCGTTATGAGGAATTTACACTGAGGTGGTTTGGCCATGTGGAGAGGATGGAGGGTGAAAAGGAAGGTGACGAAGAGAGTGTGTATGTGAGTGAGGGGTGGTGGGGGGAAGTGGGAGGGGAGGCCGAGGATGTGATGGAGGGTTGGGGTGGAGAGGTATATGAGAGAGGGGGATGTGAGTTGGGAGCAGGGCAGTGAAATGGCGGGGGACAGGGGGGACTTGGAGGCGATTTGTTTGTGGCCACCCCAAACGGGATTGAGGCGTCTGGCAATAGCTAGATAGATAGATAGACATTATAACCGTGTAATGTTTGTGTTCATGATATTGTAGGATGAAGCAAACGATCTAGGAATCGGCTCTGACAGACTCACAAAACTCTTCTGCCTTCACGAAAATATGCCGACTTCTTCTCAAAACAGTGACACAATGTCATTATGAATGCGACTGACCGACATTCAATCATATACATAATGACATTGTGTCACTGCTCTGACGAGAGGTCGAAATATTCTCTTTTATGCAGAGAGTTTGTGGTCCGTCAGGAGCCGATCCCTGATTCGTTTTCTTTCATCCAATAACGGTAACAGCAACTATAACCCTTACGTGTTTATAATGTAGGGCTTAAACTGTCGCGTTAATATGAATTAATGGACGTCCAAAACCACATATAACCTGTGTTAACGATAAACAACCGTAAGTCATTGTAACGCCAAAGGTCCAACTTGCAGTGTGTGTCACATAACAGAGTACAACAGGATGAAATAGTTGGCAGGTATACCGAGATACTGTATTTTTTTGATTTGTTGGTGCTTAATACAGAGGTGTGTGATATTAATATGATCAGTACCTGACCGGATCATTTTATCATTATCTTACTTTATATTGGTTAACAAAGGGCGGAACTAGGGGACGAGAGGGTAAAAGAGACTTTTTGTGTATGAGACACAAACCCAGAGAGTAGGGTGGTAGGAGGTGGGAGCCAGAATGGATGAGAAAAGATGACATCATATCTTTCAACAAATATTTGCTATACTATACGTATTTGTAACATTATAATACAGGACATAAGTATATACACAACAACACATAATACATTGTACGTCTTCTTTCATTTTCCCTTCTTTCTCATATGCTATGGATAGCAACACAATATTACACATTAAATACCTTTATGTAACAGTCGTGGCCAAAAATAATCACCTATAATCCTGTATCCCGTGCGCTCAGATTGGCTCCTTTATGCGCGGCAAGTCACACTGGAGTAAGAGGGGTTGAGAGGGAGGGGCCAGAGAGAGAAGGGAAGGTGGGTAGGGGGACGAACGATGGTGCTGGGGGTGGAGTGGGAGAGGGGAGGGAGGGGAGGCAGGAAAGGAGAGAATGAAATGCGAAGTTGTGCCCACATAATTTGTCTATTTTCTTTTCATTCAGGGCATCATATAAAGGAGTTACTATTCCGTAGATAAAGATACATTACAATTTGTATAACGGCGTCAGAAAACAAGCTTTAGATATGGTGGTGATAGCAAGGACTGGCTCGTGAGAGAAGTATACTGACGTGACATTAAAAATTTGTGTGAGCCAGATATTTGTTTATCCGTGCATTTTGACTTCAGACGCAGAATGGAATCTGGATGGCTTTGACTTTATGTAATGTTTGTGTGTAAGAAACTTCCTTTACCCTTAAATGTAATTAATTTTTGGAACTAAATACTATATGCAACCTTTGGACATGGCTGTGTCAGCAGTAAATATGATCACCCTCGTAGTATACACTCCCTCTCTATACAGTCACCATCATGTCAATTCAGTAATTATTTAATGACATCTCTATATGAAAAGTTATTTAAAATAAATGTTCATAAAAGGTTAACAAATTTGATGTCTGTGCTCATTGGGTGGATATAGTAACGGTATCTCTCATTACCTGTTAGAGGG
>NC_136997.1:36169270-36182082 GCF_032717465.1 Coenobita brevimanus | reverse complement strand
AGTTGGAGAAACTTGTATTAGAGAGCATGCTGGTCTACTCTCTGTGTTACTGAGACACTGATAAAGTTCAGCAAAGGGGGATGGTCGGGACCTAGTCCCGAGGGCTGATGAAACGGGAGCTCCAGCTCTACCTGTCATCAGTTTTCCATCCACCTTGGGAGAACTGCCCTGCTCGACTGGTGCTACAGTCAACTACATATATATATGTATGTATGTATGTATGTATATATATATATATATATATATATATATATATATATATATATATATATATAGAGAGAGAGAGAGAGAGAGAGAGAGAGAGAGAGAGAGAGAGAGAGACACACACACACACACACACACACACACACCATCATGACACTCTCTGCTCCAACTCTACCAATATATATATAAATATATATATAAATATATATATATATATATATATATATATATATATATATATATATATATATATATATATATATATATATATATATATATATATATATATATGGCTGGTTCAGATTATTTTAGCAGAGAGTGTTGCGATAATTTGAGGCATATGGAGAGAATGGATAATGAGCGATTGGTAGAAAAAGATAACTAGATCTGATGTGAGAAGGTGTAAGGCTTTGAGGAAGACCACGAATAGGATAAATGGACAGTGTGAAGAGAGCATTGGATGCAGAGGGATGTCTGTTTGAGCAAGGAAGAGAGTGGTTGTGCGTGACAGAAATAAATGGAGAGGAAATTGTGAATGAATAGACCAGTGATGACACGCAGCCCTGAGAGGATATTCTTCCGCATTTGGTCTGATCAGCTAGTCAGGTCAGGTGCGGAGTAGGGGGATGGGTCTGTTATGATGTGGCAGGGGTAAAGCCAGTTTCTACTGTCGGGCCCTGCTGCGGATGTCACTGATTGCATTGCAGAAGTTGACTCTTGTGCGATGTGGTGCAGTGTGGATCTGTCCGTTCTCCCCTTTAGGGCAAAGAAAGATGCGAATGAATGTGTTTGAATGGATGAGTAAATGGGGAAGTGTGTCGTCCTGTCTCCAGCTACCTCCCTTTCCTTAGGGGGGAAGCAGCCTAGGTATATATATATATATATATATATATATATATATATACTGTATACATATATATATATATATATATATATATATATATACTGTATACATACTATATATATATATATATATATATATATATATATATATATATACTGTATACATATATATATATATATATATATATATATATATATATATATATACATATATATATATATATATATATATATATATATATATATATATATATATATATATATATACATATATATATATATATATATATATATATATATATATATATATATACATATATATATATATATATATATATATATATATATATATATATATATATATATATATATATATATATATATATACATATATATATATATATATATATATATATATATATATATATATATATATATATATATATATATATGTATATATATATATATATATATATATATATATATATATATATATATATATATATATGTATATATATATATATATATATATATATATATATATATATATATATATATATATATTTATATATATATATATATATATATATATATATATATATATATATATATATATATATATGTCTATCTATATATATATATATATATCCGTCTATCTGAATATCTATCTATCTATCTATGTATGTATCTATCTATCTATATATATATATAAATATATATATCTATATATATAAATATATTTATATATATAAATATATATAAATATCATTTATCATTCTATCTGTATCTATTTATCTATCTGTCGATCTATTTATCTATTTATTTATCTATCTATCTATCTATCTATATCGTATATATATCGTATGTAGATAGATAGATAGATGGATAAAGATATAGATATAGATAGATAGATAGATAGATAGATAGATTTATTGATTGATAGATATATATAGATAGATATATCGACATAGAGATAGATAGATAGATAGCTATATGTATATATAAAGAGAGAGAGAGAGAGAGAGAGAGAGAGAGAGAGAGAGAGAGAGATAAAAGGGAGGCGTGAACTGATGGGATGGCACCATAATGGCAGAGAAGAGGTTGATACGAAGGTGAATTGTCTTTTGCCATCCCTTACTGGATTAATTCTTGTCAAAGATAGATAGATGAAATAGATAGATAGATAGATAGGTAGACAGATTGGTAAAACGTAGAAAAAATTTCACTAAAATCCAGGCTTAAAGACCTCAATAATTTTTAACAATATTTGCAGACATTCTGGATTTAACTCCTTCGGTCCAGTTACATATTTTTGGATTTTGTTCTTCCTGCGCCGGACAATTTATATTCATGTCCTAAATGATGTCTTAGCAGTAATGAGGTTACTGAATGCAATATGTATCCCTGTAGTTCAAAAGGCCTTTCCTGAGCTGAATGAAATCGTCTGAATGAAGGAAAATTGTACTGAAACAGACTTTACCGAACTGAGAGTTAATAGCTCTTTAATTTTTTTAATCAGTCTATTTTGGAGACAAACTTTATAGAGATTTTTTTTTGTTCAGTATATTTTGGACCAAATTTATGCAGTAACCAATTTAAATTTTTTTCCATGGGGCCATCTTTGCATTTAATAAAACTGTTATCACGGTTATGAGAGGTCCTTTTCTCTCATGGGTCGTTGGTGTTCGCTACTTGTCACAATCGGGGCAGTTACATGAATTCGACTGGAGAAAAAACGAACAACTGTATGGGCCGTGTATCGGAACAATCTAACCACTTCTTTGGAAAAATTGATCTCCGTAACAGCTATGATCATAAATTATTCTTTTTCATAAAATGATAGTTGATTATAACTGTAATTTGAATGTAGTGTTTAAATGCTGTATGAATGAAGGCAGAGGTACTATTGCGGGCAGGAGTTGTTAGCCACCCCCGTCCAGCCAACCCGTGTATGTGACAACGTCGCATTCACGAGCACAAAAGTTGCGTTCGATGAATTTCTGTCGAGAAATATCACTTCAGCTTTGGGTTTGTATTAATAGGTAAAGCAATAGTAATATTTCCTTTAAAGGTTTGACTCTGATAACACGAATATATCATACTGATTATTTAATAACTTGCTTCTCGTATAGAGCCAAGCAAGTGACAAATATGTATATTTGGGTCCATTCCACGACTTTCTGTAGGTTTGAACCAGCGAACACAGAGTGAACAAGTTCGAAGCATTCATTTGTTACTAGGCGAGAGAGAGAGAGAGAGAGAGAGAGAGAGAGAGAGAGAGAGAGAGAGAGAGAGAGAGAGAGAGAGACAGACAGACAGACAGACAGGCAGAGGGGGAGAGAGTAGTGGGTGTCTGGGAATTTTAGAGGAATGAGGTGGGGAAATGAGGTGCTCAGCACAGTTAAACAGGAATTTTTCCATCGTTTTGGTTGGCTTTCTATGCCTAAATGACTAAATGAAGGCAAATTAGGAAATATAATAACTGGATGACGAGGTGGTAATAGGGTCTGGCTAATGGTTGTTTGGTCCAAGGTGTGCAGTGGTAAGCCTAATTCCAGGCAACGGTAGCTGTTAAAAGTTGGATATTGTAAGTCCCATTTATTGTAAATATCTCCATGTATGTCTGCAGTGCGTTTATGTCCCGTTGGACTTATTTTCACCCCAGAAATATTTTTATCAATGGATATTTTCACCACTCGGAACAAAATCCCCCAGGGACCTATTTTCCTTAATGTCTTTTTTTTTTTTTTTTTCTTTTTTGTCAGAGACGCCTGCTTTTCTACGTGAACCTATTTTCCCAATTGCATTTTCTCCCCACGGAGCAATTTTTCCGTCGACCTTGAACCTCTGCATGGATGCAGGTTTCCTGACATATTTTCACAATGAACCTATTTTCCCAATAAACCTGTTATCCGATGTGGTTATATCACCCACTGATGCGTGCAGTTGAAACACAGACCTCTTAACCAACAGACGTATTGCACTATGGACCTGTTGTAACCCACTGGATATATATACCTACTTCAGCATGATTCCAGAATAATCTCCCCTGTGAACCGATTTTCCACACACTGATCTACTCCCAACTCGGACGTATTCACTCAAATGACCTAATCCCAGAGGTCTGTTTTCCCACAATCTGTCCATCCAGCTACACACCCACCCATCAACGCACATACCCACAACCTTACTCAGTATAGTATTTCTCAAACTAGGACGACATAAATCCGGCCTTTGTGTTATCCTACAGGTAGCCCCACCACCCACCCCACTTAATGGACGAACCCCAGTTCACCCCACTTAACCAGCCCAACAACCCCTTCCCTCCCTCTCGCCCATCCACTCCACCTAATTCGCCTGTGAAACCACCAGCCTACACTAACCAATCCACCCACCCAGTCACCAACATACCAACCCGCATCCCATGCTCCAGAAGTCGGATGACTCGCAATTCAACACACACACACACACACACACACACACACACACACACACACACACACACACACACACACACACACACACACACACACACACACACACACACACACACACACACACACACACACACACACACACACACACACACACACACACACACACACACACACACACACACACACACACACACACACACACACACACACACACACACACACACACACACACACACACACACACACACACACACACACACACACACACACACACACACACACACACACACACACACACACACACACACACACACACACACACACACACACACACACACACACACACACACACACACACACACACACACACACACACACACACACACACACACACACACACACACACACACACACACACACACACACACACACACACACACACACACACACACACACACACACACACACACACACACACACACACACACACACACACACACACACACACACACACACACACACACACACACACACACACACACACACACACACACACACACACACACACACACACACACACACACACACACACACACACACACACACACACACACACACACACACACACACACACACACACACACACACACACACACACACACACACGCACGCACGCACGCACACACGCACGCACACACACACACACACACACACACACACACACACACACACACACACACACACACACACACACACACACACACACACACACACACACACACACACAGGCGGGATGGATTTCCTTATACAAAAGATGAGTCTCACTGCCTAACTCAGTCGGTAGAAAATAGTACTCTTTACTGGGAGGTTGCCAGGCCGTAGATAATGGCCTTCATTCTGGCTACATACACATTATTTTATGCGATACGAGTAAATAACGTGCTCGAGCTAAACAGGGAATTTTTCCTTTGGCTGATGACGAAGGAGTTTATTTATCTCAGGATAACGTCTCGTCGGACACAATGAAAGATGGGTTTTATTCTGGGTAACGCCACTTACCTTTGTCATATTATTAAGCAGGCCGCGTACTTCTGTTAAATGCCTTATATTCGCTTTTTTTTTTCTCTGGTGGTTGGGACCTGGAGATTTTTGGCAAACTCATGAGTATTTTTCTCATTAACTGGATATCCCTTTCTGCACAGGGAGGCAAATTACTTTCTTTTTAAACACAGCTTTTTGTTAAATCAACAGCATTTATCTCCTAATTTATTATTCTTCCGATACCAGTCCTTAAAAAAAAAAAAAATCACAAAGCAAGGCAAGTTCTGGTGACTGATGGAAGAAGTATTCACACTGTGACCTGTTTTCAATGGAGCACAGGAATCCAAGGTTTCTCATCCCTTGCATTTCCCTGCGCCAGTCTGCCTCCACCTCATTTGTCCAAGTTTCACAGGCGCTCACCATACACACTCTCTCTCTCTCTCTCTCTCTCTCTCTCTCTCTCTCTCTATCAGTACCAAATGAATGCTTCGAACTTGTTCACTCTTTGTTTTCGCTGATTCAAACCTATAGTACAGGAAGTCGTGGAGTGGAATCCAAGAAACATATTTAAGTCACTTGATTGGTATTGTATGACCAAAAATAGTTACTAAATAAATGTGATATATTCGTGTTATCAGACACGAACCTTCAGAGTAAATATTACTATTACTTTCTCTATTAGTACAAGCCCAAAGCTGAAGGGATATCTTTCGACAGAAATGCTTCGAAGGCAACTTCTGAGCTCGTGAAAGCGACGCTGCCACATACACTGGTTGACTGGACGAGGGTGGCTAACAACTCCTGGCCGAAATAGTTCAGTGTAGTATATACAGTCATACACACGGGATCAGATAAGGGAATAGGAAAATACAACCTAAGACTCCCATAGACAGAGCATTGCCCCGCAGGATTTACCTTCCCCTTACTGTCCGTCACTTGTTGGTTCAGTGTCCGAATCTGGCGGACCTGCTTCTGAGGTTTCGCCATAGGCACAGGGCAGATGGTCCTTGCTGTCTTTCTTGTTTGGAGGAACCTCTAGTTATCAAGGTGACGTTTTTAATTTTCTGGGATTGACGGATCTTCTCCACCTTTTATAGTTTTGTTGTCGATTATTTTTGCCTTTTTAAGTAATTTTTTCATGCAATCAATTTTTTTTTTTTCTAATATGCAGGGTTTAACATTATTTTTGTTTTTCAATTCGACTGAGTGGCTGTGGTCTCAAGTTATTTAAACATTGTTCTATCCTTCCTGACCGATAATTATTTCATTAAATAAGTAAAATCCCAGATTATGTCTTTGCGAATCATAGCATGGCTAATCTTAGGACTGTATTGTCCACGAATTTAGAACAGAAAGGAAGACGAGGACTCGGGTAGACCGATTGATAAATATCAGGTACAGACGTCGGAATAAGTTCGTTTCCTTTTCCGTAGACTAAGGTGTTTGTAACACTGTTCGATGAAGAACTATCACCTCCTCCTCCCTTCCTCATAGTCCCACACTCCCACCCAACCCCACCACTTTTCTCTCCGACCCCATAACCCCACCCGGTACCCTCCATACTCTCGCTCACAGCCAGCTAGGGGTTTCTGTATTTCAAACACCTCTAATTACGTGTAGTCGAAACAACTAATAAAGGAACAGTACAGTATATATCATAAAACAAGTTAGGAAAAGGTTTACTACACTGAGAGAGAGAGAGAGAGAGAGAGAGAGAGTTAAGCGACAGGAGAAGAGGGAGAGCGAGTGGAAAAATGAGAAATGAGAGGACAATTACAGAGAAAATAAGAAGGGGAGAGGCAAGGAGAGAGCAACGAGAGCTAAGAAAAGAGACAGAGAGTGAAAAGAAGAGACAGTGGGAGGTGAAACGAGATACAAGCAGTGTGAAAGGGAGAGAGAAAAGGGAGATGTGAATCGGAAGGCAGGGAGACAGGGAAGTAGAGACAAAAAGGGAGACAGCTGAGAGAAAATGGGAATGGAGCATAGTAACAGGGATAACAAAAGGAGAAAGTGGGAAAGAGAGCTACGGAACGGAATACTGAGAACGATAATGAGAAAAATTAGGAGAGGAGACAAGGAAACAGGGAGGAGGAAGAAAGTGTGTTATTCTGGCAAGGACGCAGGGAAAGAACTAAGCAGGATAAGACGAAAGCACTGGGCTGAGTAGAACGAATGTAACATTCAAGTAAAATGGGAGGGAGAGTAACAGAGAAATTGGAGAAATTCGCAGAGAGAAAGCAGAGATTAAGGGTGGGAAGAACATGGGTAAATTTTTAGGACGAGAAAGAGGAGGGGGATGTTAAGAAGGGAAGACAAGGGAAGGGAGAGGGAGGGAAAGACAGTGGGAAGAGCGGAATGAAACAAGAGTTTTCGGGTGACAGGGAGAGAGGCAGAGAGGAGAGAGAAAAAGAGCATGCAGTTATTACTGGGGAAAGAAAGCAGTGAAGGAAATGGATTTAGTACAAGTAAAGAAATTCGGAGAGAGTAATGGAGAAGAAAAGATAAGACATGTGACAGATGAAAAAAATTGCCTATGACAAAGTTGTGACACAGGGAGGGAGAAAGATGAGTGAGGTAAGGAGGGAGTGACAGAGGGGGAGACAGACGAAGGAAAGGAAAGAGAGAGGGAGGAAGGTAGGGACTGAGCAGATAGCTATAAAGAAAGGGGAAGGAGAGGCAAGGAAACTGGGGATGAGACAAAGGATTCAGAGAGAGAGAGGGAGATAGGGGGTAGGGGCAGTACACAGACAGGCACAGACAGATAGGTCGACAAATATTCAAAAAGTGTACGTTTGTGGGTGAGTGTGCGTGTGAGTGAGTGAGTGTGCGTGTGAGTGAATGTGTGTGTGCGTGTGTGTGTGTGTGTGTGTGTGTGTGTGTGTGTGTGTGTATGTGTGTGTGTGTGTGTGTGTGTGTGTGTGTGTGTGTGTGTTTATGAGTGAGTGAAGGAGAATGAATGAGCGAATGTGTGTGAGTGAGTGAGTGAACGTGACTGTGTGAGTGAGTGAGTATGTGAGTGAATGAGTGTGTGAGTGAATGAGTGTGTGAGTGTGTGAGTGTATGTGCGAGTGTGTGTGTGAGTGAGAGTGAGCGTGTGTGTGTGTGTGTGTTCTTACCTAATTGTATCTTTAGAGGAATGAGTCAAGCTCGTACTGCCCCGTGTCTTAAACCATATTTATCGTACATATCCTTAAATTTGTGAATTGTTTTGGCACACACTATTTCATTCGGTAGTGCATTCCATTGATCAATTGACTGTTTGGGAAACTGAATTTCCTTACGTCTTTATCACCTCTCTTCTTATGCAGTTTTCTGCAGTGTCCTCTTGCTGATGCTTCTCCATATGTTAAGTAATCATTTATGTCTATTTTCTCCTTTCCTGATATGCACTTATATAGCATTATCATGTCACCTCTTTTCCTTCTCTCTTGTAGTGTTGGTAGATTCAGTTTATTTAGTCTTTCTTCGTAGCTTAGGTCCATTAAGCTTGGTATCCATCTTGTAGCGGCCCTTTGAACTTTTTCAATCTTGTCTATATGTTTGAGATGAGGACTCCAGACTACTGATGCATATTCCAGGGTTGGTCTAATGAATGATGTTATTATCCTTCTTAGCATGTCTTCATTTATGTATGTGAATGCTATTCTCATATTTGGAAGCAGTGTATACATGTTCCGTACCTTCTCGCTGATGTGGTCAGCCGGAGATAGTCTGTTATTGATAATCACTCCTAGGTCTTTCTTTCTGATGTATATAGGGTTTTATTTCCTAACTTATAATCCCAGTCAGGTCTTTTTCCACTTTTACCAAACTTGATTACATGACACTTGTCCACATTGAATTCCATTTGCCATGTATTACTCCATTCATGAAGTTTATTTAATTCTTCTTGTAGCTCTTTACAAGAGTCTGTGTTAGTAATTCTCCTTTGTATTTTTGCATCATCTGCAAACATATTCAGATAGCTCTCATTTCCAGTGTTACTGTTTATATCATTTATATACGCTAAAAACATGATTGGTGCCAGCACTGAACCCTGTGGTACTCCACTAGTCACTTCTTTCCATGATGAGTAGTTTCCTCTTAGTGCTGTTCTCATTTCTCTTTTTATGAGAAAGTCTTGCATCCAACAAAACAGTTTGCCTCGAATTCCTCCTTGATGGTACAGTTTCCATAAAAGTCTTTGGTGTGGTACTGTGTCAAAAGCTTTCTTGAAATCTAAATAGATACTGTCCACCCATCCTTCCCTTTCCTGTATTGTGTTTGTTACTCTGTCATAGTAGCTCAACAGATTAGTAACACATGATTTTCCTTTTCTGAAACCAAACTGTCTTTCTGTTATCATACTGTGTTCTTCTAGATGATTTACCCAAGCTTTTCTTATAAGTTTTTCTAATACCTTGCTTACAACACTGGTCAGTGATACTGGTCGGTAGTCGAGTGGATTTTGTCTATTTCCTTTCTTGACTAAGGGGACAATATTTGCTTTCTTCCAAATATCAGGTAGTTTACCTTGACTCAAGGATTTCTTGAAAATTAAAAATAATGGTTTACATAACTCCTTTGCACATTCTCGTAATACCCAACATGAAATTTCATCAGGACCCATTGCTTTTCCTCTGTCTAATCCACTTAACTCCTCCTGTATTACTTTTTCTGCTATTTGTATATCTGGTAGTATGTGTGGACATGCGTGTTCCACATAGTCCCTCTCAAAATTTTTTTCTTCTGTAAAAACTAATAGGAAATTCTTATTTAGTGCTTCACAATATCTTTCTCTTGTGTATAGGTGATTCCCTCGTCCGTAATGGATTGTATTATATCTTTTACTTTAGTTTTGCTTCTGATATAGCTGTAAAACAGCTTTGGTTGATCACTACTTTTATTTATTATATCCTCCTCAAACTGTTTTTGGGCTTCCCTCTTTATTCTTGTATAGTCGTTTCTTGCCTGTTTGTAATTATTATACGCCCTTTCACTAGTGTGTTTTCTGTATCTATTCGACAACAAATCTCTTCTTTCTTTTGATTTTTTACATTCTGTATTGAACCATTTCTGTATTTTCTTATCTGCTTCTTTGTGCTGTGGGATGTACTTCTGGACTCCTGTTTCATAAAATTCACAAAATTTTTTATATACAGCATTTAAATCTTGTCCTCTAAGCTCATTTTCCCGATCAACTTCTAAGAAATACTTCTTTAGGTCTTGATAATTTCCCTTTTTATAGTTTAGGCTCTTTTTGTAACTATCATTGCTGTTTACTATGTCATATGCTATCCTGAAGTTATAATTTAGTACTGCATGATCGCTTTTGCCGAGTGGAGGGTGATATATTAAACTGTCAATATCATTTTCTTGCCTTGTAAATATTAGATCTAGCACTGAAGGTACATCGAGTCCTCTTTTTCTGGTGGTTTCCCTCACATGTTGCGTTAAGAAATACTCATTGTACGAGATCCAGGAGATTTTGGTCCCAACAGCTTTCTTGGCTATTTATATCTAGAGTATTCCAATTTATATTTGTATTGAAGTCCAGTTAGTATAATTCTTTCCGATTTCTCTTCCATTTTATGTAGCAATGATCTTACACTCTGAATTGTACTCTCTGCCAGGTCCTCATATTCGTCTCTTTCCCATGTGTTTGATCTGGGTGGCATGTACAAATTGGCTACAATTACTTTACCTTTAGATGTGTTGATCTCTACTGCAATCAGTTCTACTTGTGATGGTATATCTAGTTTTATTTCCTTGACTTTTAGATTTTTCTTAGTTAATATTATAATTCCCCCTCCTTTTTTTAAATATCTGTCTCTTCTCCATATATTGTATTCCTCTAAGTTTAGTATGTCATTTGATATCCTTGGTATTAATTTTGTTTCAGTTAGGCATAATATTTGTGGTTCATTTTCTCTAACATAATCATTCATCTCTAGTAATTTAGATACCATTCCATCCACATTTGAGTACATCAACTTTATCATCTTGTTTATATACTTGTCATGACATGGTTCTACTACATTCCTCCTGTTTCTTCCATCCTGTTTGTGTACCACTTTCGTACCTGCAATCCTATTACTTTGTAAAAAAAATTCTTCTTGTCCTCTTCTGATCTTCCCTCATTTTTTGTTTTTGCTTCCTCCCTTTTCTCTTTCAGCAATTCCAGTTCCTCTTGTGTTAGGCATCTTTTTATCCATACATTTTTGAACTCCTCTTTTTCCTTAAGATTCTTTGCATTTTTTAGTATCTCTTCCACAGTGTTTACACTCTGGAAAGTCACCTTTAGAGGTCTTGTCTTGCTTTTCTCGTATTTCCCTAACCTTTTGTGTTTCTCTATGTCTTTACTACAGATTTCCTCTGATACTTCTTTCAGTAAGCTCATTACATTTGCCATCTCCTTTTTGTCTCTTGTGATCTTGTTTTTAACTTCATCCTCTTCTATACCAGTGATTACTATTGATTTGTTTATCTCTACTGAATCTCTGACTAACTTTGGATTGTTCTCGATTATTCTTTTCACCTCCTTTTTAATGCTTTTTTCCTCCACCCTTGTTTCTAAGTCTTTCTTTACTTTCACCATTTCTGCATACTTGGTTTCTACATCATTTTTGTAGCTTTGCACAGCTTCATTTACTTGTGTTATCTTCTCCTCAATATCACTGCTCTGGTCAATAAGACTGCTAACTTGCCTAATTGTCTCTGTGTCATTTTCGAACTCTTCCATAACACTCTCGTGATTGACTACTGTACTTGCCATTTCACTCATTTTTTTCCTAAGTGTACTCAATTCCACGGTTAGTTCACTGATGGTTGTGTCTTTCTTATTGGCCTCCCTTCCTAGTTTCTCTATTTCTTCCTTTTGCAAGTGCATCTGCTTCCTTATTTCATCAATTTCATTTTTGAAAGCCATTCCTAGTTTGTTTACACGTTCAACCAGTCTATTGTGGGTCTCTACTTCAACCAGTTCTTGGTAGAAATCATCATTTTGCTTTTACCTTTATCCCTTTTCTTTTCCAAATTTGTTTTACTGAAGTATGTATCCATTTTGCAATACTTAAAGTGCAAAGCATATACTTACAATCTCCGTCTTGTTGTAGTAAACAAACCTCAGAGATGACTCAGCGTATTCTTTAGTCTTGGTTCTATTTCCTGTTTTTACAAGTCTTGTTTAAACTTATTATTTTTTTCCTTTTTATAATGAACAGTCATTTAGTCTAACCTGGTACTGAGCTTGACTCATACAAAGATACTATTTAGGTAATGCCACTGGTCGTGATGATTTAGTACGGA
>NC_136997.1:36001770-36164270 GCF_032717465.1 Coenobita brevimanus | reverse complement strand
CACATAACGATATATTTTCATCAAACAATTAGGGTTTCAAATTCATCCAGAGGGACAGCGGTAATTATCTATCTATCTATCTATCTATCTATATACCCAGGCAGCTTCCACCAAGGAAAGGAATGTAATGGAGACAGGACGACACACTCCCCATTTACTCATCCATTCAAACACATTCATTCGCATCTTAGCCCCAAAGGGGAGAAGGGACAGATCCTCACCGCACCACACCGCGCAAGGGTCAATTGCGCAGTGCAATCAGTGACATCTGCAGCAGGGCCCAACAGCAGAGCTGGTTTACCCTTACCACATCATAATAGACCCATCTCCTTAACCGCACCTGACCTGACTAGCTGACCAGACCAAATGCGGGAGAATATTCCCTCAGGGCTGCGTCATCATTTATTCATTCACAATTTCTCCCCATTTATATGTCACGCACAGTCATTCTTCCTTGCTCAACAGACATCCCTCTCACATCCAGCGCGCTCTTCACATTGTCCATCCATCCTATTCGTGGTCTCTCTCTCAGCCTTACACCTCGCACATCAGATCTAGTTATCTTTTTCACGAATCGCCCATTATCCATTCTCTCCATATGCCCAAACCGTCTCAACACCCTCTGCTCAACTCTATCAGCCATCTCCCGAACAACTCCAGTTCTCCTTCGCACTTCATCATTTCGCATTCGATCCATACGCGTCACTCCACACATACTCCTCAGACACCTCATCTGCGTTACATTCACACTTTTCCTCTCTGCTACACCCATATTTCATGTTTCAGCCCCAAATAATGCAGTCGGTACCACAGCACCCTCATACAGCCTTCTCTTTACATCCATTCTAAGTGAACGACATCTAAACACCTTTTTAATTCCTTCCAGCATCTTTCCTACTTCATTCATTCTAAACTTCACTTCTGTATCTATTCTTCCATCCACAGCAACATGTGACCCTAAATACTACACTCTACCTCCTCAAGCAACTCACCATTCAAAACTATATTCATCCCCCAACCATCTACCAACCTCGCACACTTCATCACTTTACTTTTATTCTCATTTATTTTCAATTTCCTCCTTTCACACACCCTTCCAAACTCCTCTACCAACTGTCTCAATCTCTCCTCTGAATCAGCCACCAGTGCAGTATCATCTGCAAACAGCAGCTGCTTCAGATTCCACTCTCCACTATAAAAAGACCGATCACTCTGAAACAGCGTCCAAATAACAATACAGTTTCATCAAACAATTAGGGTACACACAACCCAAATTTTGCAGCATCTCAGCCTTTGGCAAAGGTGAACTGGTAAGGGATGGACACTATACAGAAGGCTCTCGTACCCGGTAAGCTGACAAGAATACGATCCTTAGATTTAGGGTTTTGGATCATATATTCCTCTACATAGATTTTTTTTTTTTTATCCATGGAAGATTGAATCAAAGGTCAGAAGCCAGCAAAATCGTCCCTGTTACACAGGAACGAATAAAACACCCTGTATAAACTCAGCATTTGTGTGAGGGTAAAGAAAGTACGCAGACTGTTTAGCATACATAATTTCTTGTAAGCGGACTTTGCAAGAGAGGAACGAGTAATATGCGCCTCTGCCTTAGCGATTTATTTTGCGTACGACATCCCATTATTGTCTTCTCTGTGACCCATGTTTTAAATATCGCTATAAATTGCATGACTGCAATATAAGAGTGGTTTCCCAACTTTCAGTCATAGCATCCCCCAAACTTCTCAATAATCTGATACCCTCCCCACTACACTTTGCAAGATCGACAAAGTAAGTACGAGGGGGAAAAAGCGTTTTATAGTCTTCGCTTTAGCTTATTTTATCTTGTGTGCAATAATGATAGAAGGATTCATTACATACGCATATTTTTTTCAATTTCAGACATGGTTTTCCATTTCAGTTTTTCTCGGTTTCCTTTATTTGTGCATTTTAAGAAAAGTTTACGTCTGCAAAACATAATGAGACAACACTTAAATAGTTTTGTATCAGTGACTTGAAAAACAAAAACCCGCAAAAAAAAAAAAAAAGAAAGAAAGAAAGAAAAAAGAAAAAGGGCAAATTATACTGGACCTCGCACCACATACATAAATGCTACTCTAAAATCATTCTGGGTAATAAAGCTTTTTAAAAGCCACTTCTTAATTCATTACCCTGAGGCTGAGTCTTTCTTTCCCGTAATAAGCACTCAAACAGATTGGAAGACATTGCCATACAGGATAGCGTTATCGTGCTATAAACCGAAATAAAATGGCAAGGAAAAGGTGATAGAAGCACTCCGAAGCTGATGAGGTTACGCAGAGTCGTGACTGACCTGAGAGGAGGGAGGGCAGTCTTAGGGAGCCGAATCCAACCACTGGAGGGACGGGTATCAGCAGCAGGAGGAGGAGGCCGAGTTGCCTGGCGGGAAGCGACATGGTGAGTGAAGCAGCCACAGCCACACCACCAACCTCAACACATTACCATCAACACATCAACCTTTAGCACGTCCTTGCTGCGCATGACAGTGGGAAAACACTAGCTTCGGCAAACACGTCGACCTCTGCGATCTCCCTGGTCTGCACGTCACGGTGTCAGATCATTATCCTCACATACAACACGAGGGTCCTTCTGCTTATGTACCTACTGCCAAACCCCTACTTCAGCAAACACATTAATATTTATTTTCACAACCCTTCGACGCAAATCACAAGCCAGAACACTTTTATAAGCCCACATACAACCTTTATGATCTCTACTAAATGACATGCGCCGTGCACACTGCACGAGACCTCTACAGACACATTTCACAAAAACACCTTGAACTTTATCATAATCCTACAACGCGTGTCACAAGTCAAAACATTAAGTATTTTTATTTTTTATTTTTAGTTCCCCTACTGCGCATGTCACCTTCACCAGACAACACGACAACCTTTATCATGGCACCAAAACACAGGTTTTTTTCTGCATTATCGAACACACAATCTGTTGTCTGTGTTGGGTCTTTTGAATTAAGTGTGCATGCAATCAGTGCTGTCGGAAGAATAACAGTCTGACATTAGTAACATTCGCGATCAGGTGATAGATGTCTGTTTATTCGTAACGGATAGTGAAGCAGTGTGAGTGAGATGCGTCAATTATTAAATCTGATAATAAACCAGATAATAAAACCAAACATGCCCTATAAATATTTTTAAGACCATGAAAAAGGGAGTTTACATTCACATTATTTTTGGTACATAAAAATAAATAGCATGCAAGGTGTTTAGATATGAACAGTAGGCAGTTAAACAACAATATAAAAGGAAGTTTGTGTGTGTGTGTGTGTGTGTGTGTGTGTGTTCAGTAGTAGCAGCTGTATTATATACGAGAATAAAGTAGCCCAACCATTTTCATTTATTTTTCTAGCTACTGCCAAGAAATTTTATGGAATGAAAAAATATAAGAGCATGAGAGCAATTATACCAACAAAGAGCCAGACTAGTGAAGGAATTAGAGATGAAGAAAAAAAAATTGAAATGCTAATTAATCATTCAATATCCAAGCGGAGGAAAAAAATAAGCTTTTTGTCTACGATTGATGTGGCCTACGGTCCTGAAGTTTTTATTAGTTCAGTTATTTAATAGTTTCATCATAGGTATGTATTACTTTGTTGTGCGTTTTATATAGGTAATGAACATTACAAACTTGTGTTTAACTATTTTTATGCATAAGGTAGATCAGCAGGTCATTATCAAAACATAAAAGCAAGTTTCCATCAGTGTTATCGTTGTCGTCCTTGCAAAAATCCCTCTGAACATGCATGGTATTCGCTAAGGTGAGTGGAAAGAAAGTCTATGGCAGTGAAGTAAGAAAGGACATTCGCACTGAGGCCTCAGTATTCGAGGCGGACAAGCCTGTAACTTCCACCAACTATACTGGCTCGAGAGAAGACAGTCAGGGTCGTGCTATGGCTGGCATGATAGGCTTCGTAGCACCTCTTCTTAGAGAATTATTTTGCTGTTACATCTTACCATTCTCTTTTGTGTTTTTATATCACCGAGTAACAAGCCAAATGGTTTCCGGTAACCTTGGAAACCATTTAAATCGCTGGGTGGTAATCATATAACCAAATGACACAGGATGATCCAGTGTGTTAAGGCGCTCCATCAGATGGAATCTATAAGGTTTTCCATCTGAGGGATGGTTGGGGTTTATTGCTCACATAATGCCGCTCAGGGACAGGTGAGGCTGGTCAGCTTTTCCTTAAATGTCTGTATTGAGTAGCCTGGCCCCAGGACAGTTACGGAAGAATTACTTCAGAAAAAAATACCAAGTGAGGAAACTTTCGTGTCACTCCTCCACCACAATGCAATTAGTTGTAAAAGTGGCGTATCTATACATTATCCAAAGTCACTTCAATCTGTAATAGAAATTGAAGTTTCCAGCAATACAGACAGTGCATTGTACCAGTGAGGATTGTTAGGGATTACGTATTTTTGAGGAGGAATGTGGCTTCCAAAATGGCATTAATTTCTCCACAGGATACTTGCCAACTGAACAGGGTCAAATACACTGCAATATTTGTTCAGGGTCCCCTAAAAATATCGATAAATTCAGTAAGTAGGAAATATTTAGTGTACCAGACAACATTTCAGTTATCATTAAAGAATCTGAGAAAAGACTGAGATTGATGATATTTAATTACTTTATTCATAAATCTGTCCTGTGTAAATAATTAAAAGCCTTTCATTAATAGACGAAACGTAAAGCAACTTTAACTTTATTTGAAACAGAAATGAGTTATATTATGATAAGTAAATACTCCCCCCCCCCCCAGTAACTCTGCCCATTAATCCCCTGCTCGTTTAGCATCTAATGAATGTTCATACAATCGATAATTCAGTAATAATGTTTTTTTTTTTTCTGC
This sequence comes from Coenobita brevimanus, assembly GCF_032717465.1. Taxonomy (NCBI): domain Eukaryota; kingdom Metazoa; phylum Arthropoda; class Malacostraca; order Decapoda; family Coenobitidae; genus Coenobita; species Coenobita brevimanus. The sequence goes on along the minus strand of NC_136997.1, from coordinate 36,159,361 downwards.
AAGGAAGAAGGAACCAAAGGCCAGGAGCTCGCAAAACAAGATTACAGAGAGCTAAACTTAAGATCCGTACATTTCGAGTTACCTTGACTCATGGCGTTTGAAAGACTGGAGATCTTAGGCAGTAAGAACAACAGACAGAGAGAGACAGTTCCAGAGATGACCTGTTGCAGTAATGAAGGTCTGGGAGTAGCGGTTAACTCTTGCATTGGAAAGCTGGCCAGAAAGGGGATGAGAGTTTTTGGTAGATGGGTGCTTCGCACACACCTTAGTGGTGGACGAATGCAAACAGTTCAGAGGAGCAGTGATCACTGATGTAGCGATAGAAAAGACATAAAGATGCAGCAATGCGGCGAAGAGACAGGTTGAAGGGAGCCAGAAAGAGGAGAGTTAATGAGACGAAAAGCCTTTGGCTCCACCTAGCTGAGTCGAGCTGTATGTGGGGAGCCTTCCCACACATGAGACTTGTACTCTACAGAAGGGCGAATGAAACTCGTGTATAAAGTCAACAACTTTGCTGGGGTAAAGAGGGCACGGGGTCGGTTTAGTACATTTAATCTCTTGGAAGCAGATTTGACAAGAGAGGTAATATGTTCTTTCCAAGATAAATTCCTAGAGAATGAAACCCCAGATATGTTTACGGGTCATGCAGGACTGAGGTGGATGTTGTTAATAATTAGAAGGTACTTCTGTGGAAGATTTTGATGGGTTGACAGATGTATGAACCGAGTTTTTGATGCATTAAACAACACAATTGCTTCTACTCCAGTCAGAAATATGAAACAAGTCAGATATTAGGTGTGCCATAGCCTCATCCCATGTTCATTGAAGTAACTACTGAGACGGACGCTGCGGGAAACGAATGGGAAGCAAAGGATGGAGCCATCAGCGTATAAGTGAATAAGGTTAGATGTACAGCTTAGAAGGTTAGTGGTGAATAAAAAGAAGAGAGTTTGTAGTAGAAAGATTGACAAAGGCTTTATGTAACCTTTTAATCCGTAAATCCTCTTCAGAACTGAATATAATTGGTAGTTTCAGAAATACTGGAATATATGATACAGTGAAGGGTTAAACAGAAGTACCAGTAATATAACAGGGAAGAACTTTGTGATTGATAGTCATTTAATATTATATTTTTACCCCATTGAATTTGGTGTTTTTGAGACATTTTTTGCAATTAGGCTTTATCTCCTCAATTGTGAAATATTAGTTTGATTATTTCATTATTCACTTTAATATTTATATCACATGGATCAGTTACATTTTCCATTTCTTTTATGCATTGAACACGTGATTCTTCAACATAAAATTCAACTGTTACCGAAGATTTGTTTCCTATCATCATATTTCATTTTTATTTATATTTATGACAATGGTCCTCAACACTTTTACTCTCCGGATCTCGTGTCTGGGAAACTATTCAAGGAATTCCTTGGGGTTTAGGGCCCAGTGACTGAGGTAGCTATTAACCCAAACAGCATATATTAGAAAAAGAAAGAAAACCATTCGGTAGCCAAATGCTAATCGCCCGCCAGGATATGTTGTTGGCGAAGTCCAAGATTTCGGCTATATCTTAATACCCTTAAGGTTTCATGTTGACAGCTCAAGCCGTTCATGAGATATAATGGTGCTAAAGGCGGCCGATAAAAGCTAACTGACCTGTGGCAGCCATTTTGGTTACCTTGACCTTAACCACGAGTGCCCATTTTCGAACTCGTCCAAGATTTGGCCATATTTTGATACTGTGAAGGTTCCTTGTTGATAGCCCAAGCCGTTCATGAGATTTAATAGGAACACACACACACACACACACACACACACACACACACACACAAAGAGGCAGGCGAAGACATTGTCGTTCCGCCTTCTTAAGGCGGGCGAGAGTAAAAATATCTTTTAGAATCACTCAAAAAAAAGAAAAAAAGAAAAAAAAGAGAGAGAGAGAGAGAGAGAGAGAGAGAGAGAGAGAGAATACCAATATCGTAATTTGGGCCGCCAACTCAGACTGTTCCTACCTCATTTAAAGGAAAGGATTCTGCTGCAGCCGATTATCTTCTCCTCTTAGTATTTTGAGACATATTCGTGGCGGGTTTGACTGGAGCTACAGATGTGAACGGACATGAGCTGGATAACCGTCTTTCAGTTTACTCTTAGCCAGCAAAATGATATAGCAGATGTGATGGTGTTCAACAGTTCCTGGAGAAGCTGGCAAACGAAAGATTCCATAGAAGTGATGACCAGCACACGACCATCAGGATACAGCTGGGAAACCTTATTGTAAAATGTGTCCTGATCTTGCACATGAACGAATGGCTGGAACATTAATACATCCAAAAAGGACATGCGATAAGAATCAAACGCCATACAAGAGAATACAGTCTTCCTGTTGTGAATACAGTTGTTCTAGGAGTGATATAAAGGAATTGCAAACTCAAATAACGCGAAAAACGCAATAACAAAAGTCTGCTCTAACCAGACAATGAAGAAGGTTCACTTAACGTCATTGGTTTCACTGTCTAAAAATTATAAGCAGCCGTTCACTGTTTGCGGCATGGAGAAAAAGACCAGTGTACAGACGTCGGAATAAGTTCGTTTCCTTTTCCGTGGACTAAGGTGTTTGTAACACAGCTCGATGGAGAGCTGTCCCCTCCTCCTCCCTTCCTCATTGTCCCACACTCCCACCTAACTCCCCCACTTCTCCGACCCCATAACCCCACCCGGTACCCTCCATACTCTCCCTCACAGCCAGTTAGGGGTTTCTGTACTTCAAGCACCTCACTAAGTACTGTACGTGTAGTCCGAACAACTAAGAAAAGAATAGTACGTATCATAAACCAAGATAGGAAAAGGTATACTGCACTGTGTGTGTGTGTGTGTGTGTGTGTGTGTGTGTGTGTGTGTGAGAGAGAGAGAGAGAGAGAGAGAGAGAGAGAGAGAGAGGGGGGGGAGAGAATAAACCTGCTGTGATTAAATGTTGCATTGGTAGACACCTCTTTTTTACACACATACACACACACACACACACACACACACACACACACACACACACACACACACACACACACGCACAGAGAGAGAGAGAGAGAGAGAGAGAGAGAGAGAGAGAGAGAGAGAGAGAGAGAAGGGGGGGAGAGAGCATAAATCTGCTGTGATTAAATGTTGCGGTAATAGACACCTCTTACACACACACACACACACACACACACACACACACACACACACACACACACACACAAACACACACACACACACACACACACAGGAGTTAAAAGGAAAAGTTAGGATCTTAACAACTATGCAGCCCATACCGTGGAGATACTTCTTGTTTGGCTGGGAATGCATGTCCAATTCACATTTATTCTAGTGTAAGATCCTGCCGATGAATCCCTTAAACTTCTCTACTGTAGTGTTAACAACGTCCATGTTGAGTCAGTTCCATGTGGAGCAGATCTTACACGTGAAAAAGTGTTCACGTAATTCTGCATGTAATTTTTTCATTTACAGCTTCCAACCATGGTTGTGTGCTGTGTCCTTGTTAAAAGTAAGCAACTTTCTATGTAATGACTGTGAAACCCATTTAGATTTTAAACACTTTAATGAGCTGACCTCGTAGCCTACGAGTTTCTACTAAAAAAGTCCCACAGCCGTCAGGCGAACCTGACACCTTAGTGTCCTGAATGCTTTTTAAGTCGACGTATGTCTTTTTCAAGCCAACATAATTCCACAGCAACTCAGGAAGTGGCCGCATGAAGGAGGTATAGACTGTGAGAACAAACTCTTTATTCCTAGAGAGAGAGAGAGAGAGAGAGAGAGAGAGAGAGAGAGAGAGAGAGAGAGTAAAATGATGTAAGATGGGGAAGAGAAAGAGAGGTGGAAAGAAGAGCGAGAAGGAAAGGAGAGGAAGAAGAGAATACTGCAAGAGAAAGAGAGAGAAAGAGAGAGAGAGAGAGAGAGAGAGAGAGACAGACAGACAGACAGACAGACAGACAGACTTAGAATGGTAAAAACAATCAGGAGAAATGCTGATAAAAAAAAGTGAGAGAGAGAAGAAATTGAAGCAGAGAGGAAGAAAACATGAAAATATAGAACAATATTATAGAAGTGACATAGGGACGGAAGCACAGACACACACACACACACACACACACACACACACACACACACACACACACACACACACACATACACACTTTTTGAATATTTGTCGACCAATCTGTTTGTGCCTGTCTGTGTACGCCCCCCCCCTCTCTCTCTCTCTCTCTGGATCCGTTGTCTCATCCCCAGTTTCCTTTTCCCTCCTTCCCCTTTCTTTATAACTATCTGCCCAGTCCCTACCTTCCTCCCTCTCTCTTTCCTTTCCTTCGTCTCTCTCTTACTTCACTCTTCTTTCTCCCTCCCTGTGTCACAACTTTGTCTTACTTTCTTCGTGTCACATATCTTACCGTTTTTTCTCTGTTACTCTCCCCGTATTTCTTTATTAGTACTAAATCCATTTCCTTCACTGCTTTCTTCCCCCAGTAATAATTGCATGCTTTTTTCTCCCTTTCCTCTCCCCGTCTCTCCCTGTCACCCGAAATCTCTTCTTTCATTCCGCTCTACCCACTGTCTTTCCCTCCCTCTCCCTCCCCTTGTCTTCCCTTCTTAACATCCCCCTCCTCTTTCTTACCCTAAAATTAACCTATTTTCTTCCCACCCTTAATCTCTACTTTCTCTCTGCGAATTTCTCCAATTTCTCTGTTTCTCTCCCTCCCCTTTTACTTGAATGTTACATTCGTTCTACTCAGGCTCAGTGCTTTCGTCTTATCCTGCTTAGTTCTTTCCCTCTGTCCTTGCCAGAATAACACACTCTCTTCCTCCTCCCTTTTACCTTGCCCCCTTTTCTAATTTTTCCCATTACCGTTCTCAGTATTCTGTTCTGTAGCTCTCTTTCCCACTTTCTCCTTTTGTTATTCCTGTTTCTGTGTTTGTTCCATTCCCATTTTCTCTCACCGGTCTCACCTTTTGTCTCTACTTCCCTGTCTCCCGGCCTTCTATTCACATCTCCCCTTTCTCTTTCCCTTTCACACTGCTTGTATCTCATTTCACCTCTCACTGTCTTTTCTTCTCACTCTCTGTCTCATTTATTAGCTCTCGCTGTTCTCTCTTTGCCTCTCCTCTTCTTATTTTCTCCGTAACTGTCCTCTCATTTCTTATTTTTCCACTTGCACTCCCTCTCCTTCTGTCACTCCCTGTCCTTTAACTCTCTCTCTCTCTCTCTCTCTCTCTCTCTCTCTCTTTCTCTCTCTCTGTTGTGCTATCCTTTTCTCCTGCTCCTATGCACTATATTAGGATTAAGGCCGGACCACCTCGTAGGGACCGTAAGGTCTGTGTAGTCTGTGTATCTATGTAATTCTATGTAACTCTCTCTCTCTCTCTCTCTCTCTCTCTCTCACACACACACACACACACACACACACACACACACACACACACACACACACACACACTGTATAGTAAACCTTTTCCTAACTTGGTTTAAGATATAGACATTACTATTCCTTTATTTTGTTGTTCGGACTACACGTACTTAGTGAGGTGCATGAAGTACAGAAACCCCTAGCAGGCTGTGAGCGAGAGTGTGGAGGGTACCGGGTGGGGTTATGTGGTCGGAGAGAAAAGTGGGGAAGTGTGGGACTATGAGGAAGGGAGGAGGAGGGGATACCTCTCCGTCGAGCAGTGTTACAAACACCTTAGTCCACGGAAAAGGAAAGAAACTTATTCCGACGTCTGTACATATTCACTGCATCTAAGGCAAAACAAATTTAGTTGCTCATGCACTATTTAGGAACCCGACGACAATTCATGTCGCGACAATAGGTGTCAAGGGAAACATCCCAAACCATGATGAAATCTCAATAGCACAGAGACTTGATCCAATATGGTCTAAAGTTATATACAAATTGGAAAGTGGCGGGGACATAAAATTACCCAAGCTATATATACTACTCGAACAATGCACAATAGTCGACGATGCCTTATATAGGATCATCCCAGGCCTATAAAACCATAGAAAAAATAATAAACAGTTAGTGGTACCTAATGAAATGATACCTCAAGTATTAAGGATGATACAAGTTAGTCCACATGTTGGACATCCTGGCAAGGATAGGACAGCGATTTGTTATCTTGCTGGCCATCATTACGAAAAGATTTATACGGTCATATAGGCAGATGCGAGTCATGTGCGAGACACAAAGGCTACACATTAACACCTGCAACTATAGGGAAATATCCTGTACCTAACCAACCATGGGACATCGTCGTGGATGGCTTACTTAAGTTACCCTTTTCCTACAAAAATAATCAGTATCTATTCAGTGATACAGACCATTTCTCAAGAGATGTGATTTTAGCCCCAGTTAAGGATAAGACAGGAGAAACAGTGGCTAGGGAAATTATAGATAACGTCATATTTCACTACCCCGAAGATATTAATAAGTGATAATGGAGATGCATTTAATTCTGAAATCTTGCAAGAAATACATAAACAATACAATATAAAAATGCAAATTTCTTAGCCTATCACCCAGCATCCAGTGGGTTGGTAGAGAGACAAAACAAAAAAAGTGTTGGATGTGCTTCAACACATCCTCAATGAAAATTATGCAAGCTGGGATGATTGGATTCCCAGAGTGGATGCATCAATTAATGGAGCAATTAATAAGTCTATAGGACACACTCCATTTCATTATCTATGGGGCAAACAAGAAATTACCTTAAGAAATTCTAGAAGGTGAATATTTGCCTGTATACAATTATGACGATTATCCTAAGCTCCGTTTGTGTGAATTCCAGGATATACATAAAAGAATGAAGAAACAGTTATCGATGTACAAGGAAGAAATGACGGAGTCATTCAATAAAAACTTAAAAGAATCTACTACCAGTTTACGAGACATTGTCTATGGTATCAGTCACACTAGAGACAATAAACCATCACCAAAATTTGACGACCCATGCAGAGTAGTTAAGAATACTGCAAACAAGGTAGTAATTAGGTCACTGTCGAGTGGTGACGAAAAACAAATGCATGTTTATCATTTTAAAAGGATCCCAAGGAATTTAACCAGCAATTATGCAACCTCGGACACAACCGAAACACCGAACACTAACGATGAAAATAAAGTAGAGGAAATCAAAACATACAAAAATTAATTAAGTTTGCATAACAAAAACACAAAAATAGGTGCAACTGTTGCTACAAATGCCACAATACAGCATTTATATGAGCTAGTTATGAATTTAAACTTCTGTAAGTTAAACACTGAGCAAAGTTGTTGTTCTTCATGAGCCAGTTGTAATGCGCATCAACACTATCATCGACCTCAGCATGACTGGGTTAGCTAATTATTATTATTATTATTTTTTTTTTGAGGGGGTAGGTAACGATTAGGGGACTTATACCATGGGTTCTCATCTATATAGCAAGAAAGTCAGCTCACTTAGACTCTAAACATACAGTATAGTAAGGCAGGGATGCCTCATAGCCCCAACGGCCTCGACAGCAATCGTGAAAGATGTCATAAGTACTGAAATTAGTTTGGACATCTTATATGAATAATGAATTACTGATATTATTGGAGAACAATGCCAAGCCACTGAGGACAATGGAAATTATAAGAAGTCCTGTTTCAGAAGCTCATAACACAAAGGAAGTGACTGAAATCGTGAGGTTAGCGAAATGGAAACTTGAACAAACTAAAACAACCATGGTCATCATGATCCAAGATATCCCATCTCGTGGAATGGAGGCACTGATGGACACGAACAACATCACACGTACACGTGAGAGGCGCGATTTGTTCGACCTGAGTGTTTCAATTCTAGGGAATGTTTTTTGGATTGGCTACAGAGGAAGATCTTCAAGAAATAAACAACAAATTTAATAAGATAGCTCAGGTATTAGTGTATCAAACAGAAGCTAGATGACAGTCAAAATACAGCAATTACGTCGATTGTGAAAAAACTCAGGAAGGCAGAAAGCATAACTCACCATAATGTGGACAAAATAAATGCAATGGAAGAAAACATGACACATTTTCAACACTTCTCAGTAATCATGGAACATATTGACATAATAATACTCCAGTTAGATAAAACTAGAGTTCGTTATCAATCTTTGATGAAAGGAATTGCAAATGCTGGTAATGGCAAAATCACCATTAACCTACTTCCAGTTCACGATCCACGTCAGATAATCAGTCAAAGGCATACATAAACATGGTTTAAAGCCTTTATTCTGGGGCAGGAATATCATGCAGTATTATCCATACTTAATAGCTATCTATCTATCTATCTATCTATATACCTAGGCTGCTTCCCCCAAGGAAAAGGGAGGTAGCCGAGACAGGACGACTCACTCTCCATTTACTCATCCATTCAAACACATTCATTCGCATCTTAGCCCCAAAGGGGAGAACGGACAGATCCTCAACGCATCACACGGCACAAGGGTCAACTGAGCAATGCAATCAGTGAAATCCACAGCAGGGCCCGACAGCAGAACTGGTTTACCCCTGCCACATCATAACAGACCCATCCCCTTACCCGCACCTGACCTGACTAGCTGATCAGACCAAATGCGGGAGAATATCCCCTCAGGGCTGCGTCATCAATTATTCATTCACAATTTATCTCCATTTATTTCTGTCACGCACAGCCACTCTTCCTTGCTCAACAGACATCCCTCTCGCATCCAGCGCTCTCTTCACACTGTCCATCCATCCTATTCGTGGTCTTCCTCTCAGTCTTACACCTCTCACATCAGATCTAGTTATCTTTTTCACCAATCGCTCATTATCCATTCTCTCCATATGCCCAAACCATTGCAACACCCTCTGCTCAACTCTACCAGCCATCTCCCGAACAACTCCAGTTCTCCTTCGCACTTCATCATTTCGCACTCGATCCATACGCGTCACTCCACACATACTCCTCAGACATCTCATCTCCATTACATTCAAACTTTTCCTCACTGCTACACCCATATTCCATGTTTCAGCCCCATATAATGCAGTCGATACCATAACACCCTCATACAGCCTTCTCTTTACATCCATTCTAAGCGAACGACATTTAAACACTTTTTTCATTCCTCCCAGCACCTTTCCTACTTCATTTATTCTAAACTTCACTTCTGCATCTATTCTTCCATCCACAGCAACATGTGACCCTAGATATTTAAAACAATCTACCTCCTCAAGCAACTCACCATTCAAAACTATATTCATCCCCCTACCATCTATCAACCTCGTACACTTCATCACTTTACTCTTATTCTCATTTACTTTCAATTTCCTCCTTTCACACACCCTTCCAAACTCCTCTACCAATTGTCTCAATCTCTCCTCTGAATCAGTCACCAGTGCAGTATCATCTGCAAACAACAGCTGCTTCAGATTCCACTCTACTCCATCAACATTAACCAGACTCAGACCACCTAAAACTCTTGCATGCACCTCCCTTACAATGCCATCCATGTAAATATTAAACAACCAAGGCGACATCACACATCCATGTCGCAGCCCCACTCTCACGGGAAACCAATCACTCACAGCATTTCCCACTCTTACACACGCTCTACTATTTACATAAACCTACCATCAAGTCCATACAATCTTAAAACAGTCCACAAAGCCTCCCTATCAATTCTATCATACGCTTTCTCTAAATCCATAAATGCCCAAAAGACATCCTTGCCTTTCGCTAAATACTTTTCACACACTTGTCTCACAGCAAACACCTGATCAACGCATCCCCTCCCTCTCCTAAAGCCACACTGCTCATCACTAATCATTCCCTCTGTACTTAATAGCGACTCTGATATATATATATATATATATATATATATATATATATATATATATATATATATATATATATATATATATATATATATATATATATATATATATATATATCAGACTCGTCTCTACCAGACAGCCTAAGCCACTTGGTAGAGATACATAGGCTGTATCGACCCCATTTCGGTCGGGATAGGCAGGTCCTGCAGTGGACACTCAAAAGGCTGATGATGATGATAATATATATATATATATATATATATATATATATATATATATATATATATATATATATATATATATATATATATATATATATATATATATATATATATATATATATATATATATATATATATATATATATATGTGTGTGTGTGTGTGTAAATCATAGATACATTAGAAATATATTATTGACTCTTACTATAGTAGTGGCATGGTACTGCCGTTGCATTAATATATGCGTATGTCTGTTGTACGTACACATTTGTGCCAATATATTACTACAATATGTTATACAATATTCTGTATTCAGTTTTACTCCCATGTATTTACTCCACTGTACGTACAATATATTACTACAATATTATATTCCTGCAATATTGTTATATCTCTACAATATTGTTAGGAATATTATGTCTCTGCAGTATTATTATGTATAGCATGTATTATTAGATTAGAATGTAATTAGTTGCTACATGCTGTCGTTGGTTTGCCAGCAGGGCGTGACCGAGCGATGTCAGGACTCTAAAATATCATAATACAATACATAATAGCTAGTAACATACATATGTAATCTAGAGGTTAGGTTAAAGTCATGGCTAGAGCTGGAGGAAATCGCATTTGCACATTCTCCCTCAGGAATGCCATAGAAATCAGGTGTGACCCCTGATCGGAAAGTTCCCAGGATCGAGAAAATCCCACTCAACCATGCATAACACGTGAAACAATCACATATATGGACGAGAAAGAGTTAGCAGGCAGAAGGAGTTAGGAGAGAGAAGCAAGAAGAGGGTCTAGGAGAAAGAGAGAGGCACGGTGGGGAAAAGGCAGGCATGCGGGTTAACGAGTAACTCTCATCTCATTACGCAGTGCGAGACTAGTATTTTTGAGAGATTCCCTTTGAAGAAAATAAACTACGATCAAACTCCAGACTCATCTTTATCTTTCTCCTGTCATCGACGACAAGTACAACTAACATCATCTACAAATCAACTCACTGTTATAACAGCTCGGCTATGACTACGATATATCTACAATTATGACAGTAACAGCAGCCGTGTCCACCATTAAAAGTATCTCGTTAGATAGCATAGAAAACTCAGAATGGGTAGGAACTGATGTCAATGTGTCACCAATGCATGTCATTGATATCACTGGATACAGTATATAGCTACACTATGTAAATTGCCTGAAAGAGTCCTCAGAATTGCAAAAACAATATCATTTAATCCAGGAATGTGTTTACTAGATTATGTGCTTGAGGATGAGTTGCAATGGAATAAGGCAGGTGTGACTAAGATATCACCATGTAATAAAACAGGATGAAAGTAGCAGAAATTGTTGCAGTGACAAATAAATCTAATACAAGTAAAAACCAGAGAAACTCTTTTCAAGAATACAGACAAACTATCAACAGAACTCGAGAACTCGCTCACGCACAGAAGACAACAGGCAGGCTATGAAACTGCGGCTTAGTCCAAGCAAACAATGTGCTACAGAAAGACCAAAATATGTTAAATCACCTCGTAAGTCAAACTCGAGAGACAAACTGGTCACTACTGTACAAATCCAGGCCACACAAGATCTGAATGTTACATTAAAAATAAAGAGGACAGAGACAGATAAAAAAGAATTGAACCCTACTGTAGGAAACACAAAACAGTCACTGGACCTCAGACTGTAAAATAATAGAGCAATTAATATCTGTCCACAAGTCAGGGAAGATTGTGTCAACAAAAAGACAACAATGTATAAAACAATCAAATAAACGAAGAGTAAAGATAGGAACTCAGTTATGGAAATGAAAGCATTTTGGTTTCCCCTTTTTGTGAAGATGAGAAGATTTAATAAACATTCACAATTTGCACCGATGCTTCTCTTTAATGCTTAGGACCCGTACTAATGGAAGAAGATAAATGTGGTAAACATGAACCAATTGCATTTGCCAGTAAACAAACAAAAGGAGCCAAGAAAAAATATTGTATCACACACCCCGAAGCTTTTGCAGTAATATCTGCACTTGAAAATTTTTGCGATCTTGAATATGGTTACAAAATTCACTTCTGTACTGATCATAAGCCTCTCTTGGGGATGTTTCAGACAAAACTCCTCACTAAGAGGAGAGCAAGATGGAAATGTGCAGTCCATAATTATTACAATGTAAATATTCATTCGATAAAAGGTACAGATATAACAGCAGCTGATGCCTAATCATGAAATCCAACAAAGACCAATGTCGCTACAATAAGTCTAATAGTCGGGGAGCTTAGGGACTCAATCGTGCAGATTCATCTAAAAGCACCCAATTTGGCCCAGACGTAGGTTATACTTCGTACTATACCATTTCGATTTTTAGAGAGTGCCAAGAGCAGCGCCCACTGTGGCCCCCTTTTTTGGGGGGAAAACCCCTGTGTGGGGGGTATTTTTCTCATATTTTTCGTTCTTTCTCCAAAACGGTGCATCGGATGTAAAAATTGTATAGGGACAAGAAAAATTGGAAATAAAATTCTGCACAAGTTTGTCCCTATGTGTTTTTCTTGTAAATATAATAGTTTCTACGTAAACGAGCCCGAAATTGGAAGGTGCGATTTGCCGTAAATGAAAAAAAAATCAATTTCACGATTACTTTTCCTTTAATAACTCCTGAAATATGCATTTCTCAATAAAATACCATAAAGATGAGATTGTAGGGTGAAAACTCCTCTTTCATTGGATTTATGTGTTGTGTTCTAAGTGTTATGTAAATTCTTATGTTTTTGCAAAAAAAATGTATTGTTCATTTGACCCGTATGTAGACTAGACCATTACGAATATGATCTCTGTTTTGACATTCATTGTCAAAAACTTCCTTCCATGATCAGGAGCTGGCACGGGGGAGGGAGGGGGGGGGTTGGGTCCATTAGCCAAGTTCTGTTTGTCTGCAAGTAACTATCAATTTCATTGTTAAAAATTACAAAAAAAAAAAAAAAATCTAGGAAAGGCATAAAGACTGCCGCAGAGTACAAAACTACATAATATAATTTAATAATTACAATTCTCCAGTGTAACAAAAATCAGTTTTGAGATATAAAAATAAAGAGTGCGCAAGAACTACAACTTCACATATCACCATCATCACTGTCATAGTTAATGCATCAATCTTCACACTTGCACAGTCCTGTACAATGCAAAAATGCAGTATAGTACAAACCTCAAAACAAACTAAGCACACATTTCTCCAGTGAAATAAAAATCAGCATTGAAATATAAAAATAATAATGTACCAGAACTAAATTTTTTTTTACATCACCATCATCATCACAGTCATTGTTTATGCATCAACTTTCATAGTTACACTGTCCTGCGCACTTAAATAAATGCAGTACAGTACAAGCCTCAAAATACATTAAACACACAATTCTCCAGTGTAATCAAAATCAGCATTGAAATATAAAAAGAAATAATGTCCAAGAACTTCCATTTCAAACATCACAGTCATTGTTTATGCATCCACCTTCACACCTGCACAGTCTGGTGCAGTGGACTCCAGCTCTATTATATTTGCAGTTTCTAGTACAAGATTTGATACAACCACAGTGGAGGAGGATGGAACATGCATTACTAGCATCTGCAAGTGGTGTCCAGTATGGTATCCAGGTGACACGGTCATCCCTGTGCCAGCCCCATTCATTAAAATCTGGGATTTCTTGGGATAGTGAGGTAGCTTGATTCCTGTAGAAGCTGGCCTGCATCAGTGCTCTCTTTATGTGCTAGAACAGTGCAGCTTGAGTAGGTGGTATACTCTCAAGTGTTTTTCTGCCGGTTGTAAAAATACAGTGCCTGGCATCATTGACCTTGGCCAAACCACACCCCTTACTGCATTGTCACCACAAATCTTTCCAAGTTTTGCATGTGCTGAGACTCAAGGGTGAAGAGTTTAGGGTCTTTGCTAAGGGCTGTCAGTGTTTCAGTAAGTCCAGGTGTACTTTACCAAGATGCCCATGCAGACTTTTTGCCACAACCAAGGAACTGTGATGTTGTGTCAAATCCCGTAATGACATGAAATAGTGGCAATGCCAGAGACTTCCATGGTCCAAGCTGAGAGCAGATGTCGTGGATGGGAATATCACGATATTTCTTTCCACTGCCAAGACCTACCCACAGCTGTGAGAGGCCGAGCATGGTAAAGAAGTGTATAGTAAGAATCACCACATCGCTGTCAACAGTGCGTACATACACTGTCTTGTGACCCTTTCCTGCTGCATGTGCCAGATGGAGCAAGATTCCTGTATCTGCCTCAGAGTGGTTACAGGGTTGGAGTGCTGAAATATCACAGGGCCTGTTGGAATGCACATATTCATACTTGGTACTCAGTAGAAGCCTCCCATCCATGTCACTCTTGACAATCTCTTCACCAAGAAAAGGAGAGTTCTTTCTTGTTTTCCTCATTTTTAAGGAAGCCACTGTTCCAGTCATGCTTCGGAATCTGTGGACCTGTACCACTTCGCTGATGTGTGATGGCTTTGAGGCTGTTATCAGGATTGTTATCCCACACTGCATCAATACGAGTGACTGTTGGGGTCGTCTGAGACATAATATATGGCACGATGTTTCTTGATGCATAGTCAGAAAGGGCTGATGATGTGGACCGCACCATATGGACAATAACTGCCATGTCTAACACAACAACTGTGGCTAGTCTTGCTAAGGCTACCTGGCCTTTTGGTGCTTGGATGCATTCTAGAATATCAGACTTGGGACCTGATCAAAGCAACCCTCGATCTGACAAACTAGGTGGCTCTCATTGATTTTCAAAGCGAGAAAAATCTGCCATATCTGCATCTGGACGAGACTGTAGAGAAAGGAAGAGTTGTGTGATCAAAGTCATATTCTTCTGCTGACTGCTGCACTTACTCCCCTTCTTGACTGGAACAGGGCGATTAGCAAAGGTTAGTATTTTGTTTCGTGGGATGACATCAGAGATTGGCACTTCAGCTGTTTCTAGTCTTTGTGAAATGTGAACTGCATAAAGGGCTTGGCCAACTTCATGAACTTGTAACAGTTATTTGGCAACTTCTTGTTCCATCACAACCTTTGTGTCAAGTGTTACGAGCTCTTGACCTGTGTCAAGGAAGGGATTACCTAGTTGCTCAACAACTTTTATAAATGAGTGTACATCTTTCTGATACTTAACTTGTAAGTTGTGTGATTCTTCATGATGAACAGTGTTTGTGCATGATGTGTCGAGAACAGATTCAAACTATTGGATACAACTGGAACAGTCTGGACCTGCCAACATGAAGAGTGTAAGAGCATCAGGATTATTATAGAGTCCAACTGCTCCACCATGTGCCTGGAGACTCTTATTGGATTGATCATGTGACTGATCTTTTGCAATAAGGCTGAACTTGTGTGATGACCTCTGAACAACAAAATTCCCTTTTAGAAACTCAGCATACACATTTGGATGTTTCCCTGACAGCTGGACCATATCCCGCACATGTACTGGTAGCCAACGTGCGTAATTTGTATGGTCCAGAACATGAAACCATGGGCAAAGCTCATCACACACTTGAACTTAAAGAAGAAAATATCCCTCACAGAGTGATCGAACAAAGCGACACAGTAGGAGCTCAAGTTCCATGATGGTAGACCAGTACTTGAACTGGGGAACTTCTGCTTGGCAATGTTGATCCCACATCTCCAGTGACTCTGGTGGTCCAAGCACAGTTGGACAATACTGAGAATAAGCCCTGTGCTTCAGGACGTAGAGGGACATGAGTGAGACTTGGTGGGCATAACTTGTGCGTTTGATGTGATGCTCACTGAGCACTAACTGAGCACGACCACATGTCAGAACTTGTGCCTGAGAAAGCATTGTAGTCCATCCTGAACTGTACAACAACTTCACAATCATCTGATGAGCCTTGTCTTCAATATGCAGTGCTCCCATCATCAGAATCAATTTATCTTCCCCTAAAGTGTCTGGGAATTTCCACTGCAGTTGTTCTGCCAAAGCATATAGTGGCTGATCTGCGCCAAGGACACCTGTCTGCCCTGGATTCAGGAATTGTGTGCCTTGCATTGTTAGTTCCATTGCATGCTTCATCATGGATAGAGAGGCAGCTTTGTCTGGGAAAAGTGGAAGAACCCCTATCACTGCCCGAGGCTTTACTGAGTCATCATTCATGCAGCGAGAGTTGTATCCTGACCATGTGATGACTTCACCGTTTGGAAGTGTATCCTGCACCAGCACTGATGCTACGTGGGCCATCCACGTTTCATTTTTTGTCTTGGCCGCCCCCACCAAATCATAGAATGGTCGAGTGCAATCACAGCACTGTGTTCATGTAATTCAACTGGATGTATGATCACATACGAGTCTGGTAGATGGGGTGCAGATATATCGAAGATGTCAATTTCGATAGGATCTCGCTGCACTCCCATGTTTTCTCAAGAAAGGTGGTTCGTTGGACTCAACGCAGTACCATGAAACTCATCCTGTGACAAGTTTCCCTTGTTATGACTATCCTAGTTGTCGACATCATAAGTGACAAAAACATTGGATCGAAGATTAGTTGGTAACACCAACCCATCTTCAGCATACCGCTTGCATGCTGCTCGTGCAATTGATTGCTTTACCTTCCTGACATGGGTATAAGACACCGAAAGGCCAAGATCATGGGCATTCTCAATCTGTTTCTTCATTTGAGCATCTCCAAGCATTTTGAGGCCTTGGTAAAGAGGGAAGGACATTTCACACTCTCTACCATGACGTATTGTGTCTGATTTGCAGGCATGATGTGTTCCAGAATATGTGTTTTATATTAGAAGCTGAGAGATAGTACAAGCAATCTTTGCCCTTTCTGATGTGTATTCATTGTTATCAGTATACTCTTGGTCTTGCAGAACGGATGGACCCTGGAGAATAATATTAATGAAACTGTGAAGCTCTTTTGGGACGGGGGAAGTCAAACAGTTTGTGGAGAAAGACCCACTGAAGGGTTCCTGCTTCTGGAGACAAAGCCTATGCAAAATCACTGCTGTCCGCATTAGTAATAGGGCATCATCTTGATCAATCTTGTTATGAAGCTTGACCAGTTGTTCACCAACCTTGGTCTTGTTAGACAAATATACTTCCTTCCCTTGGGGATATGCAACCCATTCAGGGAAAAGGCTGAGAAGGTGCTCTTTGAACCGGGTGGAATGTGGCTCTCTGACATCATTACATGGGTGTCCCTGGTTTTCCATCAGTGTGCGATACATCTCTCAAAGAGCTGATAATTGAACAACTGATTGTGAATCTTCAACAAAGGCTACAATTTGAGCACAGGCAATTGGATCGAACTGAGGTGGAGCAGGGCTTGTAGATGCTCGATGATGTGCAGCACGCGCCAAGTCTCGCAAATGTAAATAGCATTTAACATAGAAATGGGTTTCACATGCATGGGCATCAGCAGCTTGTGCAGTCAGTCGTCACAATAACAAAATTTTCATTTGACTGCACTCAACTTTTGAGACTGGCATCGACATTGTCAGTAGCTACTTTATGCAGATTGTTCTGATCTCCCTCACAGATAACACAGAACCTGACATCAAGACCTGATGTGTTGGAATTCCCAGCTGACCTGAGTTTTTTCGGAGTACTCTGTGTACTTGTTTCTTGCTTCTGGCGCAACCGTTTAACACGAGAGCTACTACAGTAACTCCTACATGATTTGTGGTGCTTTGCGTTTTTTGAAATAAGTGTTACTGTAATACCTGAACCATCATTTAGCTGATCAAATGACACTGACATACCAGATGGGATAGCATTAATTTCTCTAAAGTCATTCCGATCTCTCCCAAGTGTTATATGTCCTTCTTCTCTTGATGTCGTCAACCGCTCATTTTTATCCGACTGGCAAATACAGCAGAGGTCCCAGTTGATATCATCGATCGTCTTATATTCTGAATTGACACACATACAGTTGCAGCAAATCCACAATGTGCTTCCACCACCTGTCCACTATTAACAACCATCAGTACACTGTCTCCATGAAGCAGTCCACTATTTATCACATACATTAGTTAATTAGTTACTCTTCACTAGTCCGGCGTTCATCACCATGTTCTAGTTCACTGTTTATCACCATGCACTAATCCGCTGTTTATATGCTACCATATACTAGTCCATAATTTAGCATCATGCTCAATCAACCTTGCTCTACTTCACTATTTATCAGCATGCACTCAACCAGGCTACAACAGTTATTGCCGTACGCAAGTCAGCTTATCAGCACACCTGAAAGAGAAAGAAAAAAAATGTTTAATCATGCAATGGATTTTTTTTTTTTTTAAATAGATATTTACGATAAAACGTTTTCTTATTTTCGGGCCTGTGTATGCAGAAACGCTAATATGTAGAACAAATACATATCTAATGAAAGAGGAGTTTTCACCCTATAATTTCATCTCTATGGTATTTTATCAAGAAATGCATCTTTCAAGAGTTATTGAAGGAAAAGTAATCGTGAAATTGATTTTTTTTTTCATTTACGGCAACTCGCGCCTTCCACTTTCGGGCTCGTTTATGCAGAAACTATTATATTGACAAGAAAAACATAGAGACAAACTTGTGCAGAATTTTATTTCCAATTTTTCCTGTTCCTATATATTTTTCACATGCGATGCACTGTTTTGGAGAAAAAACGAAAAATATGGGAAAAATACCCTCTGCAAGGGGGTTCTCCCCCCAAAAAAAGGGGGCCACAGTGGGCGCTGCTCTTGGCACTCTCTAAAAATCGAAATAGTATAGTATAACCTACGTCTGGGCCAAATTGGGTGTTTTTAGATGAATCTGCAAGATCACCCCTTCCTGAGTCCCTAAACTCCCCGACTATATGGGAAAAACTCCCCAACAATGAAGAGATATCTCGGGCAAAAAGACAGGACCTGTCTGGTCTAAATTTATTTATCATTTAGAATAAGGTGATGATACACCATTACTCAAGTTACAAGTATCTCTCAAACATTTCACGATAGTATACAATATCTTATATAGGGTAAATCCAGGACAACTAAATCGTCAAAGGAATATTAGGAAATTGGTCATTCCTAATGAAATGATACTTCATATTTTGAGGATAATACACTATAGTCCACATGCAGGGCACCCTGGCAAAGACAGAACGGTCAGGCTGGCCCAGAAGTCATATTACTGGCCATTGTTAAGCAAAGACGTACACGGTAACATTGACAGATGAGAATCATGTGCGAAGCCTAAAGGATACAGTCTAATACCACCACCCATAGGAAAATATCCTGTGCCTAACCGACCGTGGGACGTTGTCGTGGCTGACTTACTTAAACATATCTTTTTGTTGCTACTGGTCATTTCCCAAGATATGTGATTTTGGCTCCAGTTAAGGCTAAGACAGGTGAAACAGTCGTGCAGGTAATTTTAGTTACTATTATCTGTAAGTACAACACCCCAAAGGTGCTAATAAGTGATAATGAGAGGAAAAATTAACTCTGAAA
Source organism: Coenobita brevimanus (assembly GCF_032717465.1). Taxonomy (NCBI): domain Eukaryota; kingdom Metazoa; phylum Arthropoda; class Malacostraca; order Decapoda; family Coenobitidae; genus Coenobita; species Coenobita brevimanus. Next base: position 36,139,802 of record NC_136997.1, on the reverse strand, counting down.
TTTTATAAGAAATATGTAAACAATACAATATAGAAAAGGTTAATGTTTTAGCCAATTATCCAGCGTCTAATGGATTGGTAGAGAGGCAATAAAAATGTGTTACTTCACATTCTTAATGAGAATCTTGCAATCTGGGATGATTGGATCCACAGAGTTGAAGAATCAATTAATTGTGCAATTAACAAGTCCATAGCAGACACACCTCATTTCATTATTTACGGGACAGACAAATGTCTCCCATGTGAGATAATTGGAAACGAACAAATGCCTATATACAACTATGAAGATTATCCTAAACTTCGTTTACGTAAATTCCAAGAGATACAAAGTTAAAGAAACAGTTAACGATGTCCAAGGGAGAAATGGCAGAATCATTGAATAAGGCAAAAAAAAAAAAAAAATCAAATATCAGCATTAATGATATTGTTTATGGCATCACACACTAGAAACAATAAAATGTCACCGATATTTGAAGGTCCATACGTAGTAATTAAAAGAACAGCCATTAGGTATTAATTAACTCATTCTCGAGTGACGAAGAGAAAAATATTTATAGTGATCATTTAAAGTGTTTCAAGAAATTTAGCTTGCAGTTAAAAAACATGGGATACAACCAAGAAGAAGAAAATATGTTTATATACCGGAATAAATTACGATCGCATACCAGACATACAAACATAGGTGCAACTATTACAGCAAATATCATAACAAGGCATTTACATGACCTAGGAATCTATTTAGACTCCTTCTATAGGTGGTAGAGTGAGCAATTCTAGGTAATATTTTTAGATTGGCTGCAGAAAATGATCTTGAAGAAATAGATATCATATTTAACAAAGCTACAGATTCATTCATATCAATATAAGCTCACTGATACCCAGAACACTGTAGTGATGGCAGTTGTAAAGAACTTCTAAAGAACAGAGAAATCAACTCAGGGAATTGTGGAGAAAGTAAACGGACTAGAAGGAAATACCACTTTTCCAACACTTCTCAGTGGTTATGGATCATAAGGACATGATAATAGCTCAGTTAGACACTACTAAAGCTCATTATTAAGCTTTCATGAAAGGCATTGCTAAACTGGGTAACGGTAGGATCCCTACTGATTTACTTCCCATTCACAATCTACATCAAAAAATCAATCAGGGTGTGAGTAACTATTGTCTGAAACCTTTGATGAGGAAAGGAATTTGATGTTAAATTATCCATAATTAGAAGCAACACTCACACCAACATCAATAGTAGTTCTTGCACCTTTCATAACATGATTTTTTCGCTGTCTATGAAATATACCCTTTTCCTTCTAAAGAAGATGAGTGATTTGTCACCAACAACACCAAAACATAATTCATCATGGTCTCCAATAAACAGGACACTGTCACCTTCGCAAGTGGAACAACAATTGAACATAAATGTCTCAGATCACTGCATGCATTTCACCTGTGACCTGCATAAATCTTCACGTTTCAGCCAGCTGAGGCAGTAATTTGTGAAATGGCCATCAAAATGAAACACAAAATTCATCATTGCAACTTCACATTTGCTCGAAATAAACTCATCCATCATCAACGAATTGGACATTCACAGTATTTCAACTTCACTCAAAATACGTCAGTTTTTATAATTTGCTCAGACACGTTTCCAAAACATGCGGTAAATCAGCATCTGGTTTATACATATCATCTGATTACTGTTCGGTACTAACACCTTCACTGTCCACCTTATCAACTAATCACCACTATACTATTCTCAACCACACACATAAATACTTCCAACCATTACCTAAGATGAATTTAGATACAGATATTGATCCACCTGGTGAACAACCCTACATCTTTACTATTCTTAATAAGCTAGAACAGCTTGTACAGCACCCTACCCGTGTCCCAGACCGCCTTGGAGAGAGCTCCAACATACTTGACTTCTTCCTTACAACTAATCCTTCTGCTTACACTGTTAATCTTTTCTCTCCGTTTGGCTCCTCCGATCACAGCCTTATTACCTTAACCTGTCCTATCACTCCGGTAAGGCCTGTGGACCCTCCAGGGAAACGTCGCCTGTGGCATTTTGGAGCCGCGGACTGGGAGGCCCTCAGGCAGTACTTCTTTGCTTTTCCCTGGAATGATTATTGCTTCCATGGCCGGGAGCCATCTGAGTGTGCCTTGCTCATTACGGAAGTTATTCTCTCAGGCATGGAAGCATACATTCCTTTCTCATATCCTTTGACTAACGCAAGAAAGCCTTGGTTTAATCACGCTTGTTTTAATGCTGTCCGCAACAAGGAGAGGGCCTACAAAAGGTACTGGAGCCAACCCACCCCTGAATCACATCATCTTTACGTTTCTGCCCGGAATCGTGCTAAGTCTATTCTTCACTCAACTAAAAATAATTTCATCCGTACTAAATGCTCTCAACTCTCCAACTCGAATTCTTCCCGCTCCTTCTGGCACCTTGCAAAAATTCTTTTAACAACTTTACCTCATCATCCTTCCCTCCTCTTTTCTACTCTGATGGTTCTGTAGCTATTTCTTCCACTGATAAAGCAGATCTCATCGCACAGACTTTCTCCTCCAATTCCACCTTAGACTATTCCGGTGCTGTTCCTCCATCACTTCCTGCCTCTGACTTCCTCATGGCTAACATTAAAATTTTTTCAGCTGATGTATTTTCTGCCATCACTGGCCTCAATACTAACAAGGCATATGGGACTGATGGAGTCCCTCCTGTTGTTTTCAAGAACTGTGCTTCCGTGCTTACACCCTGCCTAGGCAAACTCTTTTGTCTTTGTCTGTCAATTTGTACCTTTCCTTCTTGCTGGAAGTTTGCTCTCATTCAGCCAGTCCCAAAGAAGGGTGACCACTCCTAACCCTCCAACTATTGTCCAATTGCTTTAACGTCCTGTATTTCAAAAGTTTTCGAGTCAATTCTCAATAGAAAAATTTTAAGGCATCTTTCCTATCACAACCTTCTTCCTGATCGTCAGTACGGGCTCTGTCAGCGACGCTCCACTGGCGATCTTCTCACCTACCTTTCAGACTCCTGGTCATCCTCCTTTCGGGACTTTGACGAAAGCTTTGCCATTGCACTTGACATCTCATGATCGAGTCTGGCATAAATCCTTAATTTCCAAACTGCCCTATTACGGGGTCTATCCTTCTATCTGTGCCTTCATCTCTAGCTTCCTTTCTGGTCGTTCTGTAGCTGCTGTTGTAGACGGCCATCGTTCTTGTTCTAGATCTATCTTCCTTTAATTCATCAATGACCTTCTAAGCTGTACATCTAACCCTATCCACTCATACGCTGATGACTCCATCCTTCACCTTTCCATTCGTTTCCCGCAACGCTCATCTCAGCAGTTACTTCAACAAACAAGGGATGAGGCTATGGCACACCTAATGTCTGACTTGGCTAGTATCTCTGACTGGAGTAAAAATAATCTTGTTGTTTTTAATGCATCTAAGACTCTGTTCTGACACCTATCAACCCGTCAAAATCTTCCACAGGTATACCCACTAATGTTTAATAATATTCAGCTTAATCCTGCATCATCCTTGAACATGCTTGGGGTTTCATTTACCCGGGATTTATCTTGGAAAGATCATATTACATCTCTTGTAAAATCTGCTTCCAAGAGGTTGGGTTAGCTAAGCTGACTCCGTTCTTTCTTTAACCCCTGCACAATTGTTGACTCTATACAGGGGTTTTATCCGCCCCTGTGTGGAGTACAATTCTCATGCGTGGGGAGGCTCCCCACATACGGCTCTTCTCAATAGGGTGGAGTCAAAGGTTTTTCGTCTCATTAACTGTCCTCCTCTTACTGACTCCTTTCAACCTCTGTCTCTTCGCCGCACTCTTGCATCTTTATCTCTTTTCTATCGCTACTTTAATGGTCACTGCTCCTCTGAACTGTCTGCATGCATTCCTCCACCTCTACGACGGGCGTGTAGCACCAGTCTAGCTGCAAACTCTCATCCCTTTTCTGTCTAGCTCTCTAATGCAAGAGTTAACCGTTACTCCCAGTCCTTCATTTATGCAACAGGTCAACTCTGGAACTGTCTTCCTCTGTCTGTATTTCCTGCTGCCTATGATCTCCAGTCTTTCAAACGCAGTGTGTCCAGGCATCTCGAAATGAATGGATCTTGAATTTGGCTCTCTCTTATATTTTGTTTTTCTCTTGGAGGGAACTCCTATTGCGGATTCATGGCCTTTGGTTCCTTCTTCCTCGCATAAGAAAAAAGAAGTAAACTTCACTTAAATTTGAAACCATGCAATTGATCAATCAAACAATGTAACCTTGGAAAGAATATAGAAGGATTATTTACAGTCCATATTGTGTTTATAGCCAGCTTCATCATCATCATCTTGACTTACTTTCCCACCTTAGGGCAGAATGAGGAGTAGCAGTGTCCAGACAGCCCAAATTTGCCCAATCCAATGGGTTACGCTTCCATTCACACATCATTTGAAGTCCCCGGAATCCTGGCTCAATTGGATATGCCAAAAACATTTCACGTTCTGTAGCTTCACACAAACGTATCCGATAGAGTCCAGTTATTCTAATAATTTTCTCTGTCATACTTGCTGTTGGCTATGCGCAGAAAGCAAGCAAGGATTGAAAGCTTGGAATCAGTATTCAAAGGCAAAGCCTTGTAAATGAGACTGTGTAAATATTGTTCATACTATGAAAATATTTTATATAAAATAACAAAATCTGGGGTTACACAATGTATAGTACTAATCTAAAGTACACAACATAATATATATGTGCAAGTATTCATATTAAATTATGTTACCATATTACTATGTCCCATAAATGGATAGCAAGTACATACGTCCATTTTTTTTTTTTATACAAGTGACTGCTTTAGACTTACCATTGTATTTTTATTATATTGCTAATGTATAAATCATTCTATCTTTCTATTATATATATATATATATATATATATATATATATATATATATATATATATATATATATATATATATATATATATATATATATATATATATAATTTCCTGTGGCACCCCACGGGATGCATAGGGCCTCGATGAACTCTCTCTACCAATATTTGTCTCTTGCCATCTCCTTCAGGTCCCACCAACACTCCTCTCCCGCTTCGCTTTTCACTGTCCTCAACCAGGTTTTCCTCGGCCTACCTCTTCCTCCTCTTCCTCTAGCAGTCCACTCTGATACATCCTGTATTAAGCTGCCCTCTTTTCTATATATGTGCCCCAGCCATTTCCAGCGAGACAGTCTCCCATAGTCATCAACTTGTTCCACTCTCGTAAGTCACTTACTCTTTCATTTGTAACTCCGTCTTGCCACTTTACCCCAAGAATCCTTCTCAGTGTTTTATTCTCAAATCCTAATACTTTCTGATCTGTTGCAATTGTACTGTACCATGACTCATACCCATAAATTAAAATTGGTCTAACCATGGACTTGTAAATTTTTACTTTAGTATGCACCGAAAGCATATTATTATTCCGAACAGATTTCAACATTCCAACAGCCCGCCAAGCCTGTCTAATTGTCTCCTCGATTTCATTGTTTAATGATCAATTAGATGATACAATATCTGTACAGGGGAGGACAGAGATGTGAACAAAATGAGGAGCAGATCTAAGTGGCAATGATGCAGAGGCTGAGCTCATTATATAGGGGCCAGCAGAGCCTGATACAACTTGTAATAAGGACGCGCAAATGAAGCGATGGGGACAAACGGTCGACAATCCCGCACTGAATAACAGAAAGGACGACTTACTCTACTATAACGGTAGAAGGGGGGGACTGAGGCAGAACACGCTCGTGATCAAACATGCAGCATACTGTGCGTTAAAATTACACAAAGGATGATGAAATCATAGGCTATGTAACAATATATATATATATATATATATATATATATATATATATATATATATATATATATATGGTGAGTGATCGCCCTCTACCTACACAGATCAAAAGCCCTCGGGAGCAGGGGGGTGGTTGCTTTCTCAGGCAGAGGAACTCCTTGAGAGTGAAATGGCTGGGAAGCATGCCGGCACGTGACTGGCTACAGCATAGCTAGGTCTTTCGGGTGTGGGCAATCAGGCAAGTTAGCTGCCTACTGCAACTGCAACACAATGGCGAGGTGTTCAGGAAGTTAGCCAAAGAAACCTTGATGGACTCTGAAAGAACAATAATGGCCCCCAGTCCCGTGCAGCCCTTAAATGGGCAGGGGGTGCTAAGAATCTCACGGTTGCCTCAATTACAATCCAATTCCTTTGTTAATGCAAAAAATACAATTAAAATTGGTAACTGGAATGTGAGAACGTTAAATCATGACGGTAAAATCGATGAGTTAGTGAAGGTTTTTCAAAATTGCGGACTTGATATTTGTGCTCTGACAGAAACTAGATTGACTGGAGTCGATAAGTTGGATTTGGAGGATGGTATACGTTTATTGATATCTGGCCGACAGGACGGAATGCATTATCAGGGAGTAGGATTGTTGCTGGGTTGTAAGGCAAAAAAGGCTTTATGTGAGTGGGATCCTATAGATGAGCGATTGTTATATGCACGGTTTAAATCAAATCATGGCAACATCAGTCTGTTTGTGTGTTATGCATCTACTAATGATGCACTTGATGAAAGGAAAGATGCATTTTATGAAAAGTTGCAAGAAGGAGTAGGAAGGGTACCTAGACATGATGTTTTGATCTGCGTTGGAGACTTTAATGCAGTAATGGGCTGTTCAAATGAGGGATTTGAGGCATGTATGGGTAAGATGGGAGTTGGTAGTAGGATGAGTGAAAATGGAGTGAGGTTTGGAAGCTTCTGTCTAACAAATGACTTAGTCATCGGGGGCACACTCTTTCAGCATTGCAATATACACAAGACAACTTGGGTGTCGCCGTGTGGAAAATATACAAATCAGATTGATCACATCGCTATCAGTAGGAGGCATAAAAGTTCTCTGCTAGATGTTCATGTTAAACGGGGAGCGGATATTGGTAGTGACCATCAACTCAGCATTGCAAAAATAAGGTTTAAACTTAAAAATCAGAAGGAAAAATCTGGTGTTGGTAGATACGATATTGTTAAGCTTAGAAGGGAAGGAGAAGAAAAAGAGGAATTCAGATTAGAATGCAGAAATAGGTTTTTGGTGTTGGAAATGTTGGAAGAGAGGGAGAGAAGTGTAGATGAGATGTGGGAGGATGTGAACAAAGTTTTGCATGAGACTGCTGAATGTACGATTGGAAGGAGACATAGATTCAGGAGAAAGAAATGGATATCAGAGGAAACGTGAGATATGATAAAAAAGAGAGGTGAGGCTAAATTGAGGAGTGAGATGCAATGCGTTGATGAACGAGAGACTGAATTAGCAAGAGCTGCGTACTGGAGTTTGAATTCAGAAGTAAGAAGGTTAGCTAGGAGAGATAAAAGAAGATTTGTGGATGAAAAGGTTGCAGAGACTGAAATCTTAATAAACAAAAATGATGGACAGAGTCAAAGAATAGCATATGAATCGATTAGAGAACTGAGTGGTAATGCAGGTAAATGCAAGGAAATACCAGTTAGAGACAGGGAAGGAAATTTATTGACCAAAGATGGAGATATTAAAAATAGATGGAAAGAGCATTTTGAGACAGTTCTTAATAGACCAATACCACCAGAAGAGGATATACCGTCTGCTCAGGAAGATTTAAATATAGAAACAGGAGAGTTGAGGCTTGCAGAAGTGGAGAAAGCAGTAAAACAGTTAAAGAATAATAAGGCACCAGGGGAGGATGGTTTATTTCCGGAAGTGTTTAAAGTGGAGGGGGATATATTAATAATGATCTTGACCAAGCTATTCAATAAGATATGGGTGACGGGGTTACTACCATCAGTTTGGAAGAATGGTGTAATTGTTAAAATTCCGAAGAAGGGAGACCTGAGCGAATGTGGTAATTGGAGGGGAATCTCTTTGTCACCGATAGCTTTGAAAGTTTTCAGTAGAGTGTTGTTAAATAGGTTGGAGCCGGTGGTTGAGGGTATTCTGAGAGATGAAGAGGCTGGTTTTAGAAAGGGACGTGGTTGCAGTGATCAGATCTTTATAGTTAGGCATTTAATGCAGCAAGTTAATGAAATGAGGGTACCGTTAAGTCTTTGTTTTGTTGATTTTGAAAAGGCTTTTGATAGTGTTTCGAGAGAGACTATGGGGAAGATCATGAGACATTATGGAATACCAGAGGAGTTTGTGAGGGTCATTATGAACATGCATGAGGACACATTTTGTAAAGTGATGGTTGATGGTTGTCTGAGTGATTCGTTTGAAGTCAAGTGCTGAGTAATTGGTCATTGATTACATTATGGAACGCGTTGGAACAGAAACCGGTGCAGGTATACTTTGGGGAGAGAACAGGAAACTTTTGGATTTAGATTATGCAGATGATATAGTTTTGATTTGTGATGGGCCAGAAGAGATGCAGAGAGTGTTGGACTGTTTGGTGAGTGAAGGTCTCAAGGTGGGTTTGGTTATTAATTGTGGAAAAACTGAAATAATCAATATGAATATGGAAAATGCGCAGGAATGTGTAATTGGAGGTATGGTTGTAAAGCAAGTTGATAGGTTCAAATATTTAGGTACTTATTTAGCCAAGGATGGTTCTTTGAACTTTGATTTCGAGGAAAGGTTAAAGAAGGCTAATCAGGCAATGGCAATGCTTAAAAATATTTGGAATAATAAAAATTTTTCTATGCATACAAAAATCAAACTTTATAAGGTAATGGTTAGGAGTATCTTAATTTATGGACACGAGTCTTGGTACAGCACAGTGACTATGGAAAATAAATTCTTGGTGTTTGAAAATAAAGCACTTAGAAGAATATTAGGAGTTAAGTGGTAGGAAAGGATACCAAATAGTAGAATTAGAGAAATTACGGGAGTGCAGCCGATCGATGAATATGTTAGATTCTCACGATGGAAGTGGCTAGGACATGTGTTTAGGAGACAGGGAATAGTACGAGGTACACCAGGGTGGGTGGCACTTGGTAGGAGAGGTAGAGGAAGGCCAAAAGAGACGTGGGTGAGGACAATGAGACATGAAGCTGGAGATGAGTGTTGGGGAGATCTTGAGGAGTTAGCACAAGATAGGATGTGGTGGTGTGAGTTCATCGAGACCCTATGCATCCCCGAGGGTGCCACAGGAAATGATTGATTGATTGATTGATTATCAAACTTACTCATTTTCAAAACCTCTCTGCCGCTTGTATGTATATAGATAGATAGATAGATGCTTAGAGATACAGATATGGATAGATATAGATATAGATATATCCTTACAATCCTAAATTAGTCACCGAAAGGGGCAACTTGTACTTTATAAGAAAACTAGCTATACACTGTATCATACACACGATAACAAAATCAGGTTTATATATCTAAATATGATTGACTTAGGGCAGACAATACAAAATAATATACAATAAATTATTTCTCTCTCTCTGAACCAAGTTACAATAAGTGGAAGCTAAGTACTCACAGCTTTAGGAAATAGGAAAACTCATTGGCAATATAACCACACACTCGTAAAATTTGGACGTATATATAAAAAAGAGAAATGGTGCACAATCAAAGTGGTTTGTAATCAGTGTGAACAAGTGTATCTGTAGTAATGCGTCTAGTAAAAATATACGTGAAAGAATGTGCTAGTTCTTAAAGGTTTTATAACAGTTTACTGATCCCTCTTAGAGATAACAAGCCATTGTTCTGTCTTAAGTATAATCTCCAGCCTTTTACAAATAGATAAGGCATAAGCTACCAAATTATATGCTAACACATCACAACTCCTAGCCAATTTAGAGTCGTTAAGAAGGCGGATCTGGTAAGTCACTGGAAAACAATCTCACATAAAGTCCTCCTACATTTATATCACACCCACATAGGCCAAGGTCAAGGACTATCCTGCATAGTATATGGAAAATGTTTGATGTTGTTTTTCCCAGAAACAGAAAAACACCAAAATGATTACGTGATCTTTCTCAGCAGCTTTACAAACAGTGAAAAATAATGAGTTAATAATTTTTTCCAGCTCGGGGTGACAAAAAAGAAAAAGAAGCCTAGACTGGGAAATACAGACTCCCGATAAAAGATTTAGTGTTCTTGGCCGTTTTACTTTGTCTCCCTCGTTTATCGGTCGCATGTTTCACCCGTTTGTCTAATACCAATTGGGGTCATTACAGCCGTGACACCTCCCTTCCTGAGGAAAAGAAATTTACAAAAGGGAGATTTGAAGGTATTGTACAAAGTTTAATCCTGGACATGTAATCTGCTAGAAAGTTAGTAACCCCTTTTACATGCTAATCCACTAGGGAGTATTTCTGGAGAAACAGGGCCCATTGGTCAGTCTAAGAATTTTGTTTTCAAATCAAGACAAAAATTTCAGAGGGTGGTGATCAGCATAAGACTACCATTGTACCTGACCCTGGGCCAACATAAACAGAGAAGTGTTGCAGAACAAGTATGGGTGCAAGGAGTTCTTCCTTAATAGCTGAATAATTTCTCTGGGCCTTATTGAAATTGTTGTTAAAATAGCACACGGGTATCTGAAAACTTAGATAATTATCCTGAAGTAAAAATGCGCTGGCCCCTACGCCACTGGCATGTACAGCTAATTTAAAGAGTTTATCAATATTTGGAGCTTGATAGGATGGCTTTGACTTTAGAATAGGCGTCCTCATATTCATAATTCCAGTCATATGTTGCTGCTTTCCTTAATCTCTGAGGGAGGCTAGAAGATCAGGGAAGTTCAGGATAAAACGTCTATGATACCCTACCATACTTTCTTATTTGTAGGATGGGAGGAATTAACTACGTCGTGAACTTTAACATCAGGTGGGCTCACTTGGCCTAATCCTGCCTCAAAGCAGAGGTACTGCACTTGAACATTTACAAAATCACAGTTAAATCAAGCACTGAATTAGCAGAGGGCAGTCTCTGCAGTAAGGCATATAGTTGTTTCAAGTGATCCTCCCAGGAGTAACTAAAAACATCATCAATATAACTGACACGTCCCTTACGATCCCTTGTGAGATTATTCATCAGCCTCTGGAAGGTGGCAGGGGCATTATTCATACCATAAGGCATGGATTTACATATAATAATATTACGACCAATCACAAAACAGGAAATTTCTTGGGGCCTATTTGTTAGTGGAACTTTCCAGTATCCCTTCACCAAGTCTAGCCTTGTTATGAACTTTGCACTGCCTATAGCATCTATACAGTCATCCACACTATGAAGTGGGTAGGTGTGAGTCTTGGTTAGGGAGTTGACTTTACGATAACCAATAATGATGTGGCCCACCAGGTTTTGAGACCATTATGATCGGGAAGCATCACTCACTTTGACATGTCTCGATTAGACACTGCCGCAGCATGTAGGTCAGTTCTTCTTGGATTATGGACTGCTTCTGAGGACTAGCACGGTAGGATGATCTCATTACAGGGCTGGCATCTCCAACATCTATATTGTACTGTGCCACTACTGTCGATCCTGGCATGTCCTGGAGGACATCAGGGAACTTCCCAAGAGGGGTAACAACTTCGGCACCCTGCATAGCTGTCAAATGGGAGAGTTTTTCTGTTAATGTTTTCCGTGCCTCATGGTTTTGTCTCTAACTAGTCGTCTGGGTCAAAGTCAAAGGACAGGCCTCGTACTCCTCTAACTTGATTGCCGACCCCATGCATACATCAGTAGGGGGGTCTGCGTCTCGTCTGAAATTCTCCTTCAACATATTCACATAGTACAATCATCCTTCCTCCGTTCTAGGGTTAAGATGACATAATTAACTTCACCTACCCTCTTTTCTACAACATAAGGGAATACAAAACTTGCCTGCAGATGCTGACCATGAATGGGAAGCAAAACAAGAACTTGATCTTTTCCAGAGTTTCAAGGAGTCGTCATACCACATCTTCATCTTCTGAGATTACTATACTCCAAGTGTGCCCCGACTACTTACGTACTATACGATAGGCCAGTCTTACTTTAAATTTTGACACGTACCCTAGCAAGTTAATTTGGTTATCATCCTTGGCCCAATGTTCTTTACGAAATTTAAGAGGACCTCTTACTTAATAGCAAAAAAATACATGAAATGAGGAGTAGCCCAGGGACTCGTTCAGTGTCTCTCTCTGGGGGCAAAAGTCTATCTATCTATCTATATACCTAGGTTGCTTCCCCCAAGGAAAGGGAGGTAGCCGAGACAGGACGACACACTCCCCATTTACTCATCCATTCAAACACATTCATTCGCATCTTAGCCCCAAGGGGAGAACGGACAGATCCTCACCGCACCACACCGCACAAGGGTCAACTGCGCAATGCAATCAGTGACATCCGCAGCGGGGCCCGACAGCAGAGCTGGTTTACCCCTGCCACATCATAACAGACCGATCCCCTTACCCGCAGCTGACCTGACTAGCTGATCAGACCAAATGCAGGAGAATATCCCCTCAGGGCTGCGTCATCACTTATTCATTCACAATTTCTCTCCATTTATTTCTGTCACACACAGCCACTCTTCCTTGCTCAACAGACATCCCTCTCGCATCCAGTGCTCTCTTCACACTGTCCATCCATCCTATTCGTGGTCTTCCTCTCAGCCTTACACCTCTCACATCAGATCTAGTTATCTTTTTCACCAATCGCTCATTATCCATTCTCTCCATATGCCCAAACCATCGCAACACCCTCTGCTCAACTCTACCAGCCATCTCCCGAACAACTCCAGTTCTCCTTCGCACTTCATCATTTCGCACTCGATCCATACGCGTCACTCCACACATACTCCTCAGACACCTCATCTCCATTACATTCAAACTTTTCCTCTCTGCTACACCCATATTCCATGTTTCAGCCCCATATAACGCAGACGGTACCACAAAAGTAGGAAAGGCAAACACTTCTCCCATTCCTTTTCGTCAACACACATCTTTTTAAATCTGGTCTTCAAAGTCTGGTGATATCTTCCTAATGCACCCTGACTCTGAGGATGATAAGCTGAGGAAGGGAGATTCCTAACACCTTAAGGGTTTGTCTGAAAAGCCTGGAAACGAAATTAATGCCTTGTTCTGACTGAAGTTCCTTTGGAAGGCCTAAGCTGGTAAAGAAGTTTAGCATCTCTTTTACAAAAAATTTAGCTGAAATGTTTCTTAATGGAATGCCTTCATGATATATCTAGTGGTCATCGCAAAGATGTACTGATGGCATGAAAAGGTTTTAGACAAAGGGCCAACAATGTCCACAAGGACTCCAGTGAACGGAGCCTCAAACTCAGGTACAGGAATCAAAAGAGCCGCAAGAGTGGCCTTATTGCTCCAACCGACTAGCTGTCCAGTATGACACTTTCCCCAGTGTCATACCGGACAGATTCCGGACCAGTAAAAATGCTGCCAGATTCGGAGTGTCTTCCTCACCCATAAGTGACCTGCTAAAGACGAGTCATGAGCAATTGACATAATTTCCAGCTTATTTGGGTTTTGGAACCACCACCTACTATACACTGAAAACACTAATTTCTCCCCCCCCCCCAGTAGCAGGAGTCACGGCTAGTGTGCAACCAGGCGATCGAACAGCCCACACCCACCGCCCCTACCCCAAACCCAGTGTAACCGTTGGTAGATAGATGTGGAATGACCAAAGCTGGTGATGTTACAATGTCATTATTGTTTTTATAGGCAATTAGAACCAGTAGGGGTAAGTACAGTCGAGGCCATAAATAATCACCTATAATCCTGTACCCCGTACATCAAACTAGCTTCCTTATGCGTGGCAAGTCACACTGGAGTAAGAGGGGCTGAGAAGGAGGGGCCAGAGAGAGAAGGGAAGGTGGGTGGGGGGACGAGCGATGGTGGTGGGTGGAATGAGGGAGGGAAGGGAGGGGAGGGAGAATGAAGTGCAAAGTTATGGCCACATAATTTGTCTATTTTCTTTCATTCAAGCCATCATATAAAGGAGTTACTATTCGGTAAATAATGCTGCGTTACACCTTGTATAGCGGCGTCAGCTGACAAACTTTGGATAGGGGGTGATATCAAGGACTGGCTCGTGAGAGAAGTATACTGACGTGACAGATCAAATATTAGTGCAGAGCCATCGAAATTGACTTGGGCCCAGATTGTCAACACGTGGATAAGGCGACCAGAGTCCTGCCTTTAGGCAGGACAGTCTCGTTTTTTTTTTTTTTATCTGTCCCCCTATTTTAATTGTGAATAAAATGTCCTGCTTTTTGTGCAAATTATCTAAAATATCCCTCTTTTAGAAAATTACTATTACGTTATATATAATATGACCTTCTTTTATAAAATTATGATGAATTAGTAAAATTATGCCTAATCCAAACCAAATGAAATACTGATTAATATAAAATCTGTAATACTAACTGGTAACTGTGGTCTGCCCATTCACCGCACCGTACTGTATATTGGTCATTGGAGTTCGTTTGAGACATTAATGTTTAATTAGCAGTCTCAGGGTGAGGTGTTCCGTAGCAGCCGTCGCTGTCACTCGCATTTATGTCGGTCTCTCTCTCTCTCTCTCTCTCTCTCTCTCTCTCCACACACACACACACACACACACATGACAATGTCTCGCTTTTAGCTCCAATAAATCTGGGTCTGGTTAGTACTTGGATGGGTGACCGCCTGGGAACACCAGATGCTGTTGGCATCCCTACGTGTCAAGTGGGGTTGGTGGAGGATTAGTGCCCCTCCCTGTAAAAAACAATTAACTCTAAGCCCTTGGCCACCCCGTTTGGGATACATGGCGTCTGGCAATGAAATCTGGTCACCTTACGAGTGGAAGCCAGAGAACGAGAGGACACGGGCCCGCCTCCTCCAGCACACCAAAGACAAGTGGGAGCTGTTCAGACTAAACCAGCAAATCATCAACAACATTGTTTCCCCGGTGCCGCGAAGCCTGCACGAGGTGTTTAAGGCATGAGGCCACTGGACTACTTACTAAGGCTTTCCTGGTTGATTTGGCTTGACCGGTGCTGGTAAACATTGGCACAGATATATTTTGGGAGTTTGGGTAGGACTGTATTTCATTTTCCCTCTAACAGGTAATGAGAGATACCGTTACTATATCCACCCATGAGCACAGACATCAAATTTATTAACCTTTTATGAACATTTATTTTAAATAACTTTTCATATAGAGATGTCATTAAATAATTACTGAATTGACATGATGGTGACTGTATAGAGGGAGTGTATACAACGAGGGTGATCATATTTACTGCTGACACAGCCATGTCAAAGGTTGCATATAGTATTTAGTTCCAAAAATTAATTACATTTAAGGGTAAAGGAAGTTTCTTACACAAACATTACGCAAGTCAAAGCCATCCAGATTCCATTCTGCGTCTGAAGTCAAAATGCACGGATAAACAAATATCTGGCTCCGCACAAATTTTTAATGTCACGTCAGTATACTTCTCTCACGAGCCAGTCCTTGCTATCACCACATATCTAAAGCTTGTTTTCTGACGCCGTTATACAAGGTGTAATGTATCTTTATCTACGGAATAGTAACTCCTTTATATGATGCCCTGAATGAAAGAAAATAGACAAATTATGTGGGCACAACTTCGCATTTCATTCTCCCTTTCCTGCCTCCCCTCCCTCCCCTCTCCCACTCCACCCCCAGCACCATCGTTCGTCCCCCTACCCACCTTCCCTTCTCTCTCTGGCCCCTCCCTCTCAACCCCTCTTACTCCAGTGTGACTTGCCGCGCATAAAGGAGCCAATCTGAGGCACGGGATACAGGATTATAGGTGATTATTTTTGGCCACGACTGTACATAAAGGTATTTAATGTGTAATATTGTGTTGCTATCCATAGCATATGAGAAAGAAGGGAAAATGAAAGAAGACGTACAATGTATTATGTGTTATTGTGTATATACTTATGTCCTGTATTATAATGTTACAAATACGTATAGTATAGCAAATATTTGTTGAAAGATATGATGTCTTTTCTCATCCATTCTGGCTCCCACCTCTACCACCCTACTCTCTGGGTTTGTGTCTCTACAAAAAGTCTCTTTTACCCTCTCGTCCCCTAGTTCCGCCCTTTGTTAACCAATATAAAGTAAGATAATGATAAAATGATCCGTCAGGTACTGATCATATTAATATCACACACCTCTGTATTAAGCACCAGCAAATCAAAAAAATACAGTATCTCGGTATACCTGCCAACTATTTCATCCTGTTGTACTCTGTTATGTGACACACACTGCAAGTTGGACCTTGCGTTACAATGACTTACGGTTGTTTATCGTTAACACAGGTTATATGTGGTTTTGGACGTCCATTAATTCATATTAACGCGACAGTTTAAGCCCTACATTATAAACACGTAAGGGTTATGTTGCTGTCGTTATTGGATGAAAGAAAACGAATCAGGGATCGGCTCTGACGGACCACAAACTCTCTGCATAAAAGAGAATATTTCGACCTCTCGTCAGAGCAGTGACACAATGTCATTATGTATATGATTGAATGTCGGTCAGTCGCATTCATAATGACATTGTGTCACTGTTTTGAGAAGAGGTCGGCATATTTTCGTGAAGGCAGAGAGTTTGTGGTTCGTCAGAGCCGATTCCTAGTTCGTTTGCTTCATCCTACAATATCATGAACACAAACTTTACGCGTTTATAATGTAATGCTTAAATTGCCACGTTAATGAATTAATGGACGTCCAAAACCACACATAGCCTGTGTTAACGATAAACAACCGTATGTCCTCGTAACACAAGGTCCAACTTGCATTGTGTTTGTCACGTAACACCTTACAACAGATATTCCAAAGTATTGTGTTATTGATTTGTTGGTGTTTAATACAGAGGTGTATTGTAATATTAATATTATCAATACCAGACGGATCATTTCATCATCACCATAGTTTATGTTGGTTAATAAAGGGAGGGACTGGGAGACGGGAGAGTAAAGGAGACTTTTGTGGAAACAGAAGCCCAGAGAGTAGGGTGGTGGAGGTGGGAGTGACAATGGATGAGAAAAGATATATCTTTCAACAGAATTTGTTCACTATATTATACTTATTTTAAAACATAATATAGGACGCAAGTAGGCCTATATAGACACACAGTACATTGTAGGTCTTTATTTTCGTGCCTTTGTCATATGTTGTGGATAACAGCACAGTATTACACATTAAATACCTTTCTATACTTACCACTATTGGTTCTGATTGTGTATGAAAACAATCATGACACACTGTAACATCACCAGCTTTGGCCGTTCCACATCTGTCCACCAACGTTTACACTAGGGTTGGGGTAGGGGCGGTGGGTGTGGGCTGTTCGATCGTCTGGGCGCTCAGTGGCAGTGACTCCGGCTACAAAGGGGGGAGAAACTAGTCCCTTCGAGTGTACATTCTACCACTCGTTATCTTGAGCAACATTTGGAGGTCCCCATGGTAGCATTAACATGTTTTTTGGACTTATCATTCTGACAGTACAGACGCACATTCATCATCCCTGACTGCTGAGTTACAGTGGTAATCCCCGGATCACATCTTTGCATGTCAGCTAACCTTGCAGTTACATCAATCAGGGGAGACTCAGCAAACTCAGAGTCAGTCTCCTGGGCAAAGACGGTATCGTGAAGCCCAAAAGCATCGTCGACATTATCATTGCCATTACTGTCAACATTATCTTGGCTGGTCTTCACGGTCATAGCTCTAGTTACAGCAAATGTGGGCAACAGTTTGGGACATACAACTTCCAGCTCTTTAGTCCTACGAACATCCAGTTTTTTTTTTTTTTTTTTTTTTTTTTTGACATGCAGGTAACAGCACTCACTTGTTCTCCCACTAAGTCATTAACCAAAAGGAAAGTGACCCCTTGTATAGGTAGCTTGTCAACAATACCCACACATACTGAACCAGTAACTAACTCTGACTAGAATTTCACCTCAACTAGGGGAATACAAACTCAGCTATACCCTGCAACAAGACACATTCATTAGGGTCAGTTACATCAACTATCTCCTTCAACATTAGTGACTGTGAAGCACCTGTGTCTCATGTATAGTGGCTTCCTTTAGCACCTTTTCCATTAAGTGAAATTATCCCTTTAGATATGAAGTTATCGAATAAATTATCTGGGGAGGAGTCACTTTATTTACTGCTTCGGGGAGGACATTGTGATGGAGTCTTATTAGCATTCTCAATTGATCCTAACGCCTGCACTTCTGCAGTCTTAATTTTGTCAAAAAACGGCTGTATAGGAGTCTGCCTCTCAGCGACTGAAAGCTCCACCCTGGCCGTATCAAGAATATGCACCTGCTTGAGGGGAAGGTGTTTGACTACTGCAAAAACTATTGGTGGGTGGCTGCTCACTGCTGGTTTCAAAAGATCCCTAAGAGTTTGCCAAATTATAGGTTTCACTTTGAAACTTTGCTCACGTTTTCGCCAACACCTATCCTGTAGAAGTCCCGTTTTCTTGCAATATTGGGAAAATCTTACACTTCTCCCTAACCCTCTGGCAACACTGGCCTTACCTACGGAAGTGGAGCTAACACTTCTTGGAGTTTCAGTGTTCCCAGTAGTGTCACTTGGCATTGACTTGCCTTTGTAAGAATAGGGGATCACAACAACTGGTTGCTGACTCTCTTAGCCATAACAAATGATTGAAGATACGTTCGTGCAAATGAATTAAACTATAATTGTCTGCTACAACTGGAGCCTCAGCTAGGGTACCAAAATCTTTCTTCACTAGGTGAGTAGCAACATCATTATCTAGGTTACCAGCGAAGTTTTCCAAGATAATTAATTCTCTCAATTAAGAGAAATCCTTAACTTTCTTAGAATGTAAACATTGATAAAATACATCTGTGAATACTCTTGCATATTGTACATGGGTCTGATCTTTCTCTTTAAAAGTAAATCTAAATTTAACCTATTTGCCTTTGGTACGATCTCACATGCTTTGAGAATGGCATCTTTTACATAGTCGTAGTCAGCACATTGCTCAGCTGGTAAAGAAATATACGCCTCTTCAGCCTTTCATTTCAAAACACTCTGCAGCACTAATGACCAAAAGTTTTTTGGTCAAGAAAGACGACCTGCCACTTTCTCCAAAATCTGGAAGTCCCTAGTGTCATCTTGCTCAATAAAGGGAGATACTAGCTTTATATTCCTGAGAAGAGTAGACTGTAGCACCAGTCGAGCAGGGCAGTACTCCCAAGGTGGATTGAAAGTTGATGATAGGGAAAGCTCGAGCTCCCGTTTCATCAGCCCTCGGGACTAGGTCCCGACCATCCCCCTTTGCTGAAATTTTTCAGTGTCTCAGTAACACAGAGAGTAGGCCAGCATGCTCTCCAATACAAGTTTCTCAAACTATCAACACCAAACTACATGCACAGTACACACTACACTTCGTATTAAAATTCAACCAAAATGGCGTTGTTTAACCAAGCCTCGGAGTCCCCAAGGTGGGGGACCATAAATGCCCCCATCTTCCACCCCTCTCCCGGTGACGACTCAAGCTGCCTGGAACCACTGTTTGACTCTCTTCTTCTTCATTTCTGCAACATTCGCTGCCTTTCCTCTAACTTTTGCTCTGCTGAGCATCACCTCTACATCTCTAAACCTCCCCCTTTTTTTTTAAGTGAGACTCAGCTGTCTCAGGCAACTGAAAGCAAACCCACTTATGTATCCTCCTACTTTCTCTACACTCATTTCAAGCCAAAGGTGGATGTTGCGTATATGTACACAACCACCTATCTTGTTCTCGCGTTTCTGAACTCGATTCTTCTGAATTCTCTACACTCTGGCTTCGGCTTTCCTGTCATTCTCTGACTAAATATATCTGCGCTGTTTACTTATCTCCTAATTCTACTATCAAAAATTCTTTGACTATCTTACTTCTACGATGGAACACATTCTATCCATTTCTCCTTTCTCTGAAATCTCCATTCTAGGAGATTTCAATGTTCACCACCACATTTGGCTCTCCTCTCCTTTCAACTTTCACTGATCCACCTGGTGAACTAGCCAACAGCTTTTCTATCCTTAATGACCTAGAGCAGCTTGTACAGCACCCTACCCGTATCCCTGACTGCCTTGGAGAGAGCTTCAACATACTTGACCTCTTCCTTACTACTAATCCTTCTACTTACACTGTTAATCATTTCTCTTCGTTGGGCTCCCCCGATCACAACCTTATCACCTTAACCTGTCCTATCACTCCGGTATGGCCTGTGGACCCTCCAAAGAAACGTCGTCTGTGGCACTTTGGAGCTGTGGATTGGAAGGCCCTCAGCCAGTACTTCTTTGATTTTCCCTGGAATGATTATTGCTTCCATGGCCGGGAGCCATCTGAGTATGCCTTGCCCATTACGAGGGTTATTCTCTCGGGCATGGAAGCATACATTCCTTTCTCATATCCTCTGACTAATGCAAGAAAGCCTTGGTTCAATCACGCTTGTTCTAATGCTGTCTGCAACAAGGAGAAGGCCTATAAAAGGTACCGGAGCCAACCCACAACTGAATCACATCTTTCATACGTTTCTGCCTGGAATCGTGCTAAGTCTGTTCTTCGCTCTGCTAAAAATAATATCATCCATACTAAATGCTCTCAACTCTCCAACTCGAATTCTTCCTGCTCCTTCTGGCACCTTGCCAAAAACCTTTCTAACAACTTTACCTCATCATCCTTCCCTCCTCTTTTCTATTCCGATGGCTCTGTAGCTATTTCTTCTACTGATAAAGCAGATTTCTTCACTCAGACTTTCTCCTCCAATTCCACCTTAGACGATTTCAGTGCTGTTCCTCCATCATATCCCCCCTTTGACTTCCTCATGGCTGACATTAAAATTTCTTCAACTGATGTATTTTATGCCATTGCTGGCCTCAATACTAATAAGGCATATAGGCCTGATGGAACCCCTCCTGTTGTTCTCAAGAACTGTGCTTCTGTGCTTACACCCTGCCTAGGCAAGCTCTTTCGCCTTTGCTATCAACTTTTACCTTTCCTTCTTGCTGGAAGTTTGCTCTCATTCAGCCAGTCCCAAAGAAGGGTGACCATTCCCAACCCTCTAAATATCGTCCAATTGCTTTAACATCCTGTATCTCAAAAGTTTTCGAGTAAATTCTTAATAGAAAAATTTTAAAGAATCTTTCCTGTCACAACCTTCTTTCTGATTGCCAGTATGGGTTCCGTCAGGGACGCTCCACTGGCGATCTTCTCACCTACCTTTCAGACTCCTGGTCATCCTCCTTTCGGGACTTTAATGAAAGCTCAGCCATTGCACTTAATATCTCTAAGGCTTTTGATCGATCTGGCATAAATGTTTAATTTCCAAACTGTCCTCTTACAGTTTCTAGCCTACTATCTGTGCCTTGATCTCTAGCTTCCTTTCTGGTCGTTCTATAGCCGCTGCTGTAGACGGCCATTGTTCTTCTCCTAGATCTAGCAACAGTGGTGTTCCTTAGGGCTCTGTCCTATCTCCAACTCTCATTCTTTTATTCATCAATGACCTTTTAACCTGTATATCTAACCCTATCCACTCATACACTGATGACTCCACCCCTCACCTTTCCATTCGGTTCCTGCAACGTCCATCTCAGGAGTTCCTTCAACAAACAAGGGATGAGGCTATGGCACATGTAATGTCTGACTTGGCTCGTATCTCTGACTGGGGTAAAAATAATCTGGTTGTTTTTAATGCATCAAAGATTCAGTTTTTACACCTATCAACATGACAAAATCTTCCACTGGTATACCCACTAATGTTTAATAATATTCAGCTTAATCCTGCATCATTCTTGAACATGCTTGGAGTTTCATTTACTCGGGACTTTTGGAAAGATCATATTACATCTCCTGTAAAATCTGCTTCCAAGAGATTAGGTGTGCTAAGCCGACTCTGTTCCTTCTTTACCCCTGCACAATTGTTGACTCTATACAAGGTTTTTATCCGCCCCAGTGTGGAGTACAACTCTCATGTGTGGGGAGGCTCCTCACATACAGCTCTTCTCAATAGGGTGGAGTCAAAGGCTTTTCGTCTCATTAACTCTTCTCCTCTTACTGACTCCCTTCAACCCCTGTCTCTTCGTTGCACTGTTGCATCTTCATCTCTTTTCTATTGCAACTACAATGGTCACTGCTCCTCTGAACTGTCTGCATGCATTCCTCCACCCTTACGATGGGCGCTAGCACCCATCTAGCAGCAAACTCTCATCCCTTTTCTGTCCAACTCTCTAATGCAAGAGTTAACCGTTACTCCCAATCCTTCATTTATGCAACAGGTCAGCTCAGGAACTGTCTCCCTCTGTCTGTATTTCCTGTTTCCTATGATCTCCAGTCTTTCAAACGCAGTGTGTCCAGGCATCTCGAAATGATCGGATCTTGAATTTGGCTCTCTCTGGTATTTTGTTTTTCTCTTGGAAAGAACAACAATTGCGGGCTCGCGGCCTTTGGTTCCTTGTTCCTTGCATTAAAAAAAAAACAAGATTGCCTGGCAGATGAATTATGATCTCGAACTGAACTATCAGGGTGCCTTAGACTGTATTCATGCTCCACTTCGCTTTGTCTCATTTGACTTTGTATTTATAGTTCCCTCATTTTAGCTTGCACTTCTAATTCTCTCGACTCAATTTTGGCCAGCCCAATTTCCACTGTGTCACCATTATCATGATTATAATTATCAGTGGAGACAAGTGTCCCCGAAGCCAGAACTTCAGGATCTAGAATTTGTGCGTTATGAAGTAGATCACGAATAACTATGGGGGACTCATTGTGCCCAAACATGGTGCACAATATTACATCAAGTAAGTCAGTCTTAGTGATTTGGGAAGACTCTTGCAACTGTATGTTTTGGCATGCAATATGAGGTCATGCCTTGTGAGTGTTTGTACTTTGTTTTGAGAAGGCCTAGAATTCAAAGACATTCTGACATCACTTTCATCGTTAGGCCTTTAAATATTGATTATGGGTTAATTTGGTAAAAGTAATCACTGTGTGGTCAAAGATGCGAATATCATTTCACAGAGCTGTCCTGTCATGGTCGCCAAATTGTTATGGGTATATATTACGGTGCACTCTAAATCCTAAGTAATAAGTGAAAGGGGTAAGATGAAGCTCACAAAAAAATTAACATACTTTTCTTTACACCGTACCAAAACAAAATCAGGTTCGTATATCAAAAGATCACATAGGCCTAACAATTCAAATATAAACCAATAAATTATTTCTCTCGCCTAACCAAGTTGCAGTAAATGGAAGCCAAGTACTCACAGCCTGAGGAATTAGGAAAACTCGTTGGCAATATAACCACACACCCCTATGATATGGAGAGGTATACCAAAAGAAGAATTGGTGCACAAATAGTTTGTTTCGTAATCAAAGTGAGCGAGTGTATCTGCAGTAATGAATCTAGTATTAAAATGTGTGAAAAAATGTATCTCTCGCTAGTTCCTCAAGCTTACATAACAGTTTACTCTTTCTTCTTAAACTTAACGATCCAATGTACTGACTTAAGTATAATTAACAGTCTAACAGTCTACTACATATACAGAGGGCATGATCTACCAATAATATAAGCTAACACATCATAGCTCTTAGCGAATTACGAGTTATTAGGGAGGCGGAGCTGGTCAGTCATTGGAAAGCAATCTCAATAGCTCCTCCTACATTTATTTCACACCAGTTTAGGCCAAGGACAAGGTCTCTCCGATGTAGTATACGGAAAATAGTTAATGTTTTTTTTCCCTAGAAACAGAAAAACACTAAAATGATTAAATAATCTCTCTCAGCAGCCGTGCAAACAGTGGAAAAGAGCGAGGTAATAATTTTGTCCAGCTCGGGGTGACAAAACAGATATGGAAGCCTAGACTGGGAAATACAGACTCTCGAGAAAAGATTTAGTTTTCTTGGCCGTTTCACCTTCTCTGTCTTCCTTAGCGGTCACCTGTTTCACACGCTTGTCATCTCATACACCTCTGGGTAACTACAGCCATGACACCTTCCTTCCTGAGGAAAAGAAATTTACCAAAGGGAGATTTCTGGGTATTGTACAAAGTTAAATCACGGACAGGAAATCTGCTGGAACGTTAGTAACCTATTTTACACGATGAACCTCTAGAGAGTATTCTTGGAGAAACGGGGCCCAGTGGGTCAGTCTTTTTTTTTTTTTTTAATAACAGAATGGAGGAGAGAAAAACAAATGATTAATTAAAATAATACGTACACCTGATTACTGGTGCCCTCTGTTCATAAAATATATGTAACAGTTAGACTTGAACAGCTGTGGGTTGAAATTTGGAGGGAGACAACTCTGGGGAAGCAAATTCCAGAGAGATGCAGTTCGGGGAATAAAAGAATTCTGATGGGCAGAAGTTCTGCAATATAACTGAGTGACATTCAAGTCATGAGCGCTACCAGATGCCCATGTAGCACGAAGGAAGGCATGGAGAAGTGGCACCATGGACGGAACTTCGTCTGAGCTTTTGCCATAAAAATATCTGTAAAATAATGCAAGGGAGGCAACATTCCTTGTTACTTGTAGGGGATGTAGTTTATTTCTAATGGCAGGGTTGTTTTTACTTCTAACAGCTTTGTTCTGAATTTTGTCTAGTTGTTTTAATGCAACCTCTCCACAACCATTCCACAAGGGTGAGCAATATTCAAGCTGAGGGCGCACATGACTCTTACAAATTATAGCTAACTGCTCATCAGTGAAGAAGTTAGGGACTCTGTACAATAATCCAAGTTTTTTTTTTTTTTTTTTTTTTTTTTTAGGCGGTTTTAGCAAGTGATCTAGCATGAGAGGTCCAGCTGAGGGCATTGTTAAGTGAGACTCCAAGAATTTCAATACTTTTGGAGATGGGAATATTAGTAGCACTGAAGGTAATGTACAAATCTGGCAATATCTGTCTATTAGTAAATTATATATATATTTAGTTTTACTAGCATTAAATGGGACAAGGTTGTTTTGTCCCCATTCACTGATCGTAGATAGGTCTTGATTTATGGATATGGCTGTACTGAGTTAAGAGGTAGAGATATTAGACTTTGTAAATGGGTGTCTGAGTGTGAATGAGCTCTGTAGTGTTGTCATCTGTGTATGAGTGGATGGGATTGTGGGTAACAGATAAGAGATCATTAATATGAACCACGAATAGTGTTGGCGCCAGAACTGACCCCTGCGGCACACCAGCGTTAATTGAGTGAAAATTGGGCTATACATCATCTACTTTAACTCTTATTTTCCTGTCACTAAGGTATGATGAAATCAAAGGAACAACAGACGTTGGTCCATAGCAATGGAGTTTGGACAGCAGGGAACGGTGCCATACTCTGTCGAAAGTCTAAGATTTTTGTTCATAAATCGGAACAAACATTTCAGAGGGTAGCGATCAGTGTACACTATCACAGTACCTGGCCCTGGACCAGTATAAGCAGAGAAGTGTTGCAGAACAAATATGAGTGCAACGAGTTCTTCCTCAATAGTTAAATATTTTCTCTGGGCCTTGTTGAAATTTTTGCTAAAATAAAACACAAGCATCTGAAAACTTTAGATAATTATCCTGAAGCAAAACTGCGCCGGAAAGTAGGTCACTGGCATCAACAGCTAATTTAAAGGGTTTATCAATATTTGGAGCTTGAAACACATGGTGACTTGATAGGATGGCTTTGACTTTAGAATAATCATCCTCAAATTCTGACTTCTAGTTATATTTCATTGCTTTTCTTAATAAGTCTGTGAGGGAGGCTACAAGACCAGAGAAGTTCAAAACAAAACGTCTGTTGTACCCTGCCTTACCACAGAATTGCTGCACCTCTCTTACTTTTAGGGTGGAGAGAATTGGCAATGGCCTTAACTTTAATATCAGGTGAGCTCACTTGGCCTAATCCTACCACAAAGCCTAGGTGCTATACTTGAACCTTTTCAAATTCACACTTATGAAGGACTAAATTAGCAGAGGACAGTCTCTGCAGCAAGGCATGTAGTTGTTTCAAGTGATCCTCCCAGGAGTTACTAAAAACAACCACATCATCTGTATAAGTGACACATCCCTTATGATCCCTTGTGAGATCATTCATCAGCCTCTGGAAGGTGGCAGGGACAATATTCATACCATACGGTATGACTCTACATTTACAAGTATTGGCACCATTGGCAAAACAGGAAATTGCTTGGGCCCTTTCTGTGAGAGGGACTTGCCAATATCCCTTCATCAAAGCTAGCTTTTTTCTGAATTTGCACTGCCTATATATAGTATCTACACAGTCATCCATTCTAGGAAGTGAGTAGTCTTGGAAAGGGAGTTGACTTGGCGATAGTCAACACAAAAACGATATGACAAACCAGGTTTTGGAACCTCTATGACCGGGGAGCACCACTCGCTTCGATATGTCTCAATTAAACCCTTCTGCAGCATGTAGGGTAGTTCTTCTTGGATTGTGGACTTTTTCTGAGGACTAGTACGGTAGGGTGATG
This sequence comes from Coenobita brevimanus, assembly GCF_032717465.1. Lineage (NCBI taxonomy): Eukaryota > Metazoa > Arthropoda > Malacostraca > Decapoda > Coenobitidae > Coenobita > Coenobita brevimanus. The sequence goes on along the minus strand of NC_136997.1, from coordinate 36,113,291 downwards.
ATCTTTATGGGCTGGCATGTCCAACGTCCGCGTTGTGCTGTGCCACTTCTGTCCATCCTGGCTTGTACTGTAGGACATCAGGAAACTTCCTGAGAAGGGTAAAAATTTTGGCATACCGCACTGCTGTCAAATGGGAGAATTTATCGGTTAAAGTATTCCGTCCATCCTGGTTTTCTCTCCAACTAGTCGCCTGGGTCAAAGTAAAAGGGCAGGCCTTGTCCTCCACTAACTCGATAGCCGACACCATGTGTGGGAAATATTTTCCCCCAGAGCAGTTGCGCTCTCTATTTTCATCATAGTTATCCCTGGTTAAAGGCAGAGGAAAATTGAGACCGTTGTTAATTGTTCAAGCAGTTTTAATAACCCAGAAATTACGTTCTCTTTAATAATTCTTGTTATTGATAAATTAAATGCTACTGCATTTAACCTCCGTGGACAACTATACTTTGTAAATACATGTAATTATGTGGTATTTTCCACTGACCTAAACTGCGTCTGCGCGTTAGGTGACGTGGCAAGCAGGGAAAGATTCTCCTGTTAAAGCAGATGTGGAATTAAGATACTTACACAGTTAAAGGGAACATTTGGTCTAACTTTAGTTTAAGTAAAACTAAGATTAATTTGTTAGATTTGCCCTGTACATATCATGATGTAATGTAACTGTATTTAGTACTGTAATTGAATAAGATTTGGCAACCCACAATTCGATGAAGAGTTGGGGCTAGCCGCGTTCACTCACTCTGCTCCTAGATCTCGTGGAGTTAGCACTTTGCTCCTAGTCATCCTCAAGCTAGGTTGTACAGAAGCACCATAAGGACGCTTGCTTGCTCAAGCAACTTCACCAAGCAGCATCATCGTCATCGGTTAACGATCACTCCCTCTTTACTAGCTAAGTAACCTTTACGAATTGGCCAATTCAAGGGGGCATTAGCTAAGAGATAGAAGATAGTTATTGTAGGTGAGTTAAGTTTAATTTATGTTTCGCCTAACACTATGAGACTTGTTTAATTTACTTAGACAACTTTAGGGAAAGGTAACGACCTACGAGTTGTATACCAGAAAATTCTTGCATAGCGGTGTCCCAGCATGAATACCAACTTGGATACATTAAATATTTTTCACATTTTGGTGCCCAGAAAGAGGGCCACGATTTGTTTACCAGAACTATTAAACATTTTTCATATTTTTGGTGCCCCGACCGAGTGAGGAAAACCGATGTGTGCCGAGGCGCTGAATGTGTTTAAAGTTGCTTTTGTGGGGCACAGTTTACTACCATGTTCGGTTGAAGTGGAAGACGTGGACGTACGTGTCTATAGAGCTCCGGGAGGAAAGGCAAGCTTTTTCTCTGAAGATGAAAGGCTGAATGCCGTACTAGACTAGGAGCATGACCGTACTGTCCTGTTCCTTGGAGGAAATGATATCCATGAGGACGTGGAGGTCAATGAAGTAGTGAATATTTTAGCAGTGGTAGGAGCCATAGAGGGCTCTTGTAAATCCTCAGCAGCCATAACCCTCCTCGAGCCAAGGAACCTGCCATATGGCTCTCCAGTTTGTTATGGAACATATAAACTAATTAGCAGAGCTGTAAACCGAAAGTTGCAACGGGCCAGGAAGGGAAGGGATTTCATACATTTTAATGCCAAGTCCTTCCAAGCAATGTTGAAAGCTGATGGTATACATTGGAACCATCATGGTAGGGAAGCGGTTCTGCAGAAATTTATAAATTATGTAGAACATAAGAAAGGAGAGTTCTATGCTGTACAAGCTATGGGTGGGCCTATGGAGTATTGAGGTAATTAATCTGAGCTCGGGGAATATGGGTGTTTTGGCAATTGAGTGTGGGGATGAAATAAAACCCTAGAGGTTTAATAACCCTGGGGGATAGGTTGAAATTATAGACCTAATCCCTACACTCCTCAAAATTAAAATAATAATTAGCTGAGCTGTAATGAATATTACGAAATTGGGAGAGGGGATAATTTGCACAATGAGGAGTTAATGCCTACCCTCTTCAAAATCTAAAATAATCAAATCATTACAAAGTTGAGGTAAAATTGTGGCTGGAATTCATAATTAAATTATTAAATTAGAACTCTGTCAACATGTCTGTTTCTTTATTGCAAAGATCTTCTAGTAGTAGTAAGGCAGGATGGGTAACTAGAGCCATAAATGATTGTAACCAGTCGTTGGACCAAGTACCTCTGTCCAAGGAGAGAATAAATAGTCTCCTAAATATCCTGAAAGATCGATGGAGTAAGTACGAAGAGAGTTACATAACTTTAGAAGCGGCTATAGCAAAGGCTGAGAATAAGGAACTCTTAGAGTCAGAAACTACGAAGTTTGAAAACAAATTAGAAGAATACTTAACTGTAGTAAAGACACTAGAGTCAGAATTAGCTGACACTGCCGCGGAAACACAAGTTGTGGCACAGCAGAGTAGAGCTGTGTTACCACAAATAACGCTTCCGGAGTTTGATGGAGAGCAGAACTGGAAATCTTTCTGGGATCAGTTCAAATATTTGGTACACGATAGAACAGATCTCCCTAAAGTCACCAAACTTACGTATTTGTTAGGACAGGTCAAAGGAACACCATATCAACTGATAAAAGAATTACCAGTAGAAGAAAATAACTATGAGGTGGCTTTGACCATCCTTAGACAAAATTACGAAGACAGGGAGCAAGTTATAAATCATTTATTAAGGGCTCTAATAGAATTACCCACGCCTAGGCACGATTTTGATTCCTTGCAAAAATGTAGAATTGCACTAAGTTGTAATTTAAAGGTCTTAGGTACTTACAAAGATATTAAGAAACTAGATTGGGTGCTTTCAAGAATTGTGTCCTTAAAGCTACCACCGAAAACCAAGGACGCTTTGTATGGTAGGTACCAGAAGGATAATTTCTCCTGTGAAGAGATTGAGGAAGGCTTGATGCAACTCTGTAAACATTTGCAAGGAACAATAAACACTACTGAGGTCAAACAGAAGACTGAAGTAAAGAAAAAATCCACTAACCAACTGATTGGGAAAGTTAAGTCAGAGAAGACTAAGTCTGTGCCTAAAGAAGAGATAGGTACTTTCCTTAGCTCCTTAAAGGCTGAGGATAAAGTATTAAAGCCAAGGATTAGACATGCTGAGGATATTAAGGAAGTAAAACCTTCCATGGTAAAAGACAGGAAAGTTTGTGTCTTTTATGGTGAGCAAATTCCAGTGCATCCTGTCAACAGTACCCTGATTATGCTTCTAGAGTAGGAAAGCTTCAGGAACTGGGGTGTTGTATAATCTGTATGAACTCTGAACATACTGCCGCGGACTGTAAGACTAAATTAAATCTTTGCTTTAAATGCAAAAAAGATCATCATCAGAGTGCTTTATGCCCTAGGATCTAAATTGAGTTTCCTAAACCTGCAAGCGTCAATATGACAATTGCAAAAGGGAATGCTCCATTAGTAATGCCAGCTGCAGTACCAATAGCAGATGTGAAAGTATTGTTTGAGAATAGAAACCAATTAGTATGTACCCTATTTGATACGGGTGCTCAGAAAACTTTCATTTCTGCAGACATTGTGGAGAAATTAAAGTTACCAGTTATCGGCAAGGTAAATCTAGCCATTACAGGATTCTTAACAACTAGGAAGGTTCAGTCCTTTGATTTAGTTAGACCTGTAATACAATTAGGCAGATATAAATGCCGTATAACAGCAGCTGTGCTTGATACAATGGAGACAAGTATATACATAAAGGGATTGAAGGAAACCTCTGATCATCTACAAGGTTCAGGGATAAAGTTGGCTAAACAATGTTGAATCAGATACTGTGGGTCCCATGAAAATGATAATTGGTTCTGATTATTGTGGAAGATTCCTACATAGGACTTTCAAAAGGAATAAGGTACAGTTGTTCAAGAGTCCAGGAGGTAACCTTATTATAGGTCAGTTGCCTTTTCCAAAACAAGTTAAAGGAGAGGCCAAACTAGTAGACTCAGTCTTTGTTACCCCCACACAGTCATTGATGGTAGCTAGAAAAGGTGCAGAATTAGAACCTACTCAGATAAATGACTTGTTGGATGAAAACATTGAACCTGTACACAAACTGTGGGACCTAGACAGTGTAGGAATACACTCTGAGGAACCAACCCCAGAAGATAAAATAACATTGGACTTGTATAATCAGTCTGTGGAATTTAAGGATGGACAGTATTGGGTAGGATTACCATGGAAACTAAACCATTCAGAGTTACCAACAAATTACCAAGCAGCTAAAGCTCAGTTAAATTCTCTTCTAAGAAAGTTGAGAGATAAACCAGAACATCTGATCCTATATGATAATATTATAAAGGATCAGTTGAAGAATAAATTTATAGAAGAGGTAGAATACCCTGTTAACCACAAAGAAGGACACTACTTACCACATCATGCTGTAAGCAAGGATTCAGTAACTACTCCCATAAGGATAGTATTCAACTGAAGTAGTAAAGCGTCCAAGGGATCAGCTAGCTTGATTGATTGCCTATACTCTGGACCTACACTAACAGAGAAGCTAGGGAATGTGTTACTAAGATTTAGAGAGAAACCTTACGCTTACACAGCAGACATTAGTAAGGCTTTTCTCAGAATAGGACTGAGAGAGGAGGATAGGAAATTTACAAAATTCCTCTGGCCTCATGATCCTCAAAATGAGGATAGTCCATTGAAAACTTACTGTTTCCGATCGGTGCTCTTTGGCTCTTGTGCTAGTCCTTTCCTAATTTGCAACACTTTAAAGCATCATTTTGAAAACACCAAATGTCCAGAAATAGGGCAGGCTTTTTATATGGATAATTTCCAAGGTGTTGCTGATACAGAATCGGAAGTTTTGAAGGCTTATGAAGTAGCCAATTCCGAATGTGGGAAGGCAAATTTGCCGTTACAGAGCTGGAATACAAATTCACAGCTGTTGAGGAATAAAATACAAGAGGACTATCCAGATTCTGACATTCCCAAAATTCAAAATGTGTTAGGCCTTAACTGGGATACAACAGCTGATGTAATAAGTTTGAAACCAATTAAGTTCTCTGATGTCACTCTCACCAAGAGGTCCTTGTTAAGTCAGATTTCCAAGCTATTTGACCCATTAGGATTTGTCAGTCCTATAGTTATTAGGGGCAAATGTTTAGTACAGGAGGCTTGGCGAGAAAAGTTAGACTGGGACACTGAATTGGGTGAGACATATGTGGAACAATGGGAACAGATTAGAAAGGAGTTTGAAACTACATCAAGCATATGTTTTCCCAGGAAAATAAACAGTAATGAGAAGTCGCACTTACACATATTTTGTGATGCTTCTCAAAGGGCCTATGGAGCAGTAGCTTATTGCGCAACAGGAGAGGATAGTAAGATTATAATGTCCAAAGCCAGAGTTGCGTCAATTAAAGAAAGAACCCTACCTCAAATGGAATTGGCTTCCAGAGAAGTAGGAACTAAATTGGCCAGGTATATAACCACTACTCTTGATACTCAGTTTGAGGATATTTACATATGGACTGACAGTGAGATTTGTCTTTACTGGATAGGGAAGGAAGACAGTAAAATTCCTTTCGTCCGTAATAGAGTGAAGACTATTAAAGAGCTGTCTTCCAAATTTAATTTCATGCATGTGTCCTCCAAACAAAATCCAGCTGATCTGCTCTCGAGAGGTTCTACCGTAAGGAGACTGATCAAAGATAACTTGTGGTTTAAAGGTCCTAAATGGTTACTCACTAAGGATTGGCCTGAACAGAAACAGTACAGTATTACCGAGGTTAGTGTAGTGAACTTGGATCCTGTAGTACCTGAGCCAGAAGTAATTGACATCAGCCGATTTTCATCGATAAGACAACTTCTAAATACTACTAAATTGGTTGTTGAATTTTTGAATAAGAAGGTGGGGTTTCAGAAATTAGATCCCCTAGAAAACTGGCTGAAAAGAGTACAAGAAATTCTTACGGGGAAATATATAAACTTTTAGGCCAAGACACTGGAAAAGGGAATAAGCTGATGAAGAATTTAGGCTTGTTCTTAGACGGAAAAGGTCTGATAAGATGTCGAGGCCAATTGGTAAAGGCTGACTTGCCCATCCAAACCAAACATCCCATTTTATTATCTAAGAGTGGATGCTTTGTACAACTTATTATAAAAGAAGCCCATGATTCCACTCTCCATGGAGGTGTACCGCAGACCTTAGCCCAAATTCGGGAAAGGTACTGGATTCCTAAGAGTAGACAGGTTATTAAAAAATATCTCAAAAACTGCATCATTTGTAGGAGGTATGAGCAGCGACCTTATATCTACCCAGGACCACCAGCCCTACCGAAAGATAGGGTGAACATAAGTCGGCCCTTCCATATAACAGGAGTGGACTACACAGGGACTATAATGAACGACCCAAAGGTTAAGTCGGCGCTGGGAATCCGAAATTGTATTTGGCAGTTCACAGCTCCAAGAGCTCCACGGCAAAATGGATTTACCGAAAGAATGATTGGTATTGTCAAGAACTGCCTGAGGAAAACATTACATAGAACTAAGATCAAGAGAGAAGATTTAAGAACAGTAATTACTGAAATTGAAGCCAGGGTTAATAATAGACCTCTGACTTATCAAGATGACACTAGCAATTCGCTAGAGGCCTTAACACCGGCTCACATGTTATATGGCAGGAAGCTCCATCCGATGCCTTGTGTGGATATCCAGGAAGAAGTTGATGATCCTAACATAGAAAATAATGATTTAGGACAACATCTGCGGGAGGGATATCAACATCTGAAAAGGGTGCTGGATACTTGGAACAGACATTGGAGCGAAGAGTATCTTTTGAGCCTACGCGAGAGGTTTTATGGAGCTCAAGCTGCCAGCAACAAATCAGTTATTAACATACGAGATGTGGTCTTAGTGAAGACTGAACAGCCAAGATAACAGTGGCCATTAGCTAAAGTGATCTCCACACACCCAGATTCTGAAGGGGTGCCGAGACTCATAAAAATAAAATGCAGGGGACATACCAGTATAAAAACTATTGATAAACTGGTACCCTTTGAGTTAGCAGCCACTCCGGATCCAGAGAATGGTGAAGATCAAACGGGTCTAGAGGCGCGACCTAGTAGGGCCGCAGCACAGGGTTCTCGAGAACTATGGAGGGAACTCTTGGCTAAGGGTCATATTACATGATACAACGTATCATTTTCCGCTGGCCCCAAAACTGTGGGAAATATTTTCCCCCAGAGCAGTTGCGCTCTCTATTTTCATCATAGTTATCCCTGGTTAAAGGCAGAGGAAAAATTGAGACCGTTGTTAATTGTTCAAGCGGTTTTAATAACCCAGAAATTACGTTCTCTTTAATAATTCTTGTTATTGATAAATTAAATGCTACTGTATTTAACCCCCGTGGACAACTATACTTTGTAAATACATGTAATTATGTGGTATTTTCCACTGACCTAAACTGCGTCTGCACGTTAGGTGACATGGCAAGCAGGGAAAGATTCTCCTGTTAAGGCAGATGTGGAATTAAGATATTTACACAATTAAAGGGAATATTTGGTCTAACTTTAGTTTAAGTAAAACTAAGATTAATTTGTTAGATTTGCCCTGTATATATCATGATGTAATATAACTGTATTTAGTACTGTAATTAAATAAGAGTTGGCAACCCACAATTCGATGAAGAGTTGGGGCTAGCCGCGTTCACTCACTCTGCTCCTAGATCTCGTGGAGTTAGCACTTTGTTCCTAGTCATCCTCAAACTAGGTTGTACAGAAGCACCATAAGGACGCTTGCTTGCTCAAGCAACTTCACCAAGCAGCCTCATCGTCATCGGTTAACGATCACTCCCTCTTCACTAGCTAAGTAACCTTTAAGAATTGGCCAATTCAAGGGGGGATTAGCTAAGAGATAGAAGATAGTTATTGTAGGTGAGTTAAGTTTAATTTACGTTTCGCCTAACACTATGAGACTTGTTTAACTTACTTAGACAACTTTAGGGAAAGGTAACGACCTACGAGTTGTGTACCAGAAATTTCTTGCATAGCGGTGTCCCGGCATGGATACCAACTTGGATACATTAAATATTTTTCACATTTTGGTGCCCAGAAAGAGGGCCCCAGTTTGTTTACCAGAACTATTAAACATTTTTCACACCATGCATGCATCAATAGTGAGGTATGATTCTTGTCTGTGATACTTCTTCAACATGTTCACATCGCACAATCTTCGTTCGTTCCTTCCTTCCTTCCTTTGGTCTGGGGTTAAGATTGCATAATTAACTTCACCCATCCTCTTCTCTGTTGCATACGGGCCTGCGAAACTTACCTGCAGTGGCTGACCATGAATGGGAAGCAAAAGAAGAACTTGATACTTTCCTGACTTTCTTGGAGTGGTCCTACCCGTCCTCATCTGAGATTACTCCAAGTGTGCTCTGACTACTTCCATAATATAGGCCAGTCTTTCTTTAAATTTTGACACATACTCTAGCAAGTTAATTTCGTCATCATCCACGACCTATAGTTCTTTAGGTAATTTAAGAGAACCTCATACTTCTGAGCCAAAAATTAACGGAAATGGTGAGTAGCCAAAGGACTCGTTCAGTGTTCCTCTGGGGGGAAAAGTAGGAAGGGCAAACACTTCTCCCATTACTTTTGATCAATACACATCTTTTTAAGCCTGCTCTTCAAAGTCTGGTAATATCATCCTAAAGCACCCTGACTCTGAGGGTGATACGCTGAGAAAAGGAGATTCGAAACTCCTTAACCCGCACCGTCCCGACCACTTTTTGACCACTGGTACACCCCAATCCCGACCATTTTTCGACCCTTTTTTTTTTTTTGCTAAAACTTTCGCTTTTGGTCAGAAACAATGGTCAGTGGCAAAGAAATTGGTCCCTGGGGTCCATAATTACCCTAACCAGGTATGCCTTGGTCCCACCTGGCCTCGTATTCTCCGTAGGCGGTCTGAGCCTCTAACGTTTTCTATGGTATTATAAGTCTGGGAAACCAATGAAAGTAAGTAGATATGTATTTATAACAAACATAAAAACATGTGATAAAAGAGTAAATTGGATTTTATACAAAAATAGAGCTGAAATAGCATTGTACCATCGTGCGAAACGAGCAAAATCGGGGAGACTGGTCACGATGAATCGCTAACATTCGAAAATCATGATACATATCATTTTTTTTACTTACATAATACTTCTACAATAACATTATACCATTTTACATTTTATTGAACTGTTTTTACGTATTCACAGGCCTTTCGATAACATTTAGCATAATGTTAGCGCTTATTTACGTAGTGAGTGAACTCACTGTGATTGTTGTTTCAACTCGTATTGTGATTTTTCTACTTACATAATACTTTCCTAATAACATTATACACTTTTCAACTTTATAGAACTGTTCTGAGATAATTTCAGGCCTTACGTAAATATTTAGCGTAATAATAGCACATAATAACACACACGGTGAAGTCGCTATGACTACTATTTCAACTTACAACCTATTTTTGTACTTATATAATAATTCTCCACTAACATTGCACATGTTTACACTTGATATAATTGATATCACATAATTTCAGACCTTACGATTCAACTGAGCGTCATATTAGCGCGTACTTACACAGTGAGTGTTATCGCGATATCATTTGTTTCATCTTACACTAGTATTCAACTTATAAATTACCTTACTACTAACATTACAACAAATTCCACTTTATATAATTCCTATCACATACTTACTGACCAGAATGTTCTACTGAGTGTAATATTTTCGCAGATTTACACAGTGGGTGTACTCGTGACATCAATTATTAAAACTTACACTATTTTTCAACTTATACGTTTTATTCATGCTAACATTACACCCGTTTCCACTTTATATTCTTGCTATCACATATTTACTGACCAGAGTGTTATACTGAGCGTCATATTTTCACAGATTTATACAGTGGGTGTAGTTTTCATATCACTTCGTTCAATTTACACTATTTCTCAACTTATACATTACTTTCCTGAAACATTACACCCGTTTCAAGTTTATATAAGACTTGGCACATACTGACTGGCCTTACCATTATACTGAGCATCATATCGCCATCCCACACAGTTTCAGTAGTGTAGGAAGTTATGGTACTCTCTGAAACATGGCTGAAGGCACAACTCAACATTGGTGGTGGTGGGGGAGGTGGAGAGCGGCGCCTTTCATCACTCGCACTTCTCTTCCCTCTCCCTTTTCCTTTACCCTTTCCCTTCCCTTTCCTTCCTTTCCCCACATCCTGGGGCTGTGTGGAGGAAGTTTGGGAATATTGTATGGCGAAAGACGTGCTGGGGAGTGGCTCCACCTCCTCTCCCCTAGGCCTACGTGCACCACGTGCTCGTGCTGCCTCCCTCACACCACTTCCCTTTCACCCCGCGCTCCCACCACACCACTTTCGCCTTCCCCAGACAAAACACTAGGCCATACTTTATTTGCCTTCTCTCCCCACCTTCTGATCCTCGGGGTGAGATTTTTTCCTTCCCCAACCACGAGGCAACATCACATCCTAAGCCGCCGTCATCATCATCGTCCTCATGCTCGTCCTCATCAGAATCTCTCTCTAGGGGATGGAGAGAGGTCCATGCAGGTGTTTTGGGTGCAGGCTGGCCTTCCCTTGCCTTACTATACGTGACATACCGCTTTTTCTGGGGCGAAGGGACCTCCTCATCACTGCTTGTTATTTCCTCCTCAGGCTGCACATAATCTCGATCCACCACATCATCATCAAGTGGAGAATCACTATCTCCAGTGAAGGCATCCAGGGCGGATTGTATTTCGTCGTCTGAGAGACCTTTACGCGCCATGTCTGACCTGGGTCACTGCTAACAGGTGAGTGACCGAGACAAGGGCGAGCGCAGGTCACGCGGGGTCTGGGATGCTGCCCGCCTGGGGGCAGGTAGGGGAGGCTTGGGTACGTGGGCGAATCGAAAATCTCGTGCGAATTTTGAAAATTGTGGAAATTATGAACCTTGCAATTGCAGGACGTTGAAGTACGTCAACGGGATTGGCAGTGACATAACGTGAGGACGTGGAAGTACGTCGACGGGACGCCACCGCAGGTTAAGAATTTGTCTGAAAAGCCTAGAAATGAAGTTACTATCTTGATCTCACTGAAATTCCTTTGGGCGACGAAAACGGATAAAGAAGTTCAGCAACTCTTTCACAACCAATTTAGCTGGAATGCTTCTTAAGGGAATGGCTTAGGAATGTCTAGTGGCCATGTTTATCATCATGAGGATGTACTGGTGGCCTGAGGAGGTTATAGGCAAAGGGCCAACAATGTCCACAAGGACTCTAGTGAACAGGGCCTCAAACACAGGTAGAGGAATCAAAGGAGGTGCAGGGTGGACTTATTGCTCTTTCCGACTAGCTGACTGGTACGAAATTTTCTGAAAATCCTGGGGACATCCCGACGGATTTCAGGCCAGTAATAATGCTGCCAAATGGGGGAGAGCATCTTCCTCACCCATAAGTGACCTGTTAAAGACAAGTCATGAGCAATGGACATAATTTTTATCCTACTGGATTTGTCAGGACACTAAGATTCCTGAACACACCATATAAAAGGTAGTAACATATATACTGTTTATATGTAAAATAGAGGTTTGAGGAAAATTGTGCCTAAATTCGAGAGAGCTGGAGGAAACAGCATGGAGATTCTAGCAAGGGAATGTCGCACACAGCACATCTGACATCATGGAATGCAGCATCACACGCCTGATGGAACTCACCACAGAGTAATGCACATGCTCACACACAAGACCTACCTAGTCATATATCGGGGAAGTTGGAAAGGCAGGTCAGAAGGGGTTGGGTCGCGATAGGAAACAGGAGATGCACGGTGGAAAAGGCAGGAGTAGATGGCACAATGTCAACTAGCATAAACTGCCCTCACCTTATTACTGCTGTTCTCAAGATATCCCCCTTTCAGAATAACACTGCAATCAAACCCCAGACTCATCTTTGTCTCTCTCCTGCCATCCACGACAAGACCAATTTGATAAGTCTAACCTCATACAACCCTATAATCAAACTTTTCTGGGAACGTCTCGGCTGCGTCTATGAGATTTTTGGTGGCAGGAATCGTACGAACCAAGACCACAATTCTACACTTGAAGACAGGATATGAGAACAGCATCATGTTCGAGCCATAAGATGCCTCACAACTTTATACCGGCGGTACTTCGATGATCTACACTTATAACTAACCTCCCTATTTCTCTATGTCTATCTGTAGAAACTTCGTAGCCACCATTTATATATATGTAAGTCTTTAGTTTTGCAACATGTAAGTCTTTAGTTTGGTTAAAGTTATTTTGGTAATAGAAGAGCAGGAGGAGTTAAAGATGAATACAGGGAGTTGATCTTGATTTATCTTCAAAGAAAGTCTAAGCTGAGCAGCGTATGTAGTACACAGGGACTTAATATACTAACTAAGTCTAGTCGGACCCCTCTTCTTATTTGATCTTTCCACTACCTGGCGGTTCTATGGCCAGTCCCTTTCTGAGCTCTGATTCCTACATTCTCGTTTAGCAGGGGTCGTGTCACGTGGGCTATACTGTTGTGAAGCTTCTAGAACACTGTATGTCTGTGTGTATGTACAGCTTCCGGTGCACGTCCAGCATTCCTTCTCCTAAGAGTTGCAAGCTAATTTCCTTTTCCCACACCTTGTCTGGTGCTCTATCTATCTATCTATCTATTTGTCTATCTATCTATCTATCTATCCATCATGCTATCCATTATGATTTGTATTTATAATATGGAGTCCTGACATTGCTTGGCCATGCCAACTGGCGGTCCTCCGACAGCAATCATGATTGCCATATGCTAATCTATTAATATATAACATTGATTATAATATTGCATATATGATATTCACGTTAATATTGCAATGATCCAGTAATATTACATTTTAAACAAGTTGTATACATAATTGAATAAATGTAATATGGTTAAATTGGTTATTGTAGGACAGTTTGTAAGATGTGTATGCATAACAGTAAAATGCATATATGCAAAAAAAAAAAAAAGTTCAAACTTAAGATTATGGTAAGAGCTATTAATATTTTATATAGAGATGATACTGGTATAATCCTATAGTATGTGTCATTAATTTATATATATATATATATATATATATATATATATATATATATATATATATATATATATATATATATATATATATATATATATACACACACTTCATTCAGGGAGGTTAACTTGAATTCGCACTTTACTCCCACTAAACACTGACTCCAAGTTTGCAATTCTTGCATGCATTCTGTGCATTGCGAACAGCACTACTGCAAATACAATACAGAAGATTATCAAGACAGTAGGTGCTGGGCTATACACATAATATGGGTTGAACATACTCAAACTCAAATCTTTCCTGGGCTTCATTATTTCATTGATCAGTTGCATAATTTCAAACTTAGGTGAAGTCAAATTAATACCTGTGCTCATGTTTAAGTCCATATCAGGCAGTGGGTGGAAATGTTTGTGTGTATGATTGAGGATGGTGTAGTGATTGATGGTGAATAAAGTGGACATGGATGGTGTAAATACCGCACAGTAGTCTGGTGCTATGTATAATCCTGAGGCTGAAGTATGGGATGGTGGTATATCTGGACAGACTATGTAAACTGATGTGTTATGAGTGAAGTAAAAAAACTGTGAGTGTCCGATGCGTTGATGGTGTACAAGCTTATCTGGAGCAAAAGTGAAGTTGCAGTGATTATGAATGTTGTGATTTCTTATGAAAGCCATTTCACAAGGGACTGTATCAGTAGGCTGAAACGTGAAAATGTACGCAGCAAAAAGGTGAACAGCATGTAGGGATGTGTGGCACTATCGTTCAATCGTTGATTCACTTGCGAAAGTGACAGTGTTCCGTCTCTTGGAGACCATGATGAGTTCGGTGTCTGTGTTGATGATGACCAAAGTGTTATTATTCTTAGAATGGAAGGGGTGTATTTGGTATACTGTGAACAGGTCGTCAGTTATGAATGGCACACGAACTACTACTGATGTTGAGGTTAGTGTTGCTTCTAAATATGGATAATATTGCATGAAATCCCTGCTTCGGAACAAAGGCTTCAATTTATGTTTATGTATGCCTTGACTAATTATCTGACGTAGCTCATGAACTGGAAGTAAGTCAATTGTGATCTTGCCATTACCGGCATTCGAAATTCCTTGCATAAGTGCCCTGTAACGAACTCTAGTGTTGTCTAATTGGAGTAAAATTGTATCAATGTGTTCCGTGATGATGGAGAAGTGTTGGAAAAGTGTTATGTTACGTTCCATGTCATTTATTTTATCTACACTTTCGAGAGTTACGTTTTCCGTCTTTTTCAGATTTTTCACGATTGTCTTCATTGCTGAGTTATGTCCTGCAATGAATTTATCTTGGTATGTTAGTACCTGAGCTATTTTATTAAATTTGTTGTTTATTTCTTGAAGGTCTTCCTCTGTTGCCAATCCAAAGATGTTCCCAAGAACTGCGCCACCCAGGCTAAACAAACCGCGCTTTTGGCGAGTACGTGTAATGTGTTCGTGGCTCTCAGTACCTCCGTTCCATGAGATGGGAGAGCTTGGATCATGATGAGCATAGTTGACTTCGCCTGCTCTATCTTCCATTTCGCTAACTTCACTATTTCATCCACTTCCTTTGTGTTATGTGCTTGTGAAACATAGCCTCCTATCATGAAGTCCAGGGTCCTCATGGGTCTCGCGATATTTTCTAGATAAGAAGGTAATTCATATAAGTAATCCAAACTGATTTCAGTACTCATGACATCCTTTACGATTGACGTCGTGGCCGTTGGAGCTATGAGGCATCCTTGCCATACTATGTGTTGGGGGTCTAAGTGCGCATATCTTCTTGCTATGTAGAGGAGAATCCATAGCATAAGTCCCTTCGTCGTTACCTACCGACAAAAAAATCTATTAATTTTCTAACATGGTCATGCTGTGGTCGATGATAGTGATGATGTGCGTTACGGTTGACTAACGGAGAACAATAACTTACTTGTTATTTCATTTGTAGAAGGAGTTTAAAACGATATTTAAATCATGTAAATGATGTACTGCAGATTTTATTGGAACAGTTGCACCTATGTTTGATTGTTTGGTGTATGACCTTAATTTATTTTTGTAATTATTGCTGTTTTCTTGATTTGTTTCATGAGTTATGTTTGGTTGTTCGGTGGTATCCGAGGCTGCATAATTATTGGATAGTTCCCTTGAAACTCGTTTTAAATGATCAATATGAACTTATTTCTCTTCGCCACTTGACAGTGACCTAATTTTGTTTGCTTTTATGTTAATTACTCTGTAAGGGCCCTCAAATTTTGGGGATAATTTATTGTCTCTCGTATGAATGATACCCTAGACAATGTCTCCTAAGCTGATAGGCGCGTCTCTTGCCTTTTTATGAAATGCTTCCGTCATTTCTTCCTTGGACATCGTTGTTTTTTTACTCTTTCGTGTATGTCCTGGAATTCACGTAAACGGAGTTTAGAGTAATCATCTTAACTGTATATGGGCAGACTGTCACCTTCTAGGTAGTTTTTTATCTGTCCCATATATAATGAAATGTGGTGTGTCATCTATGGATTTATTTATAGATCCATTAATTGAGGCTGCTACTCTTGGAATCCAATCATCCCAGCTTGCATAATTTTCATTGAGAATGTGTCGTAGTACATCGAATACTGTTTTGTTTTGTCTCTCTACTAACCATTAGATGCTGGGTGATAGGCTAAAACGTTAACCTTTTTGCTATTGTATTGTTTACATATTTCTTTCTAAGATATCAGAAGTAAATTCTCCTCCATTATCACTTTTTAGTACCTTTGGGGTAGTAAAGCGACATATTACATTATCTATTATTGCCTTTGCTACTGTCTCTGCTGTTTTATCTTTAATTGGAGCTAAAATAACATAACGGGAAAAATGACCCGTTGCTACGAATACGTAATGGTTATTATTGTATGATAATGGCATCTTGAGTAAATCAACCGCGGCAACGTCTCATGGTTGATGTGGTACAGGGTAATTACCAATAGGTGCAGGTGAAATTGGGTATCCTTTGTGTTTTGCACATGATTCCCATCTGTCTATATGATTGTTTATATCTTTTCGTATCGATGGCCAGTAATATAACAACTAGGCTTGTTTGAATGTTCTGTCCTTTCCAGGATGTCCTGCATGTGGGCTATCGTGTATCGTTCGTAATACTTGGGTTATCATGTCATTAGGTACTACCAATTGTGTATTATTTCTTCGGCGTTTTGGTTGTCCTGGGTTGATCCTGTATAAGGCATTATTGATTATTGTGAATTGTTCGAGTGGTACATGGTTTGGGTAATTGTATGTCATCTCCACTTTCTAACTTGCATATACTTTTAGACCATGTTGGATCAAGTCTTTGTGCTTTTGCGGATTCATCTTGGTTTGGGATGGCTCCTTTGAGATCTAATGCCGCGACCTGAATTGTTTTCGGGTTCCTGTTTAATGCATTGGCTACTAGATTCATTTTACCTTGTATATAATGAGCATGTACATTGTAGTTTTCAACTGTACATTTCCAGCTTGCTCTTCTCCCAGAGAGTAGTTTTTCTTTCAACATACCCACTAGCGGTTTATGGTCGGTGAATAAGTGCATTTCATAACTATATACCAAATCTCGAAACTTTTGTAATGCAAAAACAACTACAAGTGCCTCTAAGTCTGTAATGCAATAATTTTTCTCTGCACCTTTTATTTGTCTGCTGGCTAATGCAATTGGTTGATTCTGCCCTCTTTTATCTTCTTGCATCAGTACAGCCCCTAATCCTTTAACTGATGCATCCGTGCAAATAATAAATGGTTTTGTGAAATCCGGATATGCCAAACAAGGTACATGTTAGTTAGTTTTTTTTTTTTTTTCATTTTTTAAATGCTTGTTTTTGTTCTTTTCCCCATTGGAATATAGCATCTTTTTTGAGTAGTTGGAATAGAGGAAAGGCTATATGAGAGAATTGTTGTACGAATGACCTATAGTACCCAGCTAGACCTAAAAACTGTCTAACTTCATCATTCGTAATGGGTTCAGGAAAGTCTCTCACTGCCTGTATTTTGTCACTGGTGATGTGAATACCATTATCACTTAATGTGTGGCATAAGAATTTTATTTCCTTAAAGCAAAATTTGCATTTATTTAAACCAGCATCACCAAGCTTTTGTAAGAGTAGGTCTAATTTCTGGAGATGTTCTGTGATATTTTTCGTTACGATGATAATATCAAGATAAACAAATGTTCCTTGTCCTAAAATTCCGGACAATACGAAATTCGTAAGATGCTGGAATGTGCCTGGGGCTGTCCTCAGTCCCGTTGGCATCCTTCTATACTGATAGTATCCTCTATTTGTGGAAAAGGCAGTGTATTTGCGTGACTTCTGATCGACAGGAATTTGATAATAACCACTTAGCAAATCGATCGTGGAAAATACATTATTTTCTGGTCCAATATTCTGTAGGATGTCGTTTAGCAATGGCATGGGAAATCAATCCGGGATTGTGTGATTGTTTAGTTTACGGTAATCAACTACCGCACGCATTTCTCCATTTCGTTTGGGCACGAAGAATAATGGGGCATTCCACGGGGAGACTGATGGCTCAATAATTCCAAGTTTTAACATTTCATCGACATACTGATTTGCGAGTGTATGCTGAGATTGTGGGATTCGGTAGGCAGGTACGAAAATTGGTGGTGTATCTGAGTGCACGTTAATCTTGTGATTAATCAGGTTAGTACACCCTTATTTTTCTCCGGGTAATGCTACGGTGTCCCTGTGTTTTTCCAACAGGGTTAACAAATCATTTTCTTCATAAAATTCACCTGAGTAAATTAAATTCTCTTTTATGCTCTCTCTATCCATAGATTTTATCTCACTTGTCACTCCAGCTAAAACTATTTCCATTACAGGGGGGGGACATTTTTCAATATTAATTATACAAGTCCCCCTTTTTTAACTGTACTTCCCCATTCATGTGATTAATTAGAAATATTTGAGTTTGCCCTTCGTCGTTCATCTGACATAATGCGTTTTCTACTGACAATCCTTTTACTCTACATAATTCTTCTAAGACAAGAACAGTACTATTCCTTAATCTGCTCTTTATGGTAACTTTCATATAAGAGTTAGGTGGTACAACTAAATCATTGGTGAGATGGGCGGGAAAAACTGATAAATCAGTACCGTTGCCTGGGTTTCTAGTCCTGGAGGCTGGGGGGGGGGGTGGAGTGGATCTATACACTCATCTGTTTGTGTATGTTTGTTTAAGCTTTTAATATTACCAATTCTTTTTGGCTCTGTTTTACTAGTCGGTGAGGGCTCTGATGGTATTTCCTCTATGAATTTATTATCAAAGTCTATTCCATTTATTTGTGGGAGTAAAGTTATTTTCTCTATTCTCATGCATCTTAAGCCCAGTAACATATGAGCTTTAATTGCTAAGTTTTCAACGATATAAAAAAAATGCAGAGATTGGTCTTGTAGTCTCTGTGAAACTGATGTTTAACCGTATCATACCTTTTACTGTGATTTGTTTGCCATCTACTGTATATAAGTCTAAATCAGATTCTTACAGGAAAGTTACTTTCTTCTTATTTCTAAAAATTCTGTTTTTTTCTTCTTGTGTTATTAAGTTCACTGGAGAGCCTGTGTCTATAAATATGGAAACGTTTTGATCCTCACATACAGCTGGTATCAAGATACACTCATTTCCCAACATGCCACCTATGTGAATTTTAGGCTTGCTTTTCTTTACTTTTGTTCGTTTTTTGTCGTGACTTGGTCTTCCCCCGATTTGAAAATAGACACTAATTTTTCTACTGTTTTGCAGTTACTGGTCCAGTGCCCTTGACACCGATGATGCCTACAGTAGGGACCAAATCTTTGTGTCTTTTGTGTATCCTCTTTTGTTTTGATGAAGCATTCATTTTTTGTGCAACCTGGTTTTGCACAATAATGACATAGAATGGACCTATCTCCTAACTGTGATCTGAGAGATGACTTCCCATATTTAGTGGTGTCTGTGGCGCGAGATCTGCTCGGGCTGCACGGAAACTTATGAAACTGCCTGAAGTCTGGTATTTGTGATCATTGCCTCGACGTGTTTGGTTGTTTGCTTTGTCTGCTTTCGGGTCGCGATCGATTTTGTTCTCTGTTTGGGGTAGTTATAGCTGTTTTCACAGCTAATACTTTCTCAGACACTGTCATTCTACTAGAATGTGATTGTGTTTCGATCACCCCTGCTTTGCTACACTGCATCTCTACCTCATTCATTAAGTCTAGTAAGCATATACCTTGGGTGTACGCGATCGTCTTGGCGATCTTATCCCGCCACATGCCAACTATTTTTAGCCCTATGGGTTGCCCTATTGCCAACCATTTTTTGACCTTTTTTTTTGACTAAAATGATAGATTTTGATGTGGAAACAACGAATTTCACCATTAAAATGCTCAACAAGGCTCGGAAATGGGTTTTATTGAGTCCTGCATACTCGTATACAGGTATAGCCACTCTCTCACGCTCACCACATACATGAGAGAAAGCCGTTTTCTATGTAAGGTATACTCAGGTATTTATGCTGGGAAGGTAGAGTAATGTTCAGTACACTTTTCTGATTACTTATTACTTCAACATCTATCACAATTCGCATGTCTTTCTCACTGTGAATGCATTATCTTACACTTACTTGAAGATAGGCACAACCTTGCTTCATTATGTACAATCTTGGCACTTACAATAAGGTATTTACAACTTGACTTCACTATCTAGTCCTTACACTTACAAGAAAATATTTACAATTTACAATTACATGAAAATATTTACAAAATGCCTTCACTATGTACAGCACGGGTGAGGCACACAGGCAGAGTGAGGCAGAGCATGCGTGAGGGGGGGAGCGAGTGAGTGTATGGCCTTGACGGCCGGGGGGGATGGTAGAGGAACAGTTATTATATATGCCTGCCAATTTTTACCCATGAATCTTGAAAAATGCGGTCACAGTGAATGTTTTTATTTTAGATCATTTTAAAACGACACTGGCACTGGCCACGGAATTATGTCAGACCGTTTTAAAACAGCATTGGCACGCAGCGGGTTAAGCGTCCTATCAGGTAATTTACACATGCTAGCTACATAACCAATGATGTCCACGACGAGGTCTGAGGACATGTTTCCATCTCCTGTTATCCAGTTTGAGTTTTCTAAGGTGGCTAATAATGTTCTTTTGATAGTGGAAACATCATCAGTTACTTCATTGAGCACATGATTTAGTGTGCTCCCTTAAAAGATCTACAATCTTATGTAATTCTGGGATTGTACCTGGCAAAAAGTTCATTCCTCCAGAAAATTTCTTCAAAAATTCAGTTTTAAATTCATCATATGTCTTAGCTCGGAGAAGCTTATCTGACTTTAGCAAGTCTCCTGCTGGGCACCTTTCCTGATTAATCCAAGAGGGAAAAATAGCAATTTTCTCATGTTCATCTGTTATGTGTCTTTTTACGAAGATCTGTTTGCACTAATTGACCAATGAAATGACATCAATGCAGTCTTTTTCTGTGCCAGAGATTTTCGGGGCAGTTTTATCCTCATGGTAGACATAAACATGAGGTGGGGTTGTTTGATCCGCGGTATTCATTTTCACTGGTTGCTCTGTTAATTTAACTTGGACTTGTTTATCGTTGTGTGAGGGAATAGTGGAACAGGTTTTCTCTGAACGATGAACTCTGTTAAGTATATTTTCATAGATATGCAAGTCAGAGATAAAGTTCTCACTCGTTACATCAAAGGGGGTTTGCCAATCATCATCATTATCATCTAGAATCGAGGTATTTGTTTCTTTATCTTTAGTTTGCGGTGAATTTTGTAGGGTGGGTGTGTTGCCCTGGTGCTCTCCTAACTGTGTATCCGCAGTGGTTGCTAACTGTATATCATCTGGTACTAACATGGGTGGAGGTGAAAATATTCCTGTCATATCACTCAGCTAAAAAGAATTCATGTTGCTATGGCATGGTGTTATGGAATACGTCTTTTGTTTATGTCCTAACTAAACAGATGAGTAAATGAGATGTAATGAATGATAAATAGTGAGTGTAAAAGTGTATATATAAAAATAAGTAAATGAGGCGATTGTACCTAATTTAAGCACTGAGAAGAAATGAGTAAGTATAATTACACCAACCTGATACAGATGGTCACTCGGAGAGGCTTGTCAAAAGCAGCTGTCGGTCTCGGAAGATAAATGCAGAGTTGAATGAAGATCTCCTCTCGATAATTCTAGAGCTGTGTTGATGGACGATATTACTCAGGAAATTCCAGGGCCTGATGAATGAAGTGGTTAACAGCGTACTCACAGGCGAATCTCACCATAGAACGTCGAATTCCCACTCAATATTGCGGAAATAAATGAGTATGAGTAGGAGCATGAGTAACGAGTAGTGGGTGAGAAGTACCTGGTGTCAGTCACACGTTGATTGGCGTGGCGTCGTCTCAGCAAACACGCATGGTGACGTCATCTCAGCAGAAACACATGGTAATGTCGGCTTCCCACACTGGTAGCTGTGGTGAGTAACTGAGTAGCAATGAGTAACCTGAGTGAGGAAAGGTGAGGAAGATGCGTTATAAATGTGGCTCCGGTGTTTGTCGCATCGTCTTGACCTCTGCATCAGCGGTGGAGGTAGGAGAGAGCGTTAGGGATCTAGTGCTTGTTGCTTTGTTCTTGCTTTTCGTTTACTTGTGTTGATTTTATTCTTCTTGCTGATACATGAAGAAGATTATAGAGTTGTCTTGTAAACTTCTTATTTGTAGTGAATTGTAGAGCTTGTTGATCCTCACTCGTAACTTGTCATTGCTACTGAATGCTCGTAGACTCGTAGACTCTTTCTTCATTTTGTATACTCCCTTGTGGTTACTTGATCGTGGAATTGTAGTTTCTTGATAATGTAGAATCAGCTGTAGAACTGGAGTTGATCTTGGTTACAGTTTCAACTACTTTTGTAGAAATGATGGTTCGTAGGTGCAGAGTCGATCGTTACTGTCACCATTTATTGTAGAAACTTCGTAGCCACCATTTATATATAAGTAAATCTTTAGTTTTGCAACATGTAAGTCTTTAGTTTGGTTAAAGTTATTTTGGTAATAGAAGAGCAGGAGGAGTTAAAGATGAATACAGGGAGTTGATCTTGATTTATTAACTTCAGAGAAAGTCTATGTTGAGCAGCGTATGTAGTACACAGGGACTTAATATACTAACTAAGTCTAGTCGGACCCCTCTTCTTATTTGATCTCTCCACTACCTGGCGGTTCTATGGCTAGCCCCTTTCTGAGCTCTGATTCCTACATTCTCGTTTAGCAGGGGTCGTGTCACGTGGGCTATACTGTTATGAAGTTTCTAGAACACTGTATGTCTGTGTGTATGTACAGCTTCCGGTGCACGTCCAGCATTCCTTCACTTAAGAGTTGCAAGCTAATTTCCTTTTCCCACACCTTGTCTGGTGCTCTATCTATCTGTTTGTCTATCTATCTATCCATCATGCTATCCATTATGATTTGTGTTTATAATATGGAGTCCTGGCATATATAGGACTACGTAAATCAACACTGGGGGCAAGCGGCGAAAACAAACCGATTACACTCAGTGTATCGACTTAGCACAATCACAGTAACGAAAAATAGAAAACAAGCAAAGCAGAGATTGGGAGCTGGCAAAGCAACAACATAACTTAACTTTGCCTCTACCACTAACCAACCCAACCACAACTCCACGATTTACGAGAAACAATAACAACGATAAACTACGTCTATCAACAATCTCCAAGCCTACAAGTTAATCACATCAATTAAGGAAAATCAAGCACTACCAGCTAAGAAGAAGAGGAGGAAAGGAAGTGGAGCAAAAAGTAATAAAGTAAGGAGGAAGTGGCATGAACAAGCAACAAGGCAGAGAGCGAGGAGGCGCTGATTTAGAGGTTACAGGGGAGAGACAACGCAGCAACACCTAAGCCTGCATTCACCAGCCTTGGCTCACCACTCACCTCACCCACAACACTCACCACTACTCACCGCTATTCCATCACCACGACGCTGAGTCATCGAGGGTGATGGAGCGTGTTGACGCCCATAACAACCATCACCATCCTATACACCCTGCACATGCACCTTCCATCAGGTGAGTGAATATACTCTTACTCTTTTTCTCCCACAAAGCCTGAACATACACTTTTTTTTTTTTTTGCTTAGAACTTCGCAAATAAATTTCACCACTGAACTAGTATGTTGCTAATAAAAAATTGACAGACAAACACTTCGCACAAACATATAAGACGTGCTTTATACTTAGAACTACAGTTATCATATTTACAACAATCAAACCATGTAACAAATAAGATAGGGTTATTTTAAGATAACAGAGTTAGGAGAAAAAAAAGCAACCAGGCAGTGAGTTGACGTTACAACCTGAGTTTGCACAACTGATCCCACCACCCTCCATCATCCACAAGCTATTTTGCTCTTTACTCTTTACCACCTTTTACTTTTTCTAGTATTTTAATAATACAACTTCATTTATATACAAACCCCTTCAATTATCTACGTTAAGTCCATTACTATATGCTAGTACCAACAGTAACAATTTTACACACACACACACACACACACACACACACACACATATATATATATATATATATATATATATATATATATATATATATATATATATATATATATATATATATATATATATATATATATATATATATATACATATATACATATATATATATATATATATATATATATATATATATATATATATATATATATATATATATATATATATATAAATTATAACTCCCCCCTGTGGCGGGGGGGACACAATCTGGCCGCACTATGGGGTGGTACTACTACTCTGCGGCCAGGTTGTGTTAGGAAGAATACTGCCACCGTATTCCCCGCGTGTCGTAAAAGGCGACTAAAAGGGGCGGGGTGAGGGGACTAGGGACCCCCTCCTCTGTTCTTTAGTTCCTAAAAAGAGACAGGCCAGAGAGAGGGATGGGGGATGGAGTTATCCCCGTACCCTGAAGATTGGGTCTATGAATGTGCGTGGATGTAGTACAATTGAGGCTAAAAGGAAGGAGAATGGGAGAATGTTTGTGAGAAGAAAGTTGGATGTGTTAGCTTTGAGTGAAACGAAGATGAAAGGAAAGGGTGAGTCTATGTTTGGAAGTGTGAATGGAAGATTGTCAGGTGTTGATAGAGGAAGGGCAAGCGAAGGTGTGGCCTTGTTAGTGAGTCCGGAAGTACAGCAGTGTGTGACTGAATGGAAGGAGGTGTCATCGAGACTGATGTAGGTGAAAGCGAAATTTGAACGTGAGTTGTGGGTGTTTGTGACTGCATATGGGCCTGGTAGTGAAAAGGATGAAGAAGAGAGGGAGTCTTTCTGGAATGATATTGATGAGTGACTGCAGAGTTTTGGAGAGAATGTGAATGTGGTAATGATGGGAGATTTGAATGCTAGAGTGGGAAATGTAGCAGTTGAAGGTGTAGTTGGTATGCATGGTGTGCCTGGAAGAAATGAAAATGGGGAACAAATGATAGGGATGTGTGTTGAGCGAGAGATGGTGATTGGAAATAAGCTGTTTGAGAAGAAAGATATTTATAAGTATACATGGATGAGACAGGAGGGTGGAAACGTTGTTGATAGAGCTTTGATGGACTATGTGGTTGTGTCTAGGAATGTAATAGGAAGATTGTTGTATGTGAGAGTTCTGAGAGGGGAGGGTGGAGGTATGTCTGACCACTACCTGGTGGAGGGAAAGTTAAGAGTAGGTAAGAGATGGGTGAGAGCTAGGAGGGTTAGGTGTGGCAGAGAGGTTTTGAAAGTGAGTGCGTTGGATAATAGAGAGAAAATGATAGAGTATCAGGAGAAATTGAAAGATGAGTGCAACGCAGTGAAAGATCGGGAAAATGGCAGTGTGGAGGAGGAATGGCAGTTTTTTAAGAGTGCTGTGGTGGGGCATGCAGAAGAGGTGTGTGGTGTGAGACGTTTGGGTGGTGGTGTAAGAAAAGGAAGTGAATGGTGGTGTGAGGAAATAAGTATGGCTGTGGCTGAGAAGAGACGTGCATATGAAGTGTGGCTGCAGAGGAAGGATGAGATGTCATATGAAAGGTATAAGGAAAAGAGGAATAGGGCGAGAAGGGCTGTGCGTGATGCTAAAGTGGCAGCAGATGAGAGGTGGGGTAGGCGGCTGACAGAGAATTTTCAACAGAATAAGAAAATGTTTTGGAAGGGGGTGAAAAGGGTGCGAAACGGAGAGTCTTGGAAAGAAGAACAAGTGAAAGCAGAGGATGGAAGGATGTTAACTGAGATGGATGCAGTAAGGAAGAGATGGGCAGAGTATTTTGAAAGATTGTTAAATGTAGAAGAGGAAAGGGTGGCTGAGATTGTGGCGGATGGAAGAGTCCAAGGAATAAATGTGTTGGGAGAGTTGAATGATTCTTTGATCACAAAGGAGGAAGTGGAGAAGGCAGTAAAGGAGATGAAAACAAGGAAAGCTGAAGGTATGGATGGAAGTGCTGTGGAATGCCTGAAGGGTGGTGGAGTGACTATTGTTGACTGCTTAGTAAGATTTTTGAATGTGTGCTTTGTGAAAGGTATGGTGCCAATTGACTAGACAAGTGCTTGTGTGGTCCCGTTGTATAAAGGCAAGGGTGATAAGTATGAATGTACTAGCTTTAGGGGTATAAGTCTCTTGAGTGTTGTAGGTAAGGTGTATGGTAGATTGTTACTTATGAGAGTTAGAGAGAGTACAGAGGGAGTGATTGGTGAGGAGCAGTGTGGCTTTAGGAGAGGGAGGGGATGCGTTGATCAGGTGTTTGCTGTGAAACAAGTGTGTGAAAAGTATTTAGTGAAAAGCAAGGATGTGTTTTGGGCATTTATGGATTTAGAAAAAGCGTATGATAGAATTGATAGGGAGGCTTTGTGGACTGTTTTAAGATTGTGTGGACTTGATGGTAGGTTACTAAAATGGGTGAAAAGTTTTTATGTAAATAGTAGAGCATGTGTAAGAGTGGGAATTGCTGTGAGTGATTGGTTTCCCGTGAGAGTGGGGCTGCGACAGGGATGTGTGATGTCGCCTTGGTTGTTTAATATTTACATGGATGGCGTTGTAAGGGAGGTGAATGCAAGAGTTTTAGGTGGAGGTCTGAATTTGGTGAATGTTGATGGTGGAGAGTGGAATCTGAAGCAGCTGCTGTTTGCAGATGATACTGAACTGGTGACTGATTCAGAGGAGAGATTGAGACAGTTGGTAGATGAGTTTGGAAGGGTGTGTGAAAGGAGGAAATTGAAAGTAAATAAGAATAAGAGTAAAGTGATGAAGTGTACGAGGTTGGTAGATGGTAGGGGGATGAATATAGCTTTGAATGGCGAGTTGCTTGAGGAGGTAGAGTGTTTTAAATATCTAGGGTCACATGCTGCTGAGGATGGAAGAATAGATGCAGAAGTGAAGTTTAGAATAAATGAAGTAGGAAAGGTGCTGGGAGGAATGAAAAAAGTGTTTAGATGTCGTTTGCTTAGAATGGATGTAAGGAGAAGGCTGTATGAGGGTGTTGTGGTACCGACTGCGTTATATGGGGCTGAAACATGGAATATGGGTGTAACAGAGAGGAAAAGTTTGAATGCAATGGAGATGAGGTGTCTGAGGAGTATGTGTGGAGTGACGCATATGGATCGGGTGCGAAATGATGAAGTGCGAAGGAGAACTGGAGTTGTTCGGGAGATGGCTGGTAGAGTTGAGCAGAGGTAGTTGCGATGGTTTGGGAATATGGAGAGAATGGATAATGAGCGATTGGTGAAAAAGATAACTAGATCCGATGTGAGAGGTGTAAGGCTGACAGGAAGACCACGAATAGGATGGATGGACAGTGTGAAGAGAGCGCTGGATACGAAAGGAATGTCTATTGAGCAAGGAAGAGTGGCTGTGCGTGACAGAAATAAATGGAGAGAAACTGTGAATGAATAAGTGATGACGCAGCCCTGAGGGGATATTCTCCTGCATTTGGTCTGATCAGCTAGTCAGGTCAGGTGTGGGTAAGGGGATGGGTCTGTTATGATGTGGCAGGGGTAAACCAGTTTTGCTGTCGGGCCCTGCTGCGGATGTCACTGATTGCATTGCGCAGTTGACCCTTGTGCGGTGTGGTGCGGTAAGGATCTGTCCGTTCTCCCCTTTGGGGCTAAGATGCAAATGAATGTGAATGAATGGATGAGTAAATGGGGAGTGTGTCGTCCTGTCTCGGCTACCTCCCTTTCTTTGGGAGAAGCAGCTTGGTATATAGATAGATAGATAACTCTAGAATTACTGAAGATTGTGGCTGTTATGAGACAACATACCACAAACCCTGTCCTGGGTGAAATTACGGCACGTGTGTCCAAAATTAAGAGAATGTGGTTGGCCAGTTTAGAAATCTCAAATTTGATTACAGCTAATGGGAATATGTCACCAGTGCATGTTGCTGACATCCTTGGTTATGTGGCTTCGTAGTGTAAATTACCTGATAGGGTACTCAAGATAGGCAAAACAGTTGCTTATACCCCAGGAATGTGATTATAAAATTTTGTGAACGAAGTAGAGATGAAATGCAGCAAAGCAGGGGTGAGTGAAATATCACAATCCAATACAACACAGATGAGAATTACAGACACAGTGGCAGCTATGAATACATCTAAGACTAGTACAAAGCAAAAAAGATCGTGACCTGAGAACAGACAATGAAAACATCACCTGACATCAAGGCAGCATTCGCAAACACCAGGCCACAGGCAGCCTAAAATATTTGTACATAGTCCAACCAGAAACCATTCCACAGAAAAACCAAAATATGGAAAGTCATCTTGTGGGTCACATTTGGGAGACAGGCCTACTCTATATTTTTATTGTTCAAATCCCGGTCACATGAAAGCTGAGTGTTATATCGAACACAAGGAAAATGGAGATAAAGTGAAAGGGGTGCAGCCATACTGCAGAAAGCATAAAACCACAGGAACACTGGACGTCACATTGCAAGACATTTGAAAAATTAATAAATATCTCTTTTTAACCCCTATCCACTGGTTAATGTGCATACACATCACAATCGGGATTGAACGGGGTCACTGGGTAGCAGCTATACACGCAAACATCTTACTGCTGCTCTCTGAACTCTCAACCATTTTCTTTCATTACGTAGGTTAGGGAGGTACCCAAGGTACCTCACTGATGTGCAGTCGCAGGTCAATTTGTTCACAGCCTTGTGACAGAGCAGTGCAATGTCTACCTCATCCTTCTCATTTGATAACATCCCAGCAACTGCCAGGCCAACTGCATCATCAACCCTCGCCAAATTCAGCCCTTACCAGCGTGGAAAGGGCTTAATGACAGTGCCATAAGTCGTGCCCTGGATGTAACTGTGTACTCCATGAGCATGAGTGATGAGACTTTCTCTGAAAGAGGGGGAAGCTACCACATTGAAAGTGAAGTATCGCTCCCCCCAACCTGCCCTGAAACACCCGAAAAACAACTACATTTGCTATGAGGAGGGCAAGGCCTATGAGAGTGACAATTTAATGTCAGAGGACGAGTTGGATGACCCTGGCCATGGAGAAAGTGAGGGAGATGGTGACGGTCATTTCCTTCACAAACACTGCCACTGCACCTTGTCACGACTCTCGCGGCCAGTTCGCCGCAGTCTCTCCCTCCAGCATCCCTAGTCACCACAACCCAGCACTTGGAGGGTATTTTCTTCCCAACCTGGCCGTTCATCTATGGAAATTCCACTCTGCCCTCATGTGGTGTGACTGGGCCGCCAGTATCTCACCAGGAATGGCCTGCGTCATGTGAGTCATCACCTCCATACTTCCCCACCTCTGCCTCTCCCTCCCATTCCCCCCCTGCCCGTGGCTGTCCCCATGGACGTTCACGTGGGCAAGGGGGTGCTGCACGTGGTGTGAAATGACGTACCGGCAAGAAACACAGGCAAGGCTCCCACGTGTTGGGAAAGTGGATGCCTGTATGTGGGAGGAGAGAGCAGTATTTGAGTCCTCTGGGCCTGCCTTTGATGCACAAGGTGCAGGTGTGCAGTTTAGTGAACTGTTGCCTAGGGCCAGGATTATGATGTCCTTTTTCCAAGCAATCTTCACCACTGCAATAATACAGTATCTTGTGGCCAAGATAAACTATTAGCAGACCAAAAGTGTGTGCTGGCTGGAGGTTTCGGCCAGTGAGAGTACCAGGTTGAAGAATTGGGTTCCAGTGGAGGTGGGGGAGTTGTGTAAGTTTCCTTGACCATGATGATGGTCCACGTGACAGACATGTGCACAATGACTGTTGGTCCGTTGATGAACTTGTGGGCATACCTGTCTCTGGAAAATATATGGCCCATGATAGGTACCCGGCCATATTATGGTTCCTGCATTTCAACAGGAATTATTGGCCAGCACCCAATGACAGTCTATGGAAAAAAAAATTCGGACCATGCTCAAAGAGTCTTTTGCAAGGCTTTTCCAGCCATTTCAGAAAGTGGTTGTTCTGCGGACATTTAGCATTTATTCAGTATATTCCATCAAGGTGTCACTGTTCTGGACTGAAACTCTTTGTCCTATGTGACTGCAAAAATGGATATATATATATATATATATATATATATATATATATATATATATATATATATATATATATATATATATATATGTATATATATTTTTATGCGAGGGACAAGGAACCAAAGGCCATGAGCCCGCAGTAACAGTTCCCTCCAAGAGAAAAACAAAATACAATAGAGAGCCAAATTCAAGATCAGATCATTTTGAGATGCCTGGACACACTGTGTTTGAAAGACTGGAGATCATACGCAGCAGGAAATACAGACAGAGAGAGACAGTTGCAGAGCTGACCTTTTGCATAAATGAAAGACTGAGAGTAACGGTTAACTCTTGCATTAGAGAGTTGGACAGAAAAGGGATGAGAGTTTGCTGCCAGACGGTTGCTACGGGCCCGTCATAGAAGTGGAGGAATGCAAGCAGACAGTTCAGAGGAGCAGTGACCATTAAAGTAGCGATAGAAAAAAGATAAAGATGCAACAGTGCGGCGAAGAGACAGAGGTTGAAGGGAGTCAGTAAGAGGAGGAGAGTTAATGAGACGAAAAGCCTTTGACTCCACCTTATTCAGAAAAGCTATATATGGGGAGCCTCCCCACACATGAGAGTTGTACTCCACACAGGGGCAGATAAAACCCCTGTATAGAGTCAACAATTGTGCAGGGGTAAAGAAAGAGCGGAGTCGGCTTAGCACACCCAATCTCTTGGAAGCAGATTTTACAAGAGATGTAATATGATCTTTCCAAGATAAGTCCTGAGTAAGTGAAACCCCAAGCATGTTGAAGGATGATGCAGGATTAAGCTGAATATTATTAAACATTAGTGGGTATACCTGTGGAAGATTTTGTCGGGTTGATAGGTGTAAGAACCGAGTCTTAGATGCATTAAAAACAACCATATTATATTTACCCCAGTCAGAGATACGAGCCAAGTCAGACATTAGGTATGCCATAGCCTCATCCCTTGTTTGTTGAAGTAACTGTTGAGATGGGCGTTGCGGGAACCGAATGGAAAGGTGAAGGGTGGAGTCATCGGCGTATGAGTGGATAGGGTTAGATGTACAGCTTCGAAGATCATTGATGAATAAAAGGAAGAGAGTTGGTGATAGGACAGAGCCCTGAGGAACACCACTGTTGATAGATCTAGAAGAACGATGGCCGTCTACAACATCGGCTATAGAACGACCAGAAAGGAAGCTAGTGATGAAGGCACAGATAGAAGGATAGAAACTGTAGGAGGGCAGTTTGGAAATTAAAGATTTATGCCAGACTCGATCGAAAGCCTTTGAGATGTCAAATGCAATGGCAAAGCTTTCTCCAAAGTCCCGAAAGGAGGATGATCAGGAGTCTGAAAGGTAGGTGAGAAGATCGCCAGTGGAGCGTCCCTGACGGAACCCATACTGACGATCGGAAAGAAGGTTGGGATAGGAAAGATGCCTTAAAATTTTTCTATTGAGAATTGACTCGAAAGCTTTTGAAATACAGGACGTTAAAGCAATTGGACGATGGATGGAGGGTTGGGAGTGGTCACCCTTCTTTGGGACTGGCTGAATGAGAGCAAACTTCCAGCAAGAAGGAAAGGTACAAGTTGAGAGAAAAAGGCGAAAGAGTTTGCCTAGGCAGGGTGTAAGCACAGAAGCACAGTTCTTGAGAACAACAGGAGGGACCCCATCAGGCCCATATGCCTTGTTAGTACTGAAGCCAGTGATAGCAGAAAATACATCAACTGAAGAAATTTTAATGTCAGCCATGAGGAAGTCAGAGGGGGGAAGTGATAGAGGAAGAGCACCGGAATCGTCTAAGGTGGAATTGGAGGAGAAAGTCTGTGAGAAGAGATCTGCTTTATCAGTAGAAGAAATAGCTACAGAACCATCAGAGTAGAAAAGAGGAGGGAAGGATGATGAGATAAAGTTGTTAGAAAGATTTTTGGCAAGGTGCCAGAAGGAGAGGGAAGAAATCGAGTTGGAGAGTTGAGAGCATTTAGTATGGATGGAATTATTTTTAGTAGAGCAAAGAACAGACTTAGCACGATTCCGGGCAGAAACGTAAAGATGATGTGATTCAGGGGTGGGTTGGCTCCGGTACCTTTTGTAGGCCCTCTCCTTGTTGCGGAAAGCATTAGAACAAGCGTGATTAAACCAAGGCTTTCTTGCTTTAGTCAAAGGATATGAGAAAGGAATGTATGCTTCCATGCCCGAGAGAATAACCTCCGTAATGCGCAAGGCACACTCAGATGGCTCCCAGCCATGGAAGCAATAATCATTCCAGGGAAAATCAAAGAAGTACTGCCTGAGGGCCTCCCAGTCCACGGCTCCAAAATGCCACAGACGACGTTTCTCTGGAGGGTCCACAGACCGTACCGGAGTGATAGGACAGGTTAAGGTAATAAGGTTGTGATCGGAGGAGCCCAACGGAGAGAAAAGAATAATAGAGTAAGCAGAAGGATTAGTTGTGAGGAAGAGGTCAAGTATGTTGGAGCTCTCTCCAAGGCGGTCTGGGATACGGGTAGGGTGCTGTACAAGCTGCTCTAGGTCATTAAGGATAGAAAAGATGTAGGCTTGTTCACCAGGTGGATCCGTGAAAGGAGAGGAGAGACAAAGGTGGTGGTGAACATTGAAATCTCTCAAAATGGAGATTTCAGAGAAAAGAGAAATGGATAGAATGTGTTCCATCGTAGAAGTAAGATAGTCGAAGAATTTTTGATAGTCAGTAGAATTAGGGGATAAGTAAACAGCACAGATATATTTAGTCAGAGAATGACAGGAAAGCCGAAGCCAGAGTGTAGAGAATTCAGAAGAATCGAGTTCAGGAACACGAGAGCAAGATAAGTCGTTGCGTATATATACACAACAGCCACATTTGGCTTTGAAATGAGTATAGAGAAAGTAGGAGGATACAGAAAAGGGTTTGCTGTCAGTTGCCTCAGACATCTGAGTCTCCGTTAGAAAATGAAGGTGAGGTTTAGAGGAGGAGAGGTGGTGCTCAACAGAGTGAAAGTTAGAGGAAAGGCCCCGAACGTTGCAGAAATGAAGAAGAAGAGAGTCAGACAGTGGTTCCAGGCACCTCGAGTCGTTACCGGGAGAGGGGCGGATGGTGGGGGCATTTATGGTCCCCTCCCCCTGGGGACTCGGAGGCTTGATGAAGAGACGCCATTTTTGTTGAATTTTGAATAGGAAGTGTAGTGTGTACTGTGCATTTAGTTTGGTGTAGATAGTTAGAGAAATTTGTACTGGAGAGCATGCTGGCCTCCTCTCTGTGTAACTGAGACACTGAAAAAGTTCAACAAAGGGGGATGGTCAGGAACTAGTCCTGAGGGCTGATGAAACGGGAGCTCCAGCACTCCCTGTCATCAGCTTTCCATCCACCTCGGAAGTACTGCCCTGCTCGACTGGTGCTACAGTTTATTCAGCAATCAATGTTGATTTACCCTCTGCTGATCCCCATGGTTTCTCGGCATCATTTGTGGAAATGCTCATGGACAGGTATTTCAACAGGCACCTCATCCTGTTCAGTGACAATTATTACACATCCTGCTCATTGACCAAGTATTTGCTTGAACTTGGTACTGTGTCCTTTGGAACTGTCCGTGCTTGTAGAAAGAATTTTCCAGCTTTCCCTGAGAAAACTATAAAAAGTTTCCCTCCTTACCCGGAAATGTGGTAACATTTTAGACCGTATGTGGCACAATAAGTATAAGATTTACATGTTGACCACTGTTCATTAGAGGTTATGGAGGACATAGGCAAGACAGGCTTCAGGAAGAGGGAATCCATGTTCAAGCTAGATGCTGTCAACAACTACAACATCAACATGCGGCTTGTTGATAAGTCGGATGTGCTGATAGGGGAAGTTGATTGCCTCCGTAAATCCTGTCCGTGGTACAAGAAGGCATTCTTACACCTTCATATTGCCGTCCTGAACAGTTATATTCTCTTGAAGCAGGCGTTGCAAAAGAATCTTTCTGCACGAGGGTTTGAGAAAGAGTTAGTACGCGAGCTGCTAGCAGAGTATGTAACTGCACAGTTGACAGTTGGGAGGCGGGGGATGTACCAGACAGTGACGGCAGACAGGCAGAGCTGCGCTCAACATTTTCAGCATCACCGTCTTGTTGATGTGGGCCATATATCTGCAGGTCTGCCAGCGAATAGGCGCTGCCATGTGTGCACCAAGACAAAGCGCCGCTCCCCCACAAGGAAGGATACCCCCTACTAATGTGATGAATTCAAGGTCCCGCTATGTCCTAAATGATTATTTGAGTACGGTATCACTCTGAACATGATTATTGTGTCGGAAAGTGTAAGAAATGAACAGATGTAAATTTTTTTTTTTTTTTTGTGGGTGGTGTTTATGAGTAAAGTAAAAATGTTTCTTGTAAATAGTAAGGTAATGCTATTGTTGATAATATCTTGAGTAACTCTACCTGATGTATGAAGGAAAACCAAGAGTGCATGTACGAAAATTACTTTATTTGGTAGAACTATGGCTTATTTCACTTACTCTTGAAATATTTGCGAAGATGTGCCATGGAGCATATTTGTGAGCTGAAGTACAAATAATATAAGTTGTGCCGAACCTAAGTAATATTTTTACGATGCCTGAGAATAGGAGAAAATGCCAGAATTTGTGTACAAGTGTTTATCTCATACTGAACCGTACTGTGTGCAATATGTTGAGCAAAGCTGCTTTGAAGTGCAAAACTTTGTTGAGCAGATAAAGATTTTTTTCTATACTTACTCTTGAAATATTTACGAACATGTCATATGAAGCGTATTAGTGAGCTGAACTACAAATGGTGTAAGTTGTTAACCCCTTAACCACGGGGCGTCACTTTCGTGATGCTTGGGAGCAAGGGATCATACCTCGTGGCATCGCTTTTGTGATTCTGTGTTATTTTGAATTCACCCGGGCTTCCAAGTGGGGGCTTGTATCATCTATCAGTACTGCCAATGTCCAACACTAGTCAGCACTCCTAATCTCATCTGTACTCCCATCCATTGTTGACAATTTAGCCATTTCTCCCCGTTCTTGACTCCCCTCCCGACCCCCCCTCCATTACCCTATCCTCTTGCCTGCCCGGCCATGCTACGCTAAGTAAATCTTCCCTGGAATTTTTCACTTATTTCATCCATTGAAATAAGCCCTATGTCCTATTCTTATACCAAATAATATATACAAGAAAGAAATAAGGTAAGTGAGAGTGCCATACACCTGGAATTGGCTAATTATCACCTGACAACACCTCACGTGCACTCGTTCGCTAATTTTCGCTGTTTTTTTCCCCTTGAAATATGCCATATAATCTATTTTCGTAATAAATATACATGTAAGGAGGGAAGGGAGAAGCCTAAGTGATATTTACATTCACCTGGAACTACCTAATTTATAATGTATTGTCTAAATTTCCTGCCAATCATTTCAGTGCTAGACAAAGCTGTTTCAAGATCTAACATTGGTAGCTCTGAATATATATCTCCTAAGTAGGCCTCTAATCTATTTTCGTAATAAATATACATGTAAGGAGGGAAGGGAGAAGCCTAAGTGATATTTACATTCACCTGGAACTACCAAATTTATAATGTATTGTCTAGATTTCCTGCCAATCATATCAGTGCTAGACTTAGCTGTTTCAAGAACTAATATTGGTAACTCTGAATAACCCCTAAGCAGGCCTCCACGCTGGCCCTCCGTTATCAGTTTACTCTCATCTTCCGAAGCGAGGGTACGTATGTTTCTTCTTCCTGACTTCAAGGCCTTTTTTCACCCCCATGCAAATGGCCCTGTGACCTTTACCCCCTACTAAACCTCTTGTGGAAAGAGGTAAAGGGCTGACAATTGATAAAAGAGTGACTACGATCTTTCTATTAAGTAAAACAGTGCAAGTGGAATTGTAAATAATGTGTAAATAATGTGTAAACAGCAAGTGAAAGTAATGAATGTAAATATACGTGAACAATGGAAAATAGTTTTATAAGTTATTTCAAGTGACAGTGCACAACACAGTGTAAATAAAATAGAAATGTAAATAACGTAAATAAAATAGAGAACGTAAATAGAAATGTAAATGAGTAGTAGTATAAGAATACGAGTATATACCCTAGGAGTAATGAAAGTGAAAGTTTCACTCTAGCATGTCTGAATGCTATGAGTTATGAGAGTGAAGATGAAAGTGACATTCACTCTCAGTGCCAGTATACAGGACGAGAAAGTGAATGCTACGTATTTTACTGAAAGAAATTGAATCCCTACAGTGACAATAAACTAATACTACTGAAGGAAACTTATGGATAAAGACTGTAGATATATATAAGTGTTATATAGTAATAGAAATATAAAGTGTGAGGGGTTTTATGAATAATAAATGACAGAGTACCAAGAGCGAACTAGTGCCAGTGTGACGATCAGACGCGCTCATAATTTCCATTGCTTTCACAGTTTTTTTTTTTTTAGTATGGATCCCAAACTACTTGAAAATTGTAGAATAGTGTTTATAGTGTTTGTATCTGGCTGTGGTAATCATATTACGGGTTGTCGGGAAGTGTAAAGTGGAGACTTCGTTACCCTACTTCAGAGGTCTCCACAAGTCCTACGGTAACGACGGAGGCTCAACAATCATTCCAGGAGAAAGCTGAAGGTATGTGCCATAAGCATGTATAATTTTATTATTCTAGGACTAATAACTGATTTTTGGCAAATATTTTTTGAGAGTCTGTCGGAGCCCAAATAACCCAGCGGGACACGCAAGTCATTGGTAAACAAGCCCACGGTGTAGGGGTTAAGAGCATAAGCAATATTTTCACGATGCCTGAGAATAGTAGAAAAAAAAAAAGATATTTATTTACAAGTGTAAACCTCATACTGAACCGTACTGAATATTTGGTAGGTAAGGGTGTACTTGCGATGTTGGTCAGTCGGATGGGGTATTAAGACAGGAAGGAAATGTTGCAGGTATAGAGAGGGGAGGGGGGCTTGACAACCTTCTTTGGTTGCAAGGTGTGTGTGGAAGCAGAATGGTATAGAATAAGAGCGAGTGAGGAGGTGGGCAGGAGGGAGTAGGATCATCACCAACATACTGTATGTGATGTTTGGTGTATGGGCAAAAAAAAAAAAAAAAAAATCAGTACTCTTCAATCCAAAACTGAATTGAATAATTGGTTGGTATAAAGAGTGAATTTGAAATGCAGTTGTCATCATATACAGAGGTTAAGTATTGCTTAGTATTTTATTTATTAATATGAAGGGTTTCTATGTAGTTAACTTTGTTCATACCCAGTATATAGTATCTTTTTTTCCAGCATTTAGTAAACATCAGTCACTGGGTTGTAAAATCTAATGTCTACTGTGCAATACCTTCATTTTTTCAGTTTTTATTTTTATGTGTCCGACTCGGGATAGACTTACGAAATAATTCCCTAAAGCCCAGCAGTTCTCCTACGTACTATACACCTCCACGTGTCACAACTTCAGCACTAACACCCACCATCCATATTGAATACATGTTGGGACTGTCTCATACAGAACTGGCGTATTGGTATTAACGGGGGTGTTTTTACAGAATGTCAGGGGGTTACATGGTAGGTCAGTAAAGTTTGTTCTAATGAGCTTCAAATCCTTAAACTGTTACCCCTGCTAGGATTCAAACCCATGCTCACTAGGAAAAAAACAGACCACCTTTCTACCAACTCGGCCACCTATTGAGCAGCACGTGTCAGGTGGAAAATTAACCCAATCAGCCCAGGCACATCTTTACTTTTGTTATTTATTCAGCTTCGTAAAATGTCCCTGGGCTGCAGAGGTTAAGTGGACAAAATACAGGTCTTGTGAATTAGAATCTCACGACTGAATTATACCAGGTTTCATCCACATCCGTCCACTATCTTTACTAAATAAGTCTTATGTTTTTGTCTCAAATTGTCAATAAGGAATCTCAGACAACCCATGATAATATTTACATTCCTGTATATGTACAAACCTGATGGTTGACCTAGGCCGTTTTTGTTCTAACCTGGACCAAAATTGGCAAATCTCCATCTTAAATAGTAAGTTGTAACAAGGTTTTAAAATGGGCAAATCTCCATCTTGAATACTAAGTTGTAACAAGATTGTAAAATTGGCAAACCTCCATCTTGAATGTATAGTTGTAACAGTATATTAAAACTGGGAAATCTCAGTCTTGAATGCTGAATTGTAACAATAGACTAACTCTAGGGTATGACGCTAGGCCTAAACAAAGCACTATGGAAGGATGTAGAGCTGTAAAATTTGGGCCAGGTTAAGACAAAAGGGGTATAGTATTATATTACCACCGTTGTTGGGGGTGCCCATCATCCACTTACCCAATGCAGAGTGATGCCATGTGAGCTCTACACTGAGTGACAAGCTAAATGGTTTCCTGTACCCAGGAAACCATTTACTATGCTGAGTAGTATTCATATAACCAGGGTTTCTGGCAGGGTTAAGTGTCCCCCAGAGTCCCTTATCCAAAGTCACTTAATCATGGCAGTCGTCTCAGAGAGCCTCGGAGGGCCCAGTACATGCCCAGGGCCCCAACCAAATGGGCAGACTCACGAGGCCATGTGGAATGCGAGAGGTGTGAATGAGGAGAGAAAGAGGGTGGAAGTGTTGAATGTGTTCAAGATTGCGAGATATGCTATAATAGCATTGTGTGAAACGAAGATGAAAGGGTGCGAAGTGGAGGAGTGGGAGGGTGTGAAATGTGTAAGATCGGGAATGAATGGGTGAGGAAGATGTAAGGAAGGAGTTACTTTGCTGATGAATGAGGTGTGGCAGAGTGGAATGAGAGACTACAAATTATCCGCTCAAGGTGTATGTATGTCAAGTTCAAGTTTGAGAAGGTGAAAGTGGCAGTAATTATAGCATATGCACCGGGTGAGGACAGGAGTGAGAAAGAGAAAGACAGATTTTGGGATGAGCTGGATGAAGTAGTGGGAGCTACAAGGTAATCATAATTGGGGATATGAATGGATGATTGGCACTTGTCCTGAGGTTGAGGTAAAGGGTTGTTATGGAGTACCAGGAGAAAATGATAATGGGAAGCGACTAAAGGATATGTGTCAGGAGAGGAGGTTGTGCATTTGTAACTCATATTTCAAACACAAAGATGCACATAAATAGACATGGTATAGAGGAAACAGCGATCGTTTTGAAAGAAGCCTGATTGACTACGTGCTTGTTGAGAGGTCGATGATGGGAATGGTTGCTGATACGAGGGCCGTGACAGAATGATGCGGAGGTCTATCAGATCATATGAGTGTGATATGCAAGATCAAGCTGAGGGGAGTGAGATGGATCAGGAGAGAGAGGAGCAGTCAGGGAGCAAGACTGAAAGTAGAGAAGCTGAGGATCAAAGAAATGGCAGATGATTCCAGGATCAAAGTGGAGGAGGAAGTAGAATCAGTGAATTGGAATGAAATGGAACTGGACAGCCTGTGGAATGCATTTAGGGTTGGCTTAGTTAAGAATGCTAAAGTGGTGTGTGGTGTGGCAAGAGTAACAAAGAAGAAAGGTACGGCATGGTGGGCTTAGGAGGTTAAGAGAGCAGTGGAGGAAAAGAGGAAGAAATGGCTAAAGTGGTTACAGGATAGGGGTTCAGTCGAAATAAAAACTGAGTATATTGAGGGCAAGAAGCACGTAAAGAAACTAGTGAAGAGGAAAAAGGAGGTAAATAATTATCTGGGAAGAAAAATGAATGCAAACTACTCTGAAAATAGGAAGTTATTCTGGAAAGAGATGTGGAAATGTAGAAGTGAAAGAGGAAAGAAATATGATGGTGTAAAGGATGCAGGTGGTAGATTATTAACCCATGGAGATGAAGTAAGTACCAGATGGAAAGAATATTTTGAAAGCCATATGAATGCGAATAGAGAGAAGAGCAGCTGTAAACATGATTGGTTTTGGGGGCGTGCAGAGAAAGAATGCAGTGCCAAGAGACGTGATACTCGCACAGGTGAAGAGTGCTATGAAGCGGCTGAAGATGGGAATGCAGCTGGGATTGATGAGGTGTATACAGAGATGCTTAAGTGAAGTGGAGAGAGTGGAATGAAGTGCTTGTTGGAGATATGTAAGGAGGGATGGATGAGTGAAACTGCCTGCAGAGTGGAAAAAGGCTGTGATTGTACCCCTGTACAAAAAGAAAGGTGAACGAAGTCAGTGCAAGAATTATCGTGGCATACGTTTATTGAGTGCGGTAGGAAGGTATATGGAAGAATTATTATAGATATTGTAAGAGAGATATCAGAAGTTTTAGTAAGTGATGAACGTGGTGGCTTTAGGAGTGGCAGAGGATGTGTGGATCAAGTACTTGGAGTAAGACAGATAGAAGAGAAGGCTTGTGAGAAGGACCATAAGGTGTTTATTGCATTTATGGATCTGGAAAAAGCATACGGCAAACTAGAAAGAAAAGGGATTGTAGAAAGTTTTGCACATGTACGGTGTAGATGGTAAGCTGCTAGGTGCTGTCAAGAGTTTTTATGATGGTAGCGAAGCATGTGTACTCGTAAGAGCTGACATCTAAGTGAATGGTTCACGATCGGTGTGGGCGTGCGACAAGGTTGTGTGATGTCCCCATGGTGATTCAATATTGTTAAGATGTGAGATTTGCCAGCTAGGTGCTCGAGAAGCTTCTCGGCGTTTCGTGTAGTTTCGGTATCGGTACGAGTCAGAGTTGCCAGTTTGCTTGCTGTTTGAGAGTGTAGTTATTTCATAAGCTATGCATTAATTTTTCTGCTCTTTTTCTTTATAATGTTTTATTTAAGTGATTGCTTGTTAAATTATGAAATTTAAGTTCCTGTGGTAAATGATTTAGAGTGTTATGTAATGTTTGAACACATTCGCATGTTTTGGTTGTCTCTGAATTGGTAACCGTTGCCCGTTGAGAGTATACTCGAAGTTTCTCGAATAATACAAGCTTATATAAAGATGGGGAGAGACTATGGCATGGGGGACTTTGATGTATGCTCGTGAGGAGTGTAGACGTGTTTTTCGTTGAGCTCTTCTCTAGTTTTCAGGGCTGCCTCACCGGCATTAGCTTTTTTTTTTTTTACCCTTCTGGTGACGTTAGGCTAGTAGTTTCTAACTTTCTTCCCCTCCCTATTAGTTTGGAACAGTAGGTGTCTGTTCTAATAAACTGAGTTTACGTTTGCTTATCGCTCACGGAGGGTCCCCCCCCACTGATCGCTCTGGGGCGTGAATAAACACGGTCGGGCCTCCCTGGGGTGGTTTGAGAGGGCAACCTCAGATTTAGGTGTTTTGCCTTGGGTTGTTTGTCCTTTGTTTGTTTTCTTGTCTTCTTCCCACTTCCCCCTTTAGGGGGGAGTGGTACTATGACGGACACCCCTACTGCCTCCCACCCCTGAGGTAGTCATGACCGACCCCCGACTACTACACGGACTGACAGCCCCCAGACAGAACGGCCCCAGACTCGTTTCCCTAGTGACGTTGAGATAAAAAACGTGGAGTTTGTCACCATTCATGCTCTAGGTTCCACTCCCTTGAGCAGTCTCAATCCCTTCATGATTAAGAAGGTTATTGATGGCTGTGCTGGGGAGGTGGAACAAGTAAAAAAACTTGCGAATGGAGACCTCCTTGTAAAGATTTGCAATTCTTCCCAGGTTAAGGACTTGCTGAAGCTGCGCAAGTTTCATATCTATGATGTCGAAGCCAAGATCCCAACTTTCATGAATTCCTGCAAGAGTGTCATCACTTGCAGGGATCTCATGGTGATGAGTGAGGAAGAGATCATAGAGGAACTTGCTCAGCAAGATGTCATCAATGCCCACTTCATAACAAGATTTTTGGAAAGCGTCAGGACAAAGACTGCGACTATTATTTTGACTTTTGGAAAAGTATCACTGCCTAGTCATGTCAAAATTGGTTACGAAATTGTTCATGTGCAGCCATATATTCCCAACCCTTTCCATTGCTTGAAATGCCAGTTGTATGGGCATGGTTCAAAGACTTGTCGGGCTTCCCAGCCAGTGTGTGGCAAGTGTGCAAGCCAAGGTCATGATGCAGAACATTGCACATCTGAGACGGTCTGTTGCTTTCACTGCAAGGGCGCTCACTCCACTTCCTCTAGGGATTGTCCCAAGGGGAAGGAGGAGAAGGAGGTCTTCACAGTGAAGGCAACTGAGGGCATTTCCTATTACGAAGCTAGGAAAAAGGTGAAGGGGTTGCATGCAACTCCCACACTGAATAGGTCCTATGCTTCGGCGGTAATGTCCCGTCCTGTGATGTGCTCTGTAGAGACGCAGACTGATCCTGTCCTTCTCCCTCCTGCCACTCACAGTACATCTCCATCTCGACCTCCTGTCCGCTCCAACTCTCTCACTGACATCCCTAAGGCTTCAACTTATTCTCAGGCTGCTGCTGCCTCTCCATCAGTACGGCCTAAAACGAAGCCTGACAAGCCTACTAAGAATAACATGACTACCCTCACAAAACAGTCACGTCCTCATCTCCTTCCGGTTCCTACTCCAGCGAGGGAGAGAAAGGTTAGCTCTTCCTTGGGGGAGGCTGGGAACCTAGTTATTGATGAAAATATGGAGGTTTCCATCAAAAAGCAACGGGATAGGTCCCCCGGGAGTCGCTCGCCTTCTGGCAGGCGACAAAAAAAGACGAAGCACACTGGCCCCCAACGAAAATCTTAAACCGTAGCATTCACTCTATTACAGTGGAATTGTAGAGATGTTGGGAATAAGTTACCAAATATAGCAATTTTGCTGTCAATACACAGGGAAGAGAAAATGTCAATGTAGAGAAAAGTAAAGTGATGGTCTTTGAGAGGGGTGAAGTCAGTGAATGTACAGCGAGGTTGGATGGTGAGGAATTAGAAAATGTGAGTACGTTTAAGTACTTGGGTAGTGTGATGAGTAAGGATGGAGGTTTGGAGGGTGAAGTGCTTGAAAGGGTACAGCAGGGAAGAAAGGTTGCTGGTTCTTTGAAAGCAGTGATAAGAAACAGGGAAGTGAGCATGGAAGTGAAAAAGTTACTACATGACAGTATTGTCATACCAACTCTAACGTATGGAAGTGAAGCTTGGATGTTGTTGGAAGGACACAAGATAAGAGTGAGAGCAGTGGATATGAGTTATTTAAGAGGAGCCTGTGGAGTCACATGGAGGGACAGGCTGACGAATGAGGATATAAAGGAGCGTTGTGGTGTGGATGTGGATGTGATAGGAAGCGTTATGAGGAACACAATGAGGTGGTTTGGCCATGTGGAGAGAATGGAGGGTGAAAGACTGATGAAGAGAGTGTATGTGAGTGAGGTGGAGGGGGGAAGAGGGAGGGGGAGGCCGAGGATGAGATGGAGGGATGGGGTGGAGAGGTATATGAGAGAGGGGATTGTAAGTTGAGAGCAGGGCAGTGAAATGGCGGGGGACAGGGCGACTTGGAGGCGATTTGTTTGTGGCCACCCCAAACGGGATTGAGGCGTCTGGCAATAGATAGATAGATAGATAGACACAGGCCAGACGTTATCTGTTTACAGGAGATACGCCTGGAGGATCAGGGTGATCCTCCACAGTTAAAACAATACCACTCATATAGAAGATATGAAGGTCACGGAGTTGCCATATACACACACAAATCACACCCACAAACAGAAGTGATTCTAAATTCTACTCTGGAAGTGGTCGTGTGCAGAGTAAAATATAATAACACATATCTGTCTATTTGCCCTCTATACTGTCCTCCACATGGCCCCATTGATAGTGATGCTTTCAATTCACTAGTTGAACATCTGCCTGGGAATAAGTTAGTGTTGGGCGATTTTAACGCCCATCACTATCAATGGGGTAGCTTGAGGATTGATGGTCGTGGGGAGCAAGTAGCCGACCTAATACTACAGTCCAAACTCTGTCTTCTGAACGATGGTAGAGCGACTCGTGTAGATGATCGTACTGGTAACTTTTCGGCCTTTGACTTATCTTTGGCCTCCCCTGGTATACATGAAGATTTTTTATGGAATTCTTATGACGACTCCTTGGGAAGTGATCACTTACCCATCTGTCTTTCTTATACACGCGACATTGTTTCGGACCCTCCACCTCCAAAATTTAACTATAAGAAAGCAGATTGGGGATCCTTCTCAAGGATAGCCAATTTAGATATATCTGGGGAGACCATGGATGTTAAGGTCGAAAATATAACCCAATCCATATTACATGCAGCTGAGGCTGCTATTCCCAAGACTTCTACAGTTCATGCGAAGCATAGAGCACACTGGTAGACGCCAGATTGCCGACAAGCATTAAGAAAACGCAATACGAGATACAGGATTTTTGATAGTCAGCCCACTGAGAAATATTTTATTGCATACAAACAGGCATGGGCTAAGGCAAGGAGAATAATAAGAAGGGCCAAAAGTGACTCCTGGCGGTCCTTTGTGTCCACAGTGACTCGTACAACACCATTACATAAAATCTGGTCCACTATAAGAATATTAAATAATAAAGGCCCATATTTCCCGATCACCACCCTTCAGGTTAATAATAACATCTATGACGAGCCCGTGGACGTTGCTAACATCCTCGCCAGGAGTTTTTCTCATGTAAGTAGCTCAGCCAATTATGACTCACCTTTTCAGCTCCATAAAC
The DNA here is from genome assembly GCF_032717465.1 of Coenobita brevimanus. Taxonomy (NCBI): domain Eukaryota; kingdom Metazoa; phylum Arthropoda; class Malacostraca; order Decapoda; family Coenobitidae; genus Coenobita; species Coenobita brevimanus. The sequence continues at coordinate 36,068,938 of NC_136997.1, read as the reverse complement.
GCACGGCTGAGCTACAGATATTAGACTTTGCCACAGAAGATGTAGACTCCCCGTACAACAAAGAGTTTACACTAGATGAACTACTCCTTGTCCTTAAATCCTGTAAAGACACCAGCCCTGGACCAGACACCATCACATATGGTATGATCCAGCACCTTAATCAGGACAACCTGATAAAGATGTTAGCATTGTACAATGAGATTTGGGCGTCTCGAACATTCCTAAACTCATGGCACTTTGCGCACGTCATACCGACACCCAAAGAGGCTGGTCGTTTTATGAATCCCACTTCATTTCGTCCTATTGTGTTGACTTCTTGTCTATGTAAGGTCATGGAATGTATGGTAAACAATAGGTTTTTTTTTGTTTTAGAATCGAAGCATTTGTTAAATGATCAACAATGTGGCTTCCGTAAATATACAAGTTTACTAGCTCATTTAATGAATTTGGAGCATTGTATTGCAGAGGCATTTGCCAATAAAGAATTCATATAGGGGTGTTTTTGGACATCCATAAAGCCTATGACATGACATGATGACACGGTATACTAATGAAGCTCTATGCTTATGGTTTAAGAGGGAATTTGCCTCTTTTTATTTCAAATTTCTTAAGGGACAGGACTTTCTCTGTCAAATTGCACCGTAACGTAACATCGGATATATTTATCCAGGAAAACGGGGTGCCGCAAGGAAGTATGCTTAGTCCTACTTTTTTTAGTATTATGATCAATGATATTCTGTCATCAGCTCCCACCCCGAGGAATCTTAAATACTCGCTCTATGCTGACGATTGTGCAATATGGCACTCTTCCCGTAATGCACAATTTTCGGGTTGGCGGATTCAAGCAGCCCTTGACTCCGTCCACGTATGGGCCTTGCAGTGGGGATTTAAGTTTTCCGTCCGTAAGTGTGCCACTGTAGTCTTAACTAATCGTAACGTACCTAATTTGTGCTTAACTTTGGATAATCAGGTGGTACCTTTTCAAAATTCTGTAAAATTTTTAGGAATACATTTTGATTGTAGAATGAATTTTAAACTTCACGTTAATACTTTGCTTGCTTGTTGTGATAAACCGTTAAATATCCTCAAGTACCTGGCGGGTACTACCTGGGGTGCCGACAGAAAATCTTTATTAATGGTGCATAAGTCCCTTATTCAATCGAAGCTAGACTATGGTGCACAGGTGTATGGCTCGGCATCCGATGCCACGCTGAAAGGATTGGATGTGCTACAGAATAAATGTTTGCGAATGTGTCTTAGAGCCGTCCGGTGTACCCGTGTGGCTCATATGGAAGTGGAGTCCAATGTGCCTCCCCTCCATATTCGCCGTGACCACCTGGCCTTGTCCTACGGCGTAAGGACATTTAGGAAAAGTAATATCGGCGATGTGGCCTGTACCCCCCTGCATCAATACCAACACCTTCTGCGGGGGGTGCGTTGGCCACTTGCCGTTTGCCTCCACTTACTGACTCAGGAGCTTGGTGTGGACCCCAGTGACTGACAAGTTGGTGTTAAAAAATATAGCGCCTTGGGAGCCACCTGGCTTTACAGTTGATGTTACATGGCTCCCAGCACCAAAGGCCAAGGCACCGGAGGTGGAGGTCCACCATTTGTTTCGTAACATCATCATTCGTCACTTGGGGTTCCACCACTTGTACACTGACGGCTTCAAGTCAAGTGCATGTGTAGGTGCAAGTGTGTGGTCGAATGAATGTGCCCTCAGGTATCAGTTGCCGACTCATACATCTGTGTTTAACTCAGAACTTTTCACTATTGACAAAGCCATAGACTATGCTCTCAATTCTAGGCATGACTCATTTGTCATATTTTCAGATTCAAAATCAGCCCTTCAGGCAATTGTATCTTGCACTACGGACTCTCACGAGATCCAGGGCTGCATCGTTAATAAGTTGCATTCATGCAACAAGTCATTCACGCTGATCTGGGTGCCTGGTCATTGTTGTGTCTTCGGCAATGAGCAGGCTGACTTACATGCAAAGTCGGCTGTAGAGCTCGAGGAGACTTCGGATGTTCCTCGTGATCTACGGTCGAGTCTCTCTCTCATAAAGAAATCAATAAATCTTCTGTGGCAAGGTCAGTGGACCAGACTAAATATTCCAACCTGTAAGCCGTACTTGGGCGACTGGGACACTGCCAACCGTCCCAGTCGCCTAGAAGAAAAAGTGTTGGCATGGCTACGGCTCAATGTCACCATTTTAACTCACATGAAACCATACATGGAAAGACGCTTCCCACCACACTGTCACATCTGTAATGCGGTGTTATCTATCAGTCATATCATCCTGCGCTGTCGGCGATTTATTCGTGAACGTCCTTCACTTATACATTACTGCGGCGCAGTAGACGTCCCCTTCACCCTTTCCTCCATCCTGGGTGATGGAGACATTGTTATGACTGATAAATTGATGGCTTTCTTGAGAGAGACCGGACTGATCAAAGTGATGTGACTTTTTTACTGTGTGGTTATGGTTTTTATCAACAGTAAATTTGTATATATTGTTATATTAATTAGGGTTGACATTTGACATATTTGAAATAGTTCCTCCTCCCACTGATCTATTTCTAATATTGATGTCCCCTACATTAAGCCGAGTTCCTCGCCTGACAGTCACCAGCTGATGAATGCAAGTGTGCAATATAGAAAGGTATTGGGCACTTACAGTCGATGGTGGTCTGCTGGATGAGGTTCTTCACTTTTTGTACAAATTATGTAAATACATTATACCATCTTGCTTAAGTTATTCTAATTAGGGCCGACAGCTGATGTATATGGAAATGTTCCTGACCGGTCTGGTTCCCTTTCATATATTGATGTCCCCTATATTAGGCTGTGCCTCGACAGACAGTCATCAGGTGATGAGTGCAGGTATGTAAGGTAGAAAGTCATTACATATCTGCAGTCAATGGTGTTCTCTTGGTCGAGGCTTTTTTAACATCAGTGTAGGTCTAGTTATTTGTCTCTTAGGATTTAGTATAGGTTAGCGATTTGTCTGTTAGGTGGTTAGTTTTAGGGTCTTTAGATTAGTTTTTGTTGTTTATAAGTAATATAAGGTTAAAAATATAAAAAAATATAAAAAATTATAAAAATGAAAAATACAAAAAAATAAAATAAAAATTATTATTTTATATATATATATATATATATATATATATATATATATATATATATATATATATATATATATATATATATATATATATATATATATATATATATATATGTACGTGTGCATGAAAGTACGTGTGCATGAAAGTGTGTATGTTCATATGCATGGATGTGTGTATGTATATATGTATGTATATATATATATATGTTCATATATATATGTATATATGTGTTAATGTATATACATATATATATTTTTGCCTTAATGACCAGGGGCTCCGGCCTCAATGGTCGATAGGCAAAAAAAAAAAAAAAAAACTTTTGATGTATGGTCGTGGGGAGTTCGGACGTGTTTTTCTGGCTCTCCTCTAGTTTTCAGGGCTGCCTCACCGTACATAGCGTAATAAAGGTTAGGTTAGCTAGTTCTAATATTCCTCCCTGTCCTTAGTAGAGATATAGTAGGTGTCTATATCTAATTACTGATATCGCCTTTGCTTACTCACCTCTGGAGTGTACCCCTCACTGATCGCTCTGGGGTGTAAGTTACACACAGGCACATCCTCCCAAGAGTGGTTTGAGAGGGTAATCTCAGAGTAGGAAGTGGTTTCCCCGGGTGATTTCTCCCTCTTCCCACTTCCCCCATTAGGAGGGAGTGGTTACTATGGCGGATGCCCCTGACCAGACTGACCACTCCTAGACGGACGAACGCCAGACTCGATCCCCGCTTGATGTCCCAGTAGACAACACAACATATGTCACTCTCCATGTGCTAGGTTCCATTCCCCTGTCCAGTCTCAATCCCTTCCTTATCAAGAAGGTGATTGACCACTGTGCGGGAGAAGTCGAACAAGTTAAAAAACTTGCTAACGGAGATCTGGTTAAAACTGCTATCTCATCACAGGTGAGAGATTTGCTGAAACTGCGTAAATTCCACTGTTATGATGTCGAAACCAAAATCCCAGTCTTCATGATTTCTTGCAAGGGCGTTGTCACTTGCAGGGATCTCATGGTGATGAGTGAGGACGAGATTGTACATGAATTGGCGCAGCAAGATGTAATTGAGGCTAGATTTATTACTCGTTACTCGGAAGGCATAAAGACGAAGACAGCAACTATTATCCTGACGTTTGCCAAAGTTTCTCTTCCTAGTCAAGTCAAAGTTGGTTATGAAATCATTCACGTTCGACCGCACATCCCTAAACCTTTGCGTTGCCTGAAATGCCAGCTGTATGGGCATGGTGCAAAGACTTGTCGGGCTTCCCAGCCAGTGTGCAGCAAGTATGCAAGCCAGGGTCATGATGCGGAACATTGCACATCCGAGACAGTATGTTGCCTTCATTGCAAGGGTACTCACTCCACTTCCTCTAGGGATTGTCCCAAGTGGAAGGAGGAGAAGGAGGTCTGCACGGTGAAGGCAACAGAGGATATTTCCTTCTATGAAGCTAGGAAAAAGGTGAAGGATTTGCACACAACTCCCAAGCCGAATAGGTCCTATGCTTCAGCAGTAATGTCCCGTCCTGTAATGTGCTCTGTCGAGATGCAAACTGACCTTGTCCTTCTCCCTCCTGCCACCCACAGTACCTCTCCATCTCGGCCTCCTGTCCGCTCCAACCCTCTCACTGACATCCCTAAAGCTTCCACATATTCTCAGGCTGCTGCTGTCTCTCCATCAGTACTGCCTATAGTAAAGTCTGACAAGCCTACTATGTGTAACATGACCACCCTCACGAAACAGTCTCATCCTCATGTTCTTCAGGTTCCTACTCTAGCGAGGGAGAGAAAGGTTAGCTCTTCCTCGGGGGAGGCTGGGAGCCTAGTTATTGATGAAGGTATGGAGGTTTCTGTCAACAAGCACCAGGATAGGTCCCCTGGTAGTTGCTCGCATGGTGGCGTTTGGCAAAAAACTAAGCATACTGGCCCCGAAAGTAAATCTTAAACCTTCGCATTCACTATATTACAGTGGAATTGTATAGGTGTCGGGAATAAGTTACAAAATATAGCACTCTTGCTGTCAGTACACAGGCCAGACATTGTTTGTTTACAGGAGAGGAGCCTGAAGAATCATCCTGATCCTCCACAGTTCAAACACTACCACTCGTATAGAAGATATGAAGGTCACGGAGTGGCCATATAAACACACAAATCACACCCACAAACGGAAGTGATTCAAAATTCTACTCCAGAAGCTGTCGCATGCAGAGTAAAATTTAATAACACATATCTGTCTATTTGCTCTCTGTACTGTCCTCCACATGGCCCCTTTGATAGTGATGCTTTAAATTCACTGTTCGAACATCTTCCTGATAATAAGTTAGTGTTGGGCGATTTTAACGCCCATCACTATCAATGGGGTAGCTTGAAGATCGATGGTCGTGGGGAGCAATATTACAGTCCAACCTCTGTCTTCTGAACGATGGTAGAGCGACTCGTGTAGATGATCTTACTAGTAACTTTTCGGCCATTGACTTATCTTTGACCTCCTCTGGTATACATGAAGATTTCTCATGGGACCCTTATGACGACTCCTTGGGAAGTGATCATTTACCCATCTATTTTTCTTATACACGTGACATCGTTTCAGACTCTCCACCTCCAAAATTTAAGTATAAGAAAGCAGATTGGGGATCCTTCTCATGGATTGTCAATTTAGATGTATCTGGGGAGACCATGGATGTTATGGTCGAAAATGTAACTACTTCCATATTACATGCAGCTGAGGCTGCTATTCCCAAGACTTCTGCAGTTCATGCGAAGCATAGAGCACATTGGTGGACACTGGATTGCCGACAAGCATTAAGGAAATGCAATAGGAGGTATAGGATTTTTGATAGTCAGCCCACTGAGGAAAATTTTATTGCATATAAACAGGCACGGACTGAAGCAAGGAGAATAATAAGAAGGGCCAAACGTGACTCCTGGCGGTCCTTTGTGTCCACGGTGACTCGTACAACACCATTAAGTAAAGTCTGGCCCACTATAATAATATTAAATAATAAAGGCCCGAAAATTCCTGTGACCACCCTGCCGGTAAATAATAACATCTATGATGAGCCCGTGGACATTGCTAACATCCTCGCCAGGAGTTTTTCTCATGTAAGTAGCTCAGCCAATTATGATCCGTGTGTCCAACATCATAAACGCACGGCTGAGGTACAGATCATTGACTTTGCCACAGAAGACGTAGACTCCCTGTCCAACAAAGACTTTACGCTTGATGAACTGCTCCTTGCCCTTAAATCCTGTAAAGACACCAGCCCTGGACCAGACACCATCACATACGGTATGATCCAGCATTTTAATCAGGACAACCTGATTAAGATGCTAGCATTGTACAATGAGATTTGGGCATCTCGAACGTTCCCAGACTCATGGCACTTTGCGCACGTCATACCGATATCCAAAGAGGCTGGTCGTCTTATGAATCCCACTTCATTTCGTCCTATTGTGTTGACTTCTTGTCTATGTAAGGTCATGGAACGAATAGTAAATAAGAGGCTTCTTTTTGTTTTAGTCGAAGAATTTGTTAAATGATCAACAAGGTGGCTTCCGTAAATACAGAAGTTCACTAGCTCATTTAATGAATTTGGAGCATTGTATTGCAGAGGCATTTGCCAATAAAGAATTCATGATAGGGGTGTTTTTGGACATCCATAAAGCCTATGACATGACATGGTGAAAAGGTATACTAATGAAGCTCTATGCTTATGGTTTAAGAGGGAATTTGCCTATTTTTATTTCAAATTTCTTAAGGGATAGGACTTTGTCAAATTGCCCCGTAATGTAACATCGGATATATTTATCCAGGAAAACGGGGTGCCGAAGGGAAATGTGCTTAGTCCTACTCTATTTAGCATTATGATCAATGATATTCTGTCATCAGCTCCCATCCCCAGGAATCTAAAATACTCGCTCTGTGCTGACGATTGTGCAATATGGCACTCTTCCCATAATGCATAATTTTCGGGTTGGCGGATTCAAGCAGCCCTTGACTTCGTCCACCAATGGGCCTTGCAGTGGTGATTAAAGTTTTCCGTCCCAAAGTGTGACGCTGTAGTTTTTCCGACTCGTAATGTACCTAAGTTGTGCTTAATTTTGGATAATCAGTCGGTACCTTTTCAAAATTCTGTAAAGTTTTTGGGAATCCATATTGATCATCAGATGAACTTCAAAATTCATGTTAATAATTTGCTTGCTCATTGTGATAAATGAGTAAATGTCCTCAAGTACCTAGCGGGTACTATATGGGGTGCCGACAGAAAATCTTTATTGATGGTGTATAAGTCCCTTATTCGATCATAGCTAGACTATGGTGCACAGGTGTATGGCTCGGCATCCGATCCCACGCTGAAAGGACTGGATGTGTTGCAGAATAAATGTTTGCGAATGTGTCTTGGAGCCATACGGTGTACCCTTGTAGCTCGTATGGAAGTGGAGCCGAATGTGCCTCCCCTCCGTATTCTTTGTGACCACCTGGCTTGGTCCTATGGCTTCAGAACATCGAGGAAAAGTAATATCAGCAATGTGGCCTGTGCCCCCCTGCGTCAATACCATTACTTTCTGTGGGGGGTGCATCGGCCATTTGCCATTCGTCTCCACTTACTGACTCAGGAGCTTGGTGTGGACCTCAGTGACTGTGACAAGTTGGTGCTAAAAAATATAGTGCCTTGGGAGCCACCCGGCTTTACAGTGGATGTATCATGGCTCCCAGCACCAAAGGCCAAGGCGCCAAAGGTGGAGTTCCACCACTTGTTTCATAACATCATTGTGCGTCACTTGGGGTCCCACCAATTGTACACCGACTGTTCCAAGTCAAGTGAATCTGTGAATGCAAGTGTACGGTTGACTAAATGTGCCCTTAGGTATCGGTTGCCGACTCATACATCTGTGTTTACCTCCGAATTTTTTGCTGTTGACAAAGCCATAGACTATGCTCTCAATTCTAGGTATGACTCATTTGTCATATTTTCAGATTCAAAATCAGCCCTTCAAGCAATTGCATCTTGTACTACGGACTCTAACGAGATCCAGGGCCGCATCGTTAATAAGTTGCATTCATGCAACAAGTCATTCACACTGATCTGGGTACCTGGTCATTGTCGCATCTATGGCAATGAGCAGGCTGACATACTTGCAAATTCGGCTGTAGAACTCGAGAAGACTTGGGACGTTCCTCATGATCTACGGTCGAGTCTGTCTCTCAGAAAGAAATCAAAAAATCTTCTGTGGCAAGGTCAGTGGACCAGACTAAATATTCGAACATGTAAGCCGTACCTGGGAGACTGGAACTCTGCCAACCGTCCCGGTCGACTGGAAGAAAAAGCGCTGGGTTGCTTGCGGCTCAATGCCACCTTCCTAACACACATGAAACCTTATATGGAAAAACGATTCCCATCGTTCTGTGACATCTGTGATGTGGTGTTATCTATCAGTTATATTAAACCTGCGCTATCGGCGATTTATTAGTGAACGCGCTTCACTTATAAATTACTGCGGTGTAGTAGACGTCCCCTTCACCCTTTCCACCATCTTGGGTGTTGGGGACATTGTTATGACTAATAAATTGATGGTTTTCTTGAGAGAGACCGGACTGATCAGAGTGATGTGACTTTTTTACTATATGGTTATGGTTTTTGTGGACTGTAATTATGTATATATTGTACTATTAATTAGGGTTGACAGTTTACATATTTGAAATAGTTCCTCCTCCTACTGATCTATTTCTAATATAGATGTCCCCTACATTAAGCCCTGTTCCTCGACTAACAGTCACCAGCTGATGAGTGCAAGTGGGCGATATAGAAAGGTACTGGGCACTTCCGGTCGATGGTGGTCTGTTGGCCGAGGTACTTCACTTTTTTACACATGTTATGTAAATATCTTATACCACCATGTTTATGTTGTTCTATTTAGGGCTGACAACTGACGTATATGGAAATGTTCCTGACTCGTCTTTTTCCCTTTCATATATTGATGTCCCCTATATTAGGTTGTGCCTCGACTGACAGTCACCAGGCGATGAGTCCAGGTATGTCATGTAGAGAGGCATTACATATCTGCAGTCGATGGTGTTCTGTTAATCGAGGTATTTTTACCATTAGTGTAGGTCTAGCTATTTGTCTCTGTAGGATTTAGTATAGGTTAGCGATTTGTCTGTTAGGTGATTAGTTTTAGGGTCTTTATATTAGTTTTTTTTTATAATATAAGGCATAAAAAATATAAAACCAAGAAAATATATATATATATATATATATATATATATATATATATATATATATATATATATATATATATATATATATATATATATATATATATATATATATATACATTTAAATATGTATACGGCCTTAACGACCAGGGGCTTCAGCCCCAATGGTTGATAGGCCAGAAAAAGAGAAGAAAAAAAAAAAATGGCAAGTGCAGTTGGGTTTTCAGTTCAATTTGAGTGTAGTGCAGTGCTGTTGGTGAAGTCTGTGAAGTGTTGCTGGCAAGCATTAAATACAATTGCAGTTAGTGAAGATTATTTTTGGTACTTGTGAAAACTGTGAAGTGTTGTCATGCACTAAGTGTAGTTGCTTAGTAAGGTGTGGATAGCTCCAGTGCTTTTGAGAATATTTAAGTGAAGTTGGAAAGCGTATAGAGGAATTACTTGGAAAATAGACAGTGTGTTTATTTTTGCCTCTGCTGACCTTGTGTACTGTACACCTGATGGCTGAAAATGGGAAGAGCGACTCATTGGGCAACCTCCTTCCTGTAATGAACTATTGCTGTTGGAGCCTGCGGCAGTGTAGGACGAGGAAGTAACAATATATACAGTATATATGGATGGGGTGATGAGAGAAGTAAAAACATGAGTAATGGAAAGAAGGATGGCGTTGGTAATGAATGGGTATGGATGGAATATCTCAAAATTTGTTGTATGCTGATGATGCACTACTGCTTGCAAGTACCGGACAAGAACTCAGTAGGCTAGTGCAGAGCTCTGCTGATGTCTGTGAGCATCGTGCCTTGAGAGTAAATGCAGAAATGAGTAAAGTAATGGTTACTGAGAGAGAAGGTGATTCCCAGTGCGATGTTACAGTGAATGGAGAGAGACTGGAATTGGTGAGAGAGTTCAAATACTGTGACAGAAAAGAGAGGAAAATGTGCAAAAGAAGTTGAAAGTAGAGTGCCCCAAGGAGGAAAGGTAGCTGGTGCAATGAATGCCTTGATAAGAAACAGAGGCTTGAGTGTTGCAGCTGCTCGAGACTTACTGTACATGAGGGAGTGTTAGTGCCAACTTTAACATATTGATGTGAGACTATGGTGTGGCATAAAATTGAAAAGTCAGGAGTATGAGCAGTGGAAATGGAACTGCTGAGGAATATATGTGGAGTACAGAGGGTGGATAGGATACGAAATAATGTCATTAGTGAAAGGTGTGGAATGAGGAAGTCGGTGGACACAATAATCGAAGAAAGTGTACTGAGATGTTATGGTCATGTGGAGAGAATGGATAACAACAGAGTGGTGAAAAAGGTATATCTAAGCGAATTTGAAGGAGGAGGAGGAGGCGAGGTAGGCCAAGGAGAAGGTGGAGAGATATGGTGGATGAGTGTGTGCAGAAGAGAGGTTTGGAAGTCGGTGAGGCTAGGGAACTGACAAGAGATCGAGCTGGCGGGATGAATGTTGCGAGAAGTGCATGATCGGGGATTTTGGTACCCCTTTTAACTTTGCAGCGTCCGGATTGACTTAATCGGATACCTTTATGTGAAGCTACAGAACGTGGTTAATGTTTTTGGCATATCCGATGAAGCCAGGATTGTGGGGGCTTGAATGATGAGTGAATGGAAGTGTGGCCCATTAAACTGGGCAAACTTGGGCTGTCTGGACATTGCTACTCCTCACCCTTACCTTGGATGGGAAAGGAGATCCGGATGATGATGATAATGATGATGATGATGATGATGATGGTGGTGTATGGGAACTGTTGTTCCCTCTGAATGAACAGTGTGTGGTGCAGACACACGATTAAATAACAAAATGCGTCTGGGCTAAGAAGGGCATGAATGTGTAATACTTGGATGAAAACTAACGTATGAATGTTTTGAAGAGATTATAATAAACGATGATCATGTTTGTTGATGTTATGTCACAACTACCCAACTAATGAAATAGCACCTCGAGGTAAGCGACATCATTTGTTGACTGGACATCCGTAACACCGTTATTTAAATATAATACCAGATATGCATTCATTATGCAGATACAATATCTCATCACCTCCGTGTGATCCATCAGTACGATGAATGTATAGTCAGCCAAAAAAGTCGTGTCTTCTTTCCGAACCCCGCAAATATTCGAACAGATAAGTTGAAGCAGAAGGGATAGCTTCACAAGTCTGGCAACTGTCAGACCAGACGGTGGTGGAGGTGAGTGGTTTAGGGGTGAAGGTGGGGTAATGAAGGATGTGTGTGCTATAGTTGTTGTTGGCAGTGTAATCTAGCATTACACCGCATAGTAAAGGTGCTAAATGTGATATTACACGTGATTTAATACCTGTAAATAATTAACTGTATCGTCAGCCAGAAATAATGCCTAGATCGTAACGTTAAATGAACCAACGAGGTGCAACCCCGCCCCCTTCCACTTTCCTGCCACATACCCCTCCGTCGGATATCAACAAGTCACATGACATCAGAATAAAGGACAGAAAGCTGTGTTTTTACAGTATGTTTACCTTCTGAACATGGCAGGATATATTGTATATATCCCATGTGTGGTGTGGCAGACGCATGCGGTGCCTTCATAGTAATAACAAGAAAAGCATTCCACAAGTGGTTAGTGTTTTGGTAAAGGGATGAGGGAAACCCATAGATATAAATAAGTTTAGATACCGCATGACACTACTTGAGATGCGTCTGCCCGGCCGCCATCTTGGAACGGTCGAGGCAGACGATGTCGTGTTCCTGACAGTGGGCAAAGTTGACCACCATTTACGTAGAAATGCTGCAGCACTGCTGCTTTTGGGTGTAGAAAGCGTCGGAATATATCAAGAGTGACACCGATAGCATGAGCGCCGTTGAACGGCTCAATTGTCTAGTTATGCAAACGTACCTCAGCTGCTTCCCTACCCCTCAAAAGGAGGATCATGGGTTGTAGATGGGAAATTTAAACCTACAGTCCACCGAGTTCACGTTTCAGATGAACCAGGAACCACAACCATTACCACCACCACAACAATCGCCACCACAACAACAACCACCACTACCACAATCACAACAAACACAACACCACCACCACCACCACCACCACAAAAACAACAACAACCATAACAACAACAACCACCACCACCACCACCACCACCACCACCACCATAACAACAACAACAACAACAACCACCACCACCACCACCACCATAACAACAACAACAACAACCACCACCACCACCACCACCACCATAACAACAACAACAACCACCACCACCACCACCACCCCCACCACCATAACAACAACAACAACAACCACCACCACCACCACCACCACCATAACAACCACCACCACCATAACAACAGCAACCATCACCATAACAACAACCACCAAAACAACCACCACCACCATAACAAAAACAACAACAACAACCACCACCACCACCATAGCAACAACAACAACCACCACCACCACCACCATAACAACAACCACCACCACCACCACCACCACCATAACAACAACAACCACCACCACCACCATAACGACAACCACAACAACCACCACCACCACCATAACAACAACCACCACCACCATAACAACAACAACCACCACCACCATAACAACAACAACCACCACGACCACCATAACAACAACCACCATCACCACCACCACCACCATAACGACAACCACAACAACCACCACCACCACCATAACAACCACCACCACCACCACCATAACAACAACAACCACCAAAACCACCATAACAACAACAACCACCACCACCACCATAACAACCACCACCACCACCACCACCACCATAACAACAACAACCATCACCACCACCATAACAACAACAACAACAACCACCACCATAACAACAACAACAACAACCACCACCACCACCATAACAACAACAACAACAACCACCACCACCACCATAACAACAACAACCACCACCACCACCATAACGACAACCACAACAACCACCACCACCACCACCATAACGACAACCACAACAACCACCACCACCACCATAACAACAACCACCATCACCACCACCATAACAACAACCACCACCACCACCACCATAACAACAACAACCACCACCACCACCATTACAACAACCACCACCACCACTACCACCACCATAACGACAACCACAACAACCACCACCACCACCATAACAACAACAACCACCACCACCACCACCATAACAACAACACCCACCACCACCACCATTACAACAACCACCACTACCACCACCATAACAACAACCACCACCACCACCACCATAACAAAAACCACCACCACCACCACCATAACAACAACCACCACCACCACCACCACCATAACAACAACCACCACCACCACCATAACAACAACAACCACCACCACCACCACCATAACAACAACCACCACCACCACCACCACCATAACAACCACCACCACCACCACCACCATAACAACAACCACCACCACCACCACCACCATAACAACAACCACCACCACCACCACCACCATAACAACAACCACCACCACCATAACAACAACAACCACCACCACCACCATAACAACAACCACCACCACCACCATAACAACAACCACCACCACCACCATAACAACCACCACCACCACCACCATAACAACAACCACCACCACCACCATAACAACAACCACCACCACCACCACCACCATAACAACCACCCCCACCACCACCATAACAACAACCACCACCACCACCATAACAACAACAACCACCACCACCATAACAACAACAACCACCACCACCATAACAACAACAACCACCACCACCACCACCATAACAACAACAACCACCACCACCATAACAACAACCACCACCACCACCACCACCATAACAACAACCACCACCACCACCATAACAACAACCACCACCACCACCATAACAACAACAACCACCACCACCATAACAACAACCACCAGCACCACCATAACAACAACAACCACCACCACCACCACCATAACAACAACAACCACCACCACCATAACAACAACCACCACCACCACGACCACCATAACAACAACCACCACCACCACCATAACAACAACCACCACCACCACCATAACAACAACAACCACCACCACCACCACCATAACAACAACAACCACCACCACCACCACCACCATAACAACAACCACCACCACCACCATCACCGCCATAACGACAACAACCACCACCACCACCATATCAACAACCACCACGACCACCACCATAACAACAACAACCACCACCACCACCATAACAACAACCACCACCACCATAACAACAACCACCACCACCATAACAACAACCATCACCACCACCACCATAACAACAACAACCACCACCACCACCATAACAACAACCACCACCACCACCACCATAACAACAACCACCACCACCACCATAACAACAACCACCACCACCACCATAACAACAACCACCACCACCACCACCATAACAACAACCACCACCACCACCACCATAACAACAACCACCACCACCACCACCATAACAACAACAACCACCACCACCATAACAACAACAACCACCACCACCATAACAACAACCAACACCACCACCATAACAACAACCAACACCACCATAACAACAACCACCACCACCATAACAACAACCACCACCACCACCATAACAACAACCACCACCACCACCATAACAACAACCACCACCACCACCATAACAACCACCACCACCACCACCATAACAACCACCACCACCACCACCATCATAACAACCACCACCACCACCACCATAACAACAACCACCACCACCACCACCATAACAACAACCACCACCACCACCACCATAACAACAACCACCACCACCACCACCATAACAACAACCACCACCACCACCACCATAACAACAACCACCACCACCACCACCATAACAACCACCACCACCACCACCACCATAACAACAACCACCACCACCACCACCATAACAACAACCACCACCACCACCACCATAACAACAACCACCACCACCACCACCATAACAACAACCACCACCACCATAACAACCACCACCACCACCACCACCATAACCACCACCACCACCACCACCACCACCACCGTAACAACAACCACCACCACCACAACAACCACCACCACAACAACCACCACCACAACAAGCACCACCACACAAGAATCACCACCAACACAACTATCACCACCAACAGAACAATCACCACCACCACCACAACAACAACAACAAAAACCACCTTCACCATCACCACCACAACAATAAAAACCACCGCAATTATCATCACCAACACAGCAACTACAAAAACCATCATCACCACCACTACCATAACAGCAACAACCACAACTACCAATACAATAACCACCATCACCATCACCACAACAAAAACCACCATCACCACCACAACGACAATAACCACCATCACCACCACCACAACAATAACCACCACCACCACCACCACCTCCACAACAATAACCACTATCACTTCCACCACAACAATAACCACCATCACCACCACAACAACAGTACCACCATCACCACCTCCACAACAATAACCACCATCAGCACCACCACAACAATAACCACCATCACCACCTCCACAACAATAACCATCCTCACCACCACCACAACAATAACCACCATCACCACCTCCACAACAATAACCACCATCACCACCTCCACAACAATAACCACCATCAACACCACCACAACAATAAACACCATCACCACCTCCACAACAATAACCATCCTCACCACCACAACAACAATAACCACCATCACCACCACAACAACAATAACCACCATCACCACCACCACAACAATAAACACCATCACCACCACCACAACAATAACCATCATCACCACCAGCACAACAATAACCACCATCACCACCTCCACAACAACAACATTCATTCTCATAGTCTGAATTCACTCTAAAACAAGCCCCACTATTACATGCTTGACCGCTCCAAGATGGCGGCCGCACAGACGCCCCGCTGCTGTACTGAAGAATGGTCGATGCGGTATCTAGTCTTATTTATATCTATGGGGAAACCCAGCCACAGGTGTTACGCAAGGTGATGAAACCAAGATATACACCCACCAGCTTATAGTCATATCTTCACAGTCATTCAGGTATGTATACTGGACGATGGGAAATGGGTGATTCTAGTTATCACTAATAAAAGCTGTTTTATATTATCATAATCGTGACGTTTCATTAAATTCCAAACACTTGTTATGAAACGCATTCCACCGTTATTCCGTCTTCTGAAGTATTCCAAATATCAAAGATGAATTAGACATGACAACCCATGTATATGAAACTGCAGTATATTTTGATTACATGTAAACTCATGATGATGCGTCTGTAGACATTAGTGACATAATAGTGATAAAAGTTGACTATAACCCTGTTACCCAGTATGTTATTCCCAACAATTTCCACACGACAGTAATACATTGCACCCCAAACTACTCACCCCCACCACCGTCTGGTCTGACACAGTTGCCAGACTTGCGAAGCTATCCCTGTTGCTTCAACTTATCTATTCGAATGTTTACGGGGTTCGGAACGAAGACACGACTTTTTTGGCTGACTATACTACAAGCCAATAGCTGTCCAACACTCAAAGTAGCTATAAGCCCATGCAACAAGACATCTACATAATACCATGGTTTGCGAATATAATGAGTGTTTTTCCTCACAATAAAACATTGGATGGTGCACAACATGGCATGACCGTTGTGTCACCTGCATAATCATGAATCGTTTCTGGCCACCTTGGTTCAGCCACAAAAATGCTACGGCAGTTGAGTCACACACTGGCTAGACTCAGGTGAACCACCTTTCGAGACACTGGACAACTCACCATAAAATATTTATGCCCAACTGCAGTTGTTCAACACATTGTATGACGATCTTTAATTTAACACTCCATCACTCATCCAATACACGTTACTGGATACTAAGTTACAGATCACCTCAGAACATCTGTATAATCACAGCCTGAATCTTTCTTAACGAAACCGACAAAATTTCGGTACATGTGTCCCCACCACCTTCCCCCTCACCTTCCGTTCCTCCTCGCCTCACAGTCATCCCCCATCAGAGAAAAAATGGAAGCCAAAGGCAATATTTTTTGTTTCTCTCTACCTTCCACTATGCCTACGTGACAAACAATTGTATTTGCAGAGTATGACTCGATAGACCATTATTTTTGTGGGTACTATATATTGTTGCGGAAGGGAGGCTCTGTCGTGTCTACCCATTCACTTATTATTACTCTGATGTAAACAAACACAATGGTGCGAAATTTCACCAAACACACCGCCAGCTGTACTCGTTAGAAGTGCAGGTAACTGTACAGCTTAGAAGGTCGTTGATGAATAAAAGGAAGAGAGTTGGTGATAGGGCAGAGCCCTGAGGAACACCACTACTGATAGATCTAGAAGAACAGTGGCTACAACAGCAGCTACAGCTCGACCAGAAAGGTATTATAGTTGAATGTACAGATAGAAGGATAGAAACCGTAAGAGGGCAGTTTGGAAATTAAAGATTTATACCAGACTCGATCAAAAGCCTTTGAGATATCAAATGCAATGACAAAGCTTTCGCCAATGTCCCGATAGGAGGATGTCCAGGAATCTGAAAGGTAGGTCAGAAGATCGCAAGTGGAGCGTCCCTGACGGAACCCATACTGACGATCAGAAAGAAGACTGTGATTGAAGATATGGTTTAAAAATTTTCTGCTCAGAATACACTGGAAAACTTTTGATAAACAGGATGTTAAAGGAATTGGGCGACAGAGGGTTGGGAATGGCCTCCTTTCTTTGGGATTGGCTGAATGAGAGCAAACTTCCAGCAAGAAGGAAAGGTACAAGTTCACAGACAAAGGCGAAGGAGTTTACCTAGGCAGGGTGTAAGCACAGAAGCACAGATCTTGTGGACAAAAGGAGGGACCCCATCAGGCCCATATACACTATTAGGCCAGTGATAGCAAAAAAAATACATCATTTGAAGATATTTTACTGTCAGCCATGACGATGTCAGAAAGGGGAAGTGATGGAGGAACAGCACTGGAATAATCTAAGGTGGAACTTGAGGAGAAGGTTTTCAAGAATTCTCCCCCAGTATCCCTCCTTGTCATAAAAGGCGACTAAAAGGGTTGGCGGAGGGTTAGTGCCCCTCCCCGGAAAACAACTAACTAAAAAGGCAAACAAGAAGCCTCGAACAAGGACTGACCAAACGATGACGACCCAGGACCGGACAAAGGACTTGGTAATGGCAACTTTTTTTTTCTTTTTTTTTATGTGACCGACTCTGGGCATAGGCTTAAAAGCCTGCTTTCAAGGCCCAGTAGTCCTCCTACGTACCGCACACCTCTACATGTCACCGTAAGAGATGCGAATGATGAGGTGAAAGAGAGAGGGATTGTCCAGGTGCAGAGGGTGCGAAAGCGGATGTATGTGGAATACCTGAAACAAAATGGAGAGGAGAAAGTGTGAGAGAATGGAAGTATGGATGGGGTATATGTGCAGGAGTAGGTGAGAATGAGAGGGTGAAAGAAGGAGTATGTATAGTTGTGAGTAAAAGATGGAAGAAGAGCATAAGCCAGTTTGCATCACTTGGGTCAAGGATTGTGTGGGTAAGGTTGAAAGTTCGAATACAAATGTGGGCGATTGTGTGTGTGTATGTTCCAACGCAAGATCGTGCTAGCAGAGTGAGAGAAGAGTTCTGGACAAATGTGGAAGTGTGCATGTAAAAGTTTGGAATGATTAAGAGAGTGTTTTTGATCGGTGATATGAATGGTATAGAAGGCAATGTGAAGGTGGATGGAATAGTTGGTGAGTGGGGTGTGCCTGCTGAGACAGATGAGAATGGCAGTACGTTAGTGGACATTTGTGCTGGGAGGGGGTTGGTGATAGCCAATACCCTCTTCTGGCATTAAATGATCCACAGGTATACATGGCGAGTGATGAGAAGGGTGGGTGGTGAACTGAATGAAAGGAAGGCAATGATTGATTATGTGTGTGTGGATGAAAGGATGAGAAGATGTGTAATGGATGCAAGAGCTTATAGAGGTTGGGGGAGTGGACTTTCTGACCACTACTTGGTGGTGGTCAGAAATAGGATACAAGTAAGATGGAGAAATAAGAGAAGGGAAAGGCAAGAGGAAGGAGTAGTTGCAAGGAGAGTGGAAAGGTTAGACGAGGATGAGAAAAGGTAGAGTATAAGAGAGAAGTGGAGGAACGATTGGGCAAATATGAATTTGAGCAGATGGGGGACGCGGAAGGTGTGTGCAGGATATTTACAGAAGAAATATGTGCAGCATGTGATGAGGCGTGTGGGAGGAAGAGATGACGGAGGGGGGTGCAAGAAACAGCGTGGTGGAATGAAAAGGTAAGACAGGCTGTGGCACAAAAGAAGAGAGCATACAATGAATGGATGAAAAATAGGGGCGTGGAAGAAGTTGAGAGGTGGAAGAGAGAGTTATATGTAGAAAGAAAGAGAGAGGTGAAAAGATTAGTAAGAGAGAATAATAAGAGAGTGGATGAGGAATTTGGAAGGAATTTGAGTGTAAAGTGGAGGGACTGTAAGAAAATGTTTTGGAAAGATGTGAAGAGAGTAAGACAGGGTGGAAGTGAGGTTAGCAGGGGAGTGAAAGATAAAAATGGTAGATTACTAGTGGAGAAGGGTGAAAAATTGAGCAGATGGAGAGAATACTTTAAGGAATTGTTGAACATACAGGATGAAAGTAATGCGAGTATAAGTGGCTGGGGAATGGCTGGGAGGAGGGAGGTGAGAAGACAGGAAGAAATCAGTAGGATAGAAGTTGTGGAAGCAATGAAGAAAGTTAAACTGGGGAAAGACCCAGGAATTGATGGAGTATGTGGTGAAATGCTGAAGCATGGGAGAGAGATTGTAGTAGAATGGATGTGGAAGATGTGCAGATTGGCCTGGGAGGAAGGTAGAGTCCCAGAGGATTGTAAGTGAGGTATAATTATTTCCTTGTGCAAAGGAAAAGGGGGAAAAAGAAGTGTGTGGTAATCATAGGGGCATTTGTCTTCTTAGTATAATAGGAAAAGTGTATGGTACGATACTTATTGACAGAGTTAGAGAAAGAACAGAGGAATTAGTTGGAGAAGAACAGGAAGGCTTTAGGAAGGGAAGAGGTTGTGTAGATCAGATATTCATTCTTAGATCTTTAGTCGAAAAGTTTCTGGAGAAGGGACAGAAGTTGAATGCGGCTTTCATGGATTTGGAGAAAGCATATGACAGGGTGGATAGACTAGGATTGTGGAAAGTATTAAGAATATATGGAGTAGATGGGAAGTTGTTGAATGCTGTGAAGAGTATGTATGATGGTGCTAAGGCTGCAGTGCGTGTGGATGGTGAACTAAGTGAATTTTTCTCTTTGAAGGTTGGGTTGAAACAGGGATGTGTCATGTCTCCATGGTTGTTCAATCTGTACATGGATGGGGTAATAAAAGAGGTACAAGGTAGGGTAGTGGATGTTGGAGTGGCCCTGGTGAGAGAGGATAGTGTTCGGAAACTCCATGTACTGTTGTTTGCAGATGATACTGTGTTGTTGAGTGAAGATGAAGGGGAGCTGCAAGGCTTGGTGGATGAGTTTGGGAGAGTGTGTAAGAAACGGAATCTAAAGGTGAATGTAGGGAAGAGTAAAGTGATGGTCTTTGAGAGAGGTGAAGTCAGTGAATGTACAGTGAGGTTGGATGGTGAGGAGCTGGAAAATGTGAGTACGTTTTAGTACTTGGGTAGTGTGATGAGTAAGGATGGAGGTTTGGAGGGTGAAGTGCTTGAAAGGATACAGCAGGGAAGAAAGATTGCTGGTTCCTTGAAAGTAGTAATAAGAAACAGGGAAGTGAGCATGGAAGTGAAAAAGTTACTACATGACAGTTTTGTGATACCAACTCTAATGTATGGAAGTGAAGCTTGGACGTTGCTGGAAGGACACAAGTCAAGAGTGAGAGCAGTGGAAATGAGTTATTTAAGAGGAGCCTATGGAGTCACATGGAGAGACAGGCTGACGAATGAGGATATACTGTAAAGGAGCGTTGTGGTGTTGATGTGGATGTGATAGGAAATGTTATGAGGAACACACTGAGGTGGTTTGGCCATGTGGAGAGGATGGAAGGTGAAAGACTGACGAAGAGAGTGTATGTGAGTGAGGTGGAGGGGGGAAGAGGGAGGGGGAGGCCGAGGATGAGATGGAGGGAAGGGGTGGAGAGGTATATGAGAGAGGGATGTGTGAGTTGGGAGTAGGGCAGTGAAATGGCGGGGGACAGGGCGACGTGGAGGCGATTTGTTTGTGGCCACCCCAAACGGGATTGAGGCATCTGGCAATAGATAGATAGATAGATAGAAATAGCTACAGAGCCATCAGAGTAGAATAGAGGAGGGATTGATGATGAAGTAAAGATGTTAGAAAGGGTTTTGGCTAGGTGCCAGAGGGAGTGGGAAGAATTGGAGTTGGTGAAGAGCATTTTGTATAGATGAAATTGTTCTTAGCAGAGCTAAGAACAGCCTTAGCATGAATCCGGACAGAACCTTAAAAAAAGATGTGATTCAGGGGTGGTTTGGCTCCTGTACCTTTCATAGGCCTTCTTGTTGTGGACGGCATTAGAACAAGCGTGATTAAACCAAGGCTTTTTTGCATTAGTCAAGCGATATGAGAAAGCAATGTATGCTTCCATGCCCAAAAGAATAACCTACGTATTGTGCATGACACAGTCAGATGGCTCCTGTCCATGAAAGCAATAATCATTCCAGGGAAAATCAAGGGTACTGCCTGAGAGCCTCTCAATCAGGATCTCCAAAGTGCCACAACCGATGTCTCTTTGAAGGGTCCACAGGTTGTACTGAAGTGATGGGACAGGTTAACGTAATAAGGTTGTGATTAGAGACCAACGAAGAAGAAAAATTAACATCATAAGCAGAGGGATTAGTTGTAAGGAAGAGGTCAAGTGTGTTGGAAGTCTCTCCAAGGTGGTCAAGGATATGGGTAGAGTGCTGTACAAGCTACACTAGGACATTAAGGACAGAAAAGATGTAGGGTTGTTCACCCGGTGGATCAGTAAAGGAGAGGAGAGCCAGTGCTGGTGGTGGTGAACATTGAAATCTCCTTGAATGGAGATTTCAGAGAAAGGAGAAATGGATAGGATGTGTTCCATTGTATAGGTAAGATACTCGAAGAATTTTTCACACATGGTAGAATTAGGGAATAAGTAAAGAGCACAGATATATTTAGTCAGAAAATGATATGAAAGCCGAAGCCAGAGACTAAAGAATTCAGAAGAATTAAGTTCAGGAACACAAGAGCAAGATAAGTTGTTGCATACATATACACAGCAGCCATCTTTGGCTTTGAAATGAGTATAGAGAAAGTGGTAGGATACAGAGAAGGGTTTGCTATCACTTGCCTTAGACATCTAAGTCTCACTTAAGAAGAGTGAGGTTTATGGGAGGAGAGGTGGTGGTCAACAGAGAGAAAGTTAGAGGAAATGCTGCGAATGTTGCACAAACGAAGAAGAAATGAGTCAGACAGTAATTCCAGGCAGCTCGTTCTGTTGTCACCAGGAGAGAGAGGCAGATGGTGTGAGCATTTGTGCCCCCCCCCCCCGTGACTTCGAGGCTTGATTATTGGATGCCATTTTTAAATTTAATTTTGAAAAGGAATTGTAGTGTGTAATGTGCATGTAGTTTGGTGTTAACAGTTCGAGCATGCTGGCCTACACTCTGTGTTACTGAAACAGTGAAAAAAATCAGCAAAAAGGATGGTCAGGAACTACTTCCGAGGGCTAATGAAATGGGAGCTCCAGCTCTACCTGTCATCAGCTTTCCCTCCACTTTTTTTTTTTTTATGTGTTCGGCTCTGGGCATAAGCTTCACAGCCTGTTCCCAAGGCCCAGCAGTCCTCCTTCATACCATACACCTCTACATGTCACCACTTTGGCGCTAACACCAGCGGTCCATGTTGAATACATGCTAGGGCTGTCTCATACAGGACTGCTGTATTGGAAGTACTGCTTTGCATGATTGGTGCTACATACATTTTAGGGTAAGTATTGTAACTGATGCCAGAAAATAATAAAGAAAATCACAGAACATAAGTTTTCTCACACACCAACGAGGCATAATGCCACTCTGTGATGGCTGGAAAACCAATGGTGAGCCACATGGACAGGGTGATAACTCATCCTTATGATGATGCGTAAGGATAAGTGGAATAAAAAGTGGAAAGCTTTGGTGTTTGTGAAGGAAGGCCAAGCAGTGTTACAATCATCACTCTGGTAAGTGCTGCCAATGCTAGCCAGGCTCGCCAAGGCTGCAGCCAGCAGCACGTGCTCGGAGACTCCCCCTCAAAACACTGAGAATCACTCATCTTCTACTCGTCCTTACTCAATGAAGGGACAACCTAGAGACCTGGTGTTGGTTTCAATTGCAAGAAGAAGAATTGTTGAGTAATAGTGCTTTTGATTTATTTCTCTAACCATTATACTTCTCAGGATGTTAACCCATCGTGTCTGGCATATATCCCCGCCAAGAGTTCTCCCAGCTGGGCATTCCTGAGAAATTGTCTATTTTTCAACCTTAATAACTCAGGTAATATTTAGCTAAAAACAAAAAACTACGTGTTCTCATAATCAGCAATCCTTCGACTTCAAGTTGATGGCCCCAAATTGTATGTGAAGGGTGTGTACTCAGAGAGAGTGAGTGGGGAAAGAGGGCAATTTTTGGAATTTTTTTGCCCGTGTCTGTATGCGTGGCAGATGTGTGGTGACATAACTAAGGCTTATACTAGCCTTCCACAATAGTAACATTTCCAAACTACTGCAGTCCACCAGAAACACCATTTCCCTGCACGCATTTAACCCACTGTGTCCCACCAGATTTTTCACCAATGACCTCCCCAAATCCTGGCAGATTTTTCATTTTTATTTATTTATTTATTTATTTTTTTTTTTGCTAAAACCTCTGCTTTTTATGAGAAACATCGAATATTCAGTGAAAAAGTGCTCACCTGAGCTTAGAAATGCCTGGTACAGATGACCTTCCCCTCACCTGGTACAGTCTTCTCTCAAGCCCGGCTCCAGAGAAAACGTTTTCTATGGGAGAATTTTCAACAGAATAAGAAAATGTTTTGGAAGGAGGTGAAAAGGGTGCGAAAGGGAGAGTCTGGGAAGGAAGAACGAGTAAAAGCAGAGGATGGAAGGATGTTAATTGAGATGGATGCAGTAAAGAAGAGATGGGCAGAGTATTTTGAAAGATTGTTAAATGTAGAGGAGGAAAGGGTGGCAGAGATTGTGGCGGATAGAAGGGTGCAAGGAATAAATGTGTTGGGAGAGTTGAATGATTCTTTGATCACGAAGGAGGAAGTGGAGAAGGCAGTAAAGGAGATGAAAACAGGGAAAGCTGCAGGTATGGATGGGTGTGCTGTGGAATGCCTGAAGGGTGGTGGAGTGACTATTGTTGACTGGTTAGTAAGATTGTTGAATGTGTGCTTTGCGAAAGGTATGGTGCCAATTGACTGGGCAAGTGCTTGTGTGGTCCCGTTGTATAAAGGCAAGGGTGATAAGTATGAATGTACTAGCTTTAGGGGTATAAGTCTGTTGAGTGTTGTAGGTAAAGTGTATGGTAGAGTGTTAATTATGAGAGTTAGAGAGGGTACAGAGGGAGTGATTAGTGATGAGCAGTGTGGCTTTAGGAGAGGGAGGGGATGCGTTGATCAGGTGTTTGCTGTGAGACAAGTGTGTGAAAAGTATTTAGCGAAAGGCAAGGATGTGTTTTGGGCATTTATGGATTTAGAGAAAGCGTATGATAGAATTGATAGGGAGGCTTTGTGGACTGTTTTAAGATTGTATGGACTTGATGGTAGGTTACTAAAAGGGGTGAAAAGTTTTTATGTAAATAGTAGAGCGTGTGTAAGAGTGGGAAATGCTGTGAGTGATTGGTTTCCCGTGAGAGTGGGGCTGCGACAGGGATGTGTGATGTCGCCTTGGTTGTTTAATATTTACATGGATGGTGTTGTAAGGGAGGTGAATGGAAGAGTTTTAGGTGGTCTGAGTCTGGTAAATGTTGATGGAGGAGAGTGGAATCTGAAGCAGCTGCTGTTTGCAGATGATACTGAACTGGTGACTGATTCAGAGGAGAGATTGAGACAGTTGGTAGAGGAGTTTGGAAGGGTGTGTGAAAGGAGGAAATTGAAAGTAAATGAGAATAAGAGTAAAGTGATGAAGTGTACGAGGTTGGTAGATGGTAGGGGGATGAATATAGCTTTGAATGGCGAGTTGCTTGAGGAGGTAGAGTGTTTTAAATATCTAGGGTCACATGTTGCTGTGGATGGAAGAATAGATGCATAAGTGAAGTTTAGAATAAATGAAGTAGGAAAGGTGCTGGGAGGAATGAAAAAAGTGTTTAAATGTCGTTCGCTTAGAATGGATGTAAAGAGAAGGCTGTATGAGGGTGTTGTGGTACCGACTGCATTATATGGGGCTGAAACATGGAATATGGGTGTAGCAGAGAGGAAAAGTTTGAATGTAATGGAGATGAGATGTCTGAGGAGTATGTGTGGAGTGACGCGTATGGATCGAGTGCGAAATGATGAAGTGCGAAGGAGAACTGGAGTTGTTTGGGAGATGGCTGGTAGAGTTGAGCAGAGGGTGTTGCAATGGTTTGGGCATATGGAGAGAATGGATAATTAGCGATTGGTGAAAAAGATAACTAGATCTGATGTGAGAGGTGTAAGGCTGAGAGGCAGACCACGAATAGGATGGATGGATAGTGTGAAGAGAGCGCTGGATGCGAAAGGAATGTCTATTGAGCAAGGAAGAGTGGCTGTGCGTGACAGAAATAAATGGAGAGAAACTGTGAATGAATAAGTGATGACGCAGCCCTGAGGGGATATTCTCCTGCATTTGGTCTGATCAGCTAGTCAGGTCAGGTGTGGGTAAGGGGATGGGTCTGTTATGATGTGGCAGGGGTAAACCAGTTTTGCTGTCGGGCCCTGCTGCGGATGTCACTGATTGCATTGCGCAGTTGACCCTTGTGCGGTGTGATGCAGTGAGGATCTGTCCGTTCTCCCCTTTGGAGCTAAGATGCGAATGAATGTGTTTGAATGGATGCGTAAATGGACAGTGAGTCGTCCTGTCTCGGCTACCTCCCTTTCCTTGGGGGAAGCAGCCTAGGTATATAGATAGATAGATAGATGGGAGGGGCAACTATTCCAAACCACTCAGAATAGGTAGATATGTATTTGGTATGAATTTATATGTAGTACAAGAGCACATTGGTTTTCACACAGTAATATAGGTGATATAAGCGTTGTTCCACTCACCAAACGCATCAGCATACCACACCTTCATTGGTAACGTTACATGCTCATCACTTCTGCTCGTTTCTTCCTCTATTGCCACGTAAACTTTGTCCTCTACATTGTTATCGATTGGGGAATCACTCTCACCTTGAAGTTAGTACCATGATGTGACATGTCTTCACTGGCCAGGTCACTGGTAACAGGTGAGTTGCCGGGACAATGGCGTGTGGGAGGGGAGGTCATGCAAGGTAAGGCACTGTCCCCGCCTAGCCTTGGGTAGAGGAAGGTGTCCCGCATATACATTGCTTCACCATCACTTTACTACCACCACCTTACATAAATACACACACACACACACACACACACACGGAGATGTATGTTTGGCTTGCACTGTCACTCCATTCTAGCACTGCTGTACCACTAAGTCTGGGTATTGCAACAACTACAACAAATACTCCTACCGCCACTACTAAAATTACTACTACAACTACCAGTAACTACTTCTACTACAACTACCACTACAACTACGACTACTACTTCAACTACCACTACTTCAACTACCACTACTACAACTACTATTTCTATTACTACAACTACAGCTAATACCAATACTACTAACACTACTACTACTAATAATAATATTACTACTACTACTACATAAAACCTGAAAAAAAATATTGTGAACAACATAGTTATTCACGAACTGTCCATAATAGCAAATACTGCATTTTCCTCTGTAACAGATTTTTTTTTTCCCTGTGATTTAGACTTTTTCATCTTAATAAATATACACACATGAAAATTTTCAACAAAAATAAGGCACTGATTTCATCATGAAACAAACTTTCCATTTCCATTACTTCGTAAATAGACAAAACAGTGGACCGAGGCACCGCATTTCCTCCTCCCTCCCTCCTCCCTTTCTCCACTCTATTTTCCAATATAAAATTGTTTTTCCTGTAATTTGTACTTTTACATGCACAAAAACTTTCAGTAAAAAATAAGGTGCTGATTTAATTATGAAACAAACTTTCTGCTTCCATTATTCATGTAAATAGACAGAGCGGTGGCGTGAGCCTCGACGCACTGTGTTTCCTCCCTCCTTCCTCAACCTCCTCCTGTTCTCCACTCCCTACGTCCTTTTCCACCACCTCATCTGTGCCAATATCCCCTTGCCAGGATCGTCAATACCCTCTGAACCATTCCCACCATCTGAAATAGCAGATGAACGTACAAGGTGAAACAATGAGCACACAGTGGAGAACTCACATCCTCCACCCTCCTTATGTAACAGAAAATATTGACACTCATCATGGCAGTTGCTTTCATGAGAGAAAGAGTTGCTTTCTCCACTCACAATTGGCGATAAGGTCACTTCCAGTTCTCTCCCTATCTCACTATCACTAAGGCCTTTTATTTTCTGTCCTTTGGCCTTCATTGGTATTGAAGTAGGTGGTTGTGGGCATTCAGCCAAGGATCTGGACACAGGGATAGCTTTTTGCATAGGGTTATCCATTACAGAGGTATGCAGATAACTGGAGCATCACTCAGATGCGTGCAGGAGGGTTGCCAGTGGCTATATGTGGTGAAAATAACCAACAGAATATTCAAACAATGCTGCAAAAAATAGATAATGTATTCGTGTCATCCTGGACATCCCCAGGGCGTCATGTATACGGGTCACCCAGATGTGATGGGTTAAGGTTTGTAAAAGAGCTACATTGCCAAGAATGCCCAAAGTGAGAGCACACCCAGCTAAAAATATGCGCGGTTAGTAGAGTTAATTCGGGGGAATGGCATGCCACTACAAAAAATGACTATATATAAAGAAAAACAATCCTAGATGCACTTAGGAAGCTTACAGGGAAATGAGTGTATTTTGGTGTCCACTTCATGTGAAGGTAAAAAGATTTCATTATTCTTGGTTTTCAGTCTCACCAGTTAATTTAATAAAACAAGAGAAATTAGAGAGGATTTTTAGAAATAAGAAGAAAGTAGCTTTCATGGGGGAGTCTAATTTAGATATATATGCTGTATATGAGGCACCAGAAGGCCACCACTGTCTGGCGAGGATAGGAGAAAAAGAAGAAAGAAACAATAATAGAAGAAAGAGCACCACAAAATTAGTTGGGACAATGACAGGGACACAAGAAGAGAGGAAAGGGCAGAACAGAGTAGGAGACCCAGCTACAGCTTTCCCACAGGTCAAATCTCAATCGATGTCTCCAATGCCCCCCCCCCATGACAACAGCTAGCTAAGAAATGGGATGGAAGACAAGAAGCAAAGGAACAAACCCAGAAACAAAAAACCCACACAAAAAGAAAATAAACAGCAACAAACAGATGGGGTTTACTCTGAAGTTAGGAGTGATGATGACTTGACTAGACAAAGTATTCAGATGTAGACCATGAGAATTATAGAAATTTCATACATGTTTATAATCAATATACACAAAATAACAGAGTACACAGATGAGGAAAAACATATGAATTACCTTCAAATGACAACTGCTGTCAGGACTCCATATTATAAATACAATTCATTATAGCAAACATGATAGATAGATAGATAGATAGATAGACAGAGCACCAGGCAAGCCTGGGAATGGAATATGAGCTTGCAAGTCTAAGTGAAGGAATGTTGACAATACACCGGAAGCAGCAAGTCAGAGGATGAGATAGGTAATGTGTCAGTGAGACAGGCGCTCGAACAGTGCCTAGTGACCATACTCACACATACACACATGCTCACACACAGGCTTCTAGAACATTTCAACAACAGTGTAACACAAGTGACACGACCCCTGCTACACCAGGATTTAGGAAGCAGAGCTGAGAAGGAGGTTAGCCATAGAACTGACAGGTAGTGGAGAGAGTGAACAAGAAGAAGGGTCCAACTAGATTTACTAAGTGTATTGTCTCTGTATTATAAGCTGCTCAACTTAAGACTTTCTCTGAAGATAATAAATCAAGATCAACTCCCTGTATTCATCTTTAACTCCTCCTGCTCTTCAATTATCAAAATAACAATAAAAACTCAAGACTTACCTATTACAAGAATTAAGAGTTACACCTATCTAAATTAAGGCTACAAAGCTTTTAACATTAAATGGTGGCAGTCTACGAGCCTACGAGCATACAAGCCTACGAGTCTACGAGTCTACAAGCATACAGTAGCAACGACGAATTATAAATAACAGGTCTACAAAACAACTCTATAATCTTCACGCAACTTCAAGCAGCAGCAAGAAGAATAAAAAATAAACCAAGTAAAGGAAATGAAAGACCAGAGCAACAAGCACAAAAAACCCCAACACTCTCTCCTGCCTACCTCCATCGCTGACGCAGAGGTCAGGACACACAGCAAAACACAAGAGCCACATTTATAATGCATCTTACTCACCTTTCCTCACTCACGTTACTCATCGCTACTCTGTTACTCACCACAGCTACCAGTGTGGGAAGTCGATGTCACCATACGTGTTTGCTGACACGATGCCACGCCAATCAACATGTGACTGACACCAGGCACTTCTCACCCACTACTCATTACTCATTATTCACATAACTCCCACTCATACTCATTTATTTCCACAGTATTGAGTTGGAAATTCGATGTTCTATGATGAGGTTCGCCTGTGACTACAGCTGTTAACCACTACATGCACCAGGCCATGGAATTTCCTGAGTAATATCGTCCATCAACACAGCCCTAGAATTATCGAGAGATCTTCACTCAACCCTGCATTTTTCTTCCAAGATCGACAGTTGCATCGACACGCCTCTCCGATCTGTATCAAGTGGGTGTAATTATACTTAATCTTTTCTTCTCAGTGCTAAAATTAGGTATATTCAACTCCTTTACTTATTTCTATATATACCCTTGTACACTCACTATCTATCATTTATTACACCTCATTTACTCATCTATTTAGTTACGACATACACAAGAGGCGTATTTCATAACACCATACCTTAATGACAGGGATATTTTCGCCCCCACCCGTGTTAATACCAGCTGATACACAATTAGCGCCCACAGCGGATCCACAATTAGGAGAGCACCAAGGCAACACACCCATTGTACAAAACTCAACACAAACTAAAGATCAAGAAACAAATACGTCAGTTCTAGATGATGAGTGGGAAACCCCCTCTGACGTAGCTGTGGTAGGTCTCCATATTATAATTGCAAATCATACTAGATAGATAGATAAATAGATAGATAGAGAGACAGATAGAAGCAGGAAGTCAAATGATGAGAAGGTGTTGTGTCTGCGAGAATCGAGCAATGCTAAACATGCTTACACTGAGGAAAGCTGACGACAGCGGCCAGTAAGGAGATGATGCAGTTAGCTGTCAGCAGTCCTCTCGTGAACAAACACCCACGAGGAACACATGTGACACACCCCTGCTATACCAGAATTTAGGAAAGAGTGAGACACGATTTACAACTCATCTTACTCACTCGTCTTCACTCAAGTTACTCATCGCTACTCATTCACTCACCACAGCTACCAGTGTGGGAAGCCGACGTCACCATGTGCTGAGATGACATCACAACGCGAGTCTGCCATGCCAAGCAACGTGTGACTGACACCAGGCACTTCTCACCCACTACTCATTACTCATTATTCACATAGCTCCTACTCATATTCACTTATTTTCACAGTTAAGTTGGAAATTCGACGTTCTATGTTGAGGTTTGCCTGGGACAGCCGTTAACCACTACAAATACCAGGCCATGGAGTTTCCTGAGTAATATCGTCCATCAACACACCACTAGAATTATCAAGAGATCTTCAATCAAACCTGTATTTTCTTCCGAGATCGACTTTTGTATCGACACACCTCTACGATCTGTATCAAGTGGGTAAAATTATACTTGCTCATTTCTTCTCAGTGCTAAAATTAGCTATATTCAACTTATTTAATCATCTAGTTTGCTAGGACATAAATAAACAAGAGGCGTATTTCATAACATCATATCTTAATGACAGGAATATTTTCGCAACCACCCACGTTAATACCAGATGACACACAAATTGCCACAACATCAGACTCACAATTAAGAGACAGCCCACCCATTGTACAACCCACACCACACGTTATAGATAAGGAAACAAATACGGGAGTTTCGGATGATGAGTGGGAAACCCCTTCAGACGTTGAGAGTATCGACTTCGCAGCTGCCTTAAATACGTATGCCAATATACTTAACAGGGTTCACCGGTCCGGTCATACATATTCTACCATTCCCTCACATAACGATAAACTCGTACAAGTTGAATTAACAGGGCAATCATTAAATATGAATCAAGAAACAAATACTGCTGATCTAAAAACCACACCTCACGTTTTTGTGTATCACGAGGATAAGACTGCCCCAAAATTCTCTGGCACAGACAAGGATCGCATTGATGTCATTTCATTAATCAGTCAGTGCGAACAAATGTTCATCAAGCGCCACATACTAGATGAACAAGAGAAAATTGCTATTTTTTCATCTTGCATAAGCCAGGAAAGATGTCCAGCAAGCAATTTATTGCGCTCCGATAAGCTACATCGTGCTAGGACATATGATGAATTTAAAACTGAATTTCTGAAGAAATTTTCTGGAGGTATGAACTTCTTGCCAGGTATAATTCCAGAATTACATAAAATTGTAGATCTTGTAAGGGAGCACACTACAAACCATGTGCTCAGTGAAATAACTGCTGATGTCTCCACAATCAAGAGAACCCTATTAGCTACTCTGGAGAATTCTAAGTGGATAACAGATGATGGAAAGATGTCCCCAGACCTCGTCGTGGACATCATTGGTTATGTAGCTGCCTTGTGTAAATTACCTGATAGAACCCTTAAGATCGCCAAAACAATCGCGTACATCCCTGGAATGTGCTTACTAGACTTAATGAACGAGGTAGAGATGCAGTGCAGTAAAGCAGGTGTGGTCGACACACATGCACATTCTGGTAGAATCAGGGTACCTGAGACAGTATCAGCTGTGAAAACATCAACACCTTCTCATCATTTGACTTCCTGCTTCTATCTGTCTCTCTATCTATCTATTTATCTATCTATCTAGTATGATTTGCAATTATAATATGGAGACCTACCACATAGCAAGTGAGGACTTTGTCTCAGACTTGCATACCTATAAAAATATACTTAACAGGGTTCACCGTTCAGGCCAAACCTATTCCACTATTCCCTCACACAACGATAAACAAGTCCAAGTTAAATTAACAAAGCAAACAGTGAAAATGAATAACGCAACCAATATCACGGATCAAACATTCCCACCTCATGTTTATGTTTATCATGAAGATAAAACTGCCCCAAAATTCTCTGGCACAGAAAAAGATCGTATTGACTTCATTTCATTGGTCAGTCAGTGCGAACAATTCTTTATCAAGACATGTAATAGATGAACAAGAAAAAATTGCCATTTTTTAATCTTGCATAAGCCAGGAAAGATGTCCAGCAAGCAATTTACTAAGGTCAGATATGCTCCTCAAGGCTAAGACATATGATGAATTTAAAACTGAATTTTTGAAGAAATTTTCTGGAGGTATCAACTTCTTGCCAGGTACGAAGTATAATCCCAGAATTGCATAAGATTGTAGAACTTGTAAGGGAGCACACTACAAACCATGTGCCCAGTGAAATAACTGCTGATGTCTCCACAGTCAAAAGAACATTATTAGCTACCTTAGAAAACTCAAACTGGATAACAGATGATGGAAAGATGTCCCCAGACCTCGTCGTGGACATCAGGGGTTATGTAGCTGCCGTCTGTAAATTACCTGATAGACCCTTAAGCTCGCCAAGACGATCGCGTACACCCCAGGCATGTGCTTACTAGACTTAGTGAACGAGGTAGAGATGCAGTGCAGTAAAGCAGGGATGATCAACACACATGCACATTCTAGTAGAATGAGAGTACCTGAGACAGTATCAACTGTGAAAACATCTACACCGACCCCAAACAGAGATCAAAATCGATCGCGACCAGAAAGCAGGCAGAGCAAACAAATAAACGTGTCGAGGGTTCGATCACAAACACCAGGCAACAGGTAGTTTCATAGGTTTCCGCGCAGCCCGAGCAGATCTCGTGCCACAAACAACACTACATTTGGGAAGTCACCTCGTAGATCACAGTCAAGAGATAGGTCCATTCTATGTCATTATTGTGCAATACCAGGACACACAAGGTATGAATGCTTTACCAAAACAAAAGAGGATAGACAAAAGACACAAGGATTTGGTCCCTACTGTAGGCATCATGGATGCCAAGGGCACTGGACCAGTGACTGCAAAACAGTAGAAATAATTGTGTCTGTGTTCAAATCGGGGGAAGACCAAGTCATGACAAAAGACGAACAAATGTAAAGAAAAGAGAGTCTAAAATTCACATAGGAGGCATGTTGGGAAATGAGTGTATATATATACCAGCTGTATGTGAGGATCAAAACGTTTCCTTATTTTTAGACACAGGCTCTCCAGTGAACTTAATAACACAAGAAGAAATAAATAGAATTTTCAGAAATAAGGAGAAAGTGACTTTTCTGGAAGAATCTGATTTAGATTTATATAAAGTAGATGGAAAAAAATCACAGTAAAAGGTATGACAAGGTTAAATATCAGTTTCACAGAGACTACAAGACCAATCTCTGCATTTTTCTATATCGTTGAAAACATAGCAATTAAAGCTCATATGTTACTGGGCTTAAGATGCATGAGAACAGAGAAAATATATTTCTATCTATCTATCTATCTATAGTCCGACGCCCTAATCCCGCAAAGGGTGGCCGCAGACAAAATGCCTCCAAGTCACTCTGTCACCCACCATTTGACTTCCCTCCCCCCAACTCACCCCCCCCTCCCTCATATACCTCTCAACTCCATCCCTCCACCTCATCCTCGGTCTACCCCTCCCTCTCCCTCCCTCCACCTCACCTACATACACCCTCTTAGTCAGTCTTTCATTCTCCATTCTCTCCACATGTCCTAACCACCTCAGTGTATTTCTCCTAATCTTTTCAACCACATCCACATCTACCCCACAACGTTCCTTCACTTCTTCATTCGTCAACCTGTCCCTCCACGTCACTCCACATGCTCCTCTCAGGTAACTCATTTCCACTGCTCTCACTCTTGACTTGTTCCCCTCTTGCAAGGTCCACGCCTCGCTTCCATACGTCAGGGTAGGGATCACAATACCATCATGCAGTGACTTCTTAACTTCCATACTCACCTCCCTATTTCTCATCACTGCTTTCAGTGTACCAACAACCTTTCTTCCCTGCTGTACCCTTTCACGTACTTCATCCCCCAAAGTTCCATCCTTGCTCATCACACTACCCAAGTACTTGAATGCACTCACATTCTCCATATCCTCACCATCCAACCTCACTGCACACTCTGTGACTTCATTCCTCTCAAACACCATAACTTTACTTTTGTTTACATTAACTTTCAGCTTCCTCCTCCTACACACTGTCCCAAATTCATTCACCAAACCTTGCAACTCCCATTCATCTTCACTCAACAATACTGTATCATCAGCAAACAGCAACACCGGAAGCTTCCAAATCTCACCCTCATTCATTAGGGCCACCCCCACATCCACTGCCCTACCTTGCACCTCCTTTACAACCCCATCCATATATATATTAAATAGCCATAGAGACATCACACACCCCTGTTTCAGTCCCACATTGAGATCAAAGAACTCACTCAGCTCACCATCCACTCGCACCGTAGCCCTAGCTCCCTCGTACATACTCTTAACAGCACTCAACAATTTCCCCTCCACTCCATATATTCTTAATACCTTCCACATACCTTGCCTATTTATTCTGTCATAAGCTTTCTCCAAGTCCATGAAGGCAGCATACACTTTCCTTCCCTTCTCTAGATACTTCTCCACTAAACATCTTAGAACAAATATCTGATCTACACACCCTTTTCTCTTCCTAAATCCCCCTTGTTCTTCTCCAACTACCTCCTCTGTCATATGCCTAACCCTATCAATGAGTATTCTACCATATATTTTACCAGTCACACTAAGAAGGCAAATACCCCTATGGTTACCACATACTTCTCTCTCCCCTTTTCCTTTGTAGAGAGGAACAATTATACCTGATTTCCAGTCCTCTGGAACCCTTCCCTCTTCCCAAGCCAATCTACACAACTTCCATATCCACTCCACAACAATCTCACCCCCATACCTAAGCATTTCACCACACACTCCATCAATTCCTGGGGCCTTTCCCAGCTTAATCTTCTTCATCGCTTCCACTACTTCCGACCTACTGATTTTCTTCCACAAATGAATGGAATAGACTATGACAATGAATTCATAGAAGAAATACCATCAGAGCTCTCACCGATTAGTAAAAGAGAACCAAAAAGAAATGGTAATATTAAAAGCTTAAACAAACATACACAAACAGATGAGTGTATAGATCCACTCACACCACCAGCCCCAGCCTCCATGATTAGAGACCCAGGTAACAGTACTGATTTATCAGTTTTTCCCGCCCATCTCACCAATGATTTAGTTATACCACCTAATTCCTATATGAAAGTTACCATAAAGAGCGAATTACGGAATAATACTGTTCTTGTCTTAGAAGAATTATGTAAAGTAAAGGGACTGTCAGTAGAAAACGCATTATATCAGATGAATGACGAAGGGCAAACTCAGATATTCATAATTAATCACATGAATGGGGAAGTACTGTTGAAAAAGGGGACTTGCAAAGTTAATATTGAAAAATGTCCCTCCCCTGTGAAGGAAATAATTATAGCTGGAGTGACAAGTGAGATAAAATCTACGGATAGAGAAAGCATAAAAGAGAATTTAATTTACTCAGGTGAATTTGATGAAGAAAATGATTTGTTAACCCTGCTGGAAACACACAGGGACACCGTAGCATTACTCAGAAAACAATTAGGGTGTACTAACCTGATTAATCACAAGATTAATGTGCACCCAGCTACACCACCAATTTTCGTACCAGCCTACCGCATCCCACAGTCTCAGTGTACACTTGCACATCAGTATGTCGATGAAATGTTAAAACTTGGAATTATTGAACCTTCAGTCTCCCCGTGGAATGCCCCATTTTTCTTCATACCCAAACGAAATGGAGAAATGCGTGCGGTAATAGATTATTGTAAACTAAACAAACACACAGTCCCAGACCGATTTCCCATGCCATTGCTAAGCGACGTCCTACAGAATATTGGACCGGAAAATAATGTATTTTCCACAATCGATCTACTAAATGGTTATTACCAAATACCGGTTGAACAGGAGTCACGTAAATACATTGCCTTTTCCACAAATGGAGCATATTATCAGTATACAAGGATGCCCATGGGACTGAGGACAGCCTCAGGCACATTCCAGCGTCTTATGAATTATGTACTGTCCGGAATTTTAGGACAAGGAATATTTGTTTATCTTAACGATAATATAATCGCAACGAAAAATATTACAGAACATCTCAAGAAATTACATTACTCTTACAGAAGCTTGGTGATGCTTGTTTAAAAATTAAGCTTTCTAAATGCAAATTTTGCTTTAAGGAAATAAATTTCTTAGGCCACAAATTAAGTTCTAATGGTATTCACACAACTGATGACAAAATACAGGCAGTGAGAAATTTTCCTGAACCCACTACGACTGACGAAGTTAGACAATTTTTAGGTCTAACTGGGTACTATAGGTCATTCGTACCACAATTCTCTCATATAGCCTTTCCTCTATTCCAACTACTCAAAAAAGATGCTATATTCCAATGGGAAGAAGAACAAAAACAAGCAGTTAATGCACCTTGTTTGGCATATCCGGATTTCACAAAATCATTTATTATCTGTACAGATGCATCAGTTAAAGGATTAGGGGCTGTACTGATGCAGGATGATAAAAGAGGAAAGAATCAACCAATTGCATTTGCCAGCATACAAACAAAAGGTGCAGAGAAAAATTATTGCACTACAGACTTAGAGGCACTTGCAGTGGTTTTTGCATTACAAAAGTTTCGAGATTTGGTATATGGTTACGAAATACACTTATTCACCGACCATAAACCGCTAGTGGATATGTTTATAGAAAAACTCTCTCTGGGAGGAGAGCAAGATGGAAATGTACAGTCGAAAACTACAATGTACAAATTCTTTATATACAAGGTAAAATGAACATAGTAGCCGACGCATTATCTAGGAATCCGAACACAATTCAGGTCGCGGCATTAGATGTCAAAGGAAATATCCCAAACCACGATGATATCGCAAAAGCACAAAGACTTGACCCAATATGGTCTAAAGTTATATACAAGTTAGAAGTGGAGATGACATAGAATTACCCAAACTACATGTGCCACTCGAACAATTCACAATAGTCAATAACACTTTATTCAAGATCAACCCGAAACAACCAAAATGCCAAAGAAATACTAACCAGTTGGTAGTACCTAATGACATGATACCCCAGGTATTACGAACGATACACGATAGCCCACATGGAAGACATCCTGGAAGGATAGGACATTCAAACAAGCCCAGTTGTTATATATATTTTTTTTATGCGAGGAAGAAGGAACCAAAGGCCATGAGCCCGCAGTGACAGTTCCCTCAAAGTGAAAAACAAAATACAATAGAGAGCCAAATTCAAGATCCGATCATTTTGAGATGCCTGGACAAACTGCGTTTGAAAGACTGGAGATCATAGGCAGCAGGAAATACAGACAGAGGGAAACAGTTCCAGAGCTGACCTGTTGCATAAATGAAAGACTGGGAGTAACGGTTAACTCTTGCATTAGAGAGATCGACAGAAAAGGGATGAGAGTTTGCTGCCAGACGGGTGCTACGCGCCCGTCGTAGAGGTGGAGGAATGCAAGCAGACAGTTCAGAGGAGCAGTGACCATTAAAGTAGCGATAGAAAAGAGATAAAGATGCAACAGTGCGGCGAAGAAACAGAGGTTGAACGAAGTCAGTAAGAGGAGGAGAGTTAATGAGAGGAAAAGTCTTTGACTCCACCCTATTGAGAAGGGCTGTATGTGGGGAGCCTCCCCACACATGAGAGTTGTACTCCAAACAGGGGCGGATAAAACCCCTGTATAGAGTTAACAATTGTGCAGGGGTAAAGAAAGAGCAGTCGGTTTAGCACACCCAATCTCTTGGAAGCAGATTTTACAAGAGATGTAATATGATCTTTCCAAGATAAGTTCCGAGTAAATGAAACCCCAAGCATGTTCAAGGATGATGCAGGATTAAGCTGAATATTATTAAACATTAGTGGGTATACCTGTGGAAGATTTTGTCAGGTTGATAGGTGTAAGAACTGAGTCTTAGATGCATTAAAAACAACAATATTATTTTTACCCCAGTCAGAGATATGAGCCAAGTTAGACATTAGGTGTGCCATAGCCTCATCCCTTGTTTGTTGAAGCAACTGTTGAGATGGGCGTTGCGGGAACCGAATGGAAAGGTGAAGGGTGGAGTCATCAGCGTATGAGTGGATAGGGTTAGATGTACAGCTTAGAAGATCATTGATGAATAAAAGGAAGAGAGTTGGAGATAGGACAGAGCCCTGAGGAACACCACTGTTGATAGATCTAGGAGAAGAACGATGGCCGTCTACAACAGCGGCTATAGAACGACCAGAAAGGAAGCTAGCGATGAAGGCACAGATAGAAGGATAGAAACCGTAGGAGGGCAGTTTGGAAATTAAAGATTTGTGCCAGACTTGATCGAAAGCCTTTGAGATGTCAAGTGCAATGGCAAAGCTTTCGCCAAAGTCCCGAAAGGAGGATGACCAGGAGTCTGAAAGGTAGGTGAGAAGATCGCCAGTGGAGCGTCCCTGACGGAACCCATACTGACGATCGGAAAGAAGGTTGTGATTTGAAAGATGCCTTAAAATTTTTCTATTGAGAATTGACTCGAAAACTTTTGAAATACAGGACGTTAAAGCAATTGGACGATGGATGGAGGGTTGGGAGTGGTCACCCTTCTTTGGGACTGGCTGAATGAGAGCAAACTTCCAGCAAGAAGGAAAGGTACAAGTTGACAGACAAAGGCAAAAGAGTTTGCCTAGGCAGGGTGAAAGCACATAAGCACAGTTCTTGAGAACAACAGGAGGGACCCCATCAGGCCCATATGCCTTGTTAGTACTGAGGCCAGTGATGGCAGAAAATACATCAACTGAAGAAATTTTAATGTCAGCCATGAGGAAGTCAGAGGGGGGAAGTGATGGAGGAACGGCACCGGAATCGTCTAAGGTTGAATTGGAGGAGAAAGTCTGTGCGAAGAGATCTGCTTTATCAGTAGAAGAAATAGCTACAGAACCATCAGAGTAGAAAAGAGAAGGATGATGAGGTAAAGTTGTTAGAAAGATTTTTTGCAAGGTGCCAGAAGGAGCGGGAAAAATTCGAGTTGGAGAGTTGAGAGCATTTAGTATGGATGAAATTATTTTTAGTAGTGCGAAGAACAGACTTAGCACGATTCCGGGCAGAAACGTAAAGATGATGTGATTCAGGAGTGGGTTGGCTCCGGTACCTTTTGTAGACCCTCTCCTTGTTGCGGACAGCATTAGAACGAGTGTGATTAAACCAAGGCTTTCTTGTGTTAGTCAATGGATTTGAGAATGGACTGTATGCTTCCATGCCTGAGAGAATAACCTCCGTAATGCGCAAGGCACACTCAGATGGCTCCCGGCCACGGAAGCAATAATCATTCCAGGGAAAATGAAAGAAGTACTGCCTGAGGGCCTCCCAGTCTGCAGCTCCAAAATGCCACAGACGACGTTTCCCTGGAGGGTCCACAGGCCGTACCGGAGCGATAGGACAGGTTAAGGTAATAAGGTTGTGAACGGAGGAGCCCAACGGAGAGAAAAGATTAACAGAGTAAGCAGAAGGATTAGTTGTAAGGAAGAGGTCAAGTATGTTGGAGCTCTCTCCAAGGTGGTCAGGGATACGGGTAGGGTGCTGTACAAGCTGCTCTAGGTCATTAAGGATAGAAAAGATGTAGGCTTGTTCACCAGGTGGATCCGTGAAAGGAGAGGAGAGCCAAAGATGGTGGTGAACATTGAAATCTCCTAGAATGGAGATTTCAGAGAAAGGAGAATTGGATAGAATGTGTTCCATCGTAGAAGTAAGATAGTCGAAGAATTTTTGATAGTCAGTAGAATTAGGGGATAAGTAAACAGGACAGATATATTTAGCCAGAGAATGACAGGAAACCCGAAGCCAGAGTGTAGAGAATTCAGAAGAATCGAGTTCAGGAACACAAGAGGAAGATAAGTCGTTGCGTATATATACACAACAGCCACCTTTGGCTTTGAAATGAGTATAGAGAAAATAGGAGAATACAGAAAAGGGTTTGCTGTCAGTTGCCTCAGACAGCTGAGTCTCCGTTAGAAAAAGAAGGTGAGGTTTAGAGGAGGAGAGGTGGTGCTCAACAGAGCGAAAGTTAGAGGAAAGGCCGTGAATGTTGCAGAAATGAAGAAGAGAGTCAGACAGTGGTTCCAGGCACCTCGAGTCGTCATCGGGAGAGGGGCGGATGGTGGGGGCATTTATGGCCCCCCCCCCCTGGGGACTCCGAGGCTGTGTGTTGTGACGCCATGATTTTTGATTTTTGGAAAAGGAAGTGTAGTGTGTACTGTGCATGTAGTTTGGTGTAGATAGAGAAATTTGTACTTGAGAGTATGCTGGCCTCCTCTCTGTGTAACTGAGACACTGAAAAAGTTCAGCAAAGGGGGATGGTCAGGAACTAGTCCTGAGGGCTCATGAAACGGGAGCTCCAGCATTCCCTGTCATCAGCTTTCCATCCACCTCGGGAGTACTGCCCTGCTCGACTGGTGCAACATTGCGAAAAGATATAAACAATCATATAGACAGATGCGAATCATGTGCAAAACAGAAAGGATACCCAATCACACCTGCACCAATGTGTAATTAACCTGTACCACATCAACCATGAGACGTTGCCACGGTTGATTTACTCAAGATGCCATTATCATACAA
The DNA here is from genome assembly GCF_032717465.1 of Coenobita brevimanus. Taxonomy (NCBI): domain Eukaryota; kingdom Metazoa; phylum Arthropoda; class Malacostraca; order Decapoda; family Coenobitidae; genus Coenobita; species Coenobita brevimanus. Next base: position 36,027,223 of record NC_136997.1, on the reverse strand, counting down.
TAATAACCAATACCTATTCGCAGCAACGGATCATTTTTCCCGTTATGTAATTTTAGTTCCAATGAAAGATAAAACAGCAGAGACAGTAGCAAAGGCAATAACAGATAATGTAATATGTCGCTTTACTACCCCAAAGGTACTAAGAAGTGATAATGGAGGAGAAATTAATTCTGATATCTTTCAAGAAATATGTAAACAATACAACATCAAAAAGGTTAACGTTTTAGCCTATCACCCAGCATCTAATAGGTTAGTAGAGAGACAAAACAAAAAAGTATTAGATGTGCTACGACTCATTCTCAATGAAAATTATGCAAGCTGGGATGATTGGATTCCCAGAGTAGAAGCCTCAATTAATGGATCTATAAATAAATCCATTGGTGACACACCACATTTCATTATGTATGGAACAGATAAAAAACTACCATATGATCTCCTAGAAGGTGACAGTCTGCCCATATACAATTACGATGATTACTCTAAACTCCGTTTAAGTGAATTCCAGGACATACACAAAAGAGTAAAAAAACAATTAACGATGTAAAAGGAAGAAATGACGGAGGCATTTAACAAGAAAGCAAGAGATTCACCTATCAGCTTAGGAGACATTGTTTATGGTATCATTCATACGAGAGACAATAAATTATCCCCCAAATTTGAGGGCCCATACAGAGTCATTAACATAAAAGCAAACAAAGTTTTAATTAAGTCACTGTCTAGTGGCGAAGAGAAACAAGTTCATATTGACCATTTAAAACGAGTTTCAAGGGAACTATCCAATAATTATTCAGCCTCGGATACAACCGAACAAGCGAACGTAACTCATGAAACCAATCAAGAAAACAAAAATAATTACAACAATAAACTAAGATCATATACCAAACAATCAAACATAGGTGCAACTGTTCTAATAAAATCTACAGTACATCATTTACGAGATTTAAATATTGATTTAAACTCCTTCTATAAATGAAATAACAATCAAGTTATAGTTCTACGTTAATCAACCGAAAAGCACATCATCACTATCATCGACCACAGCATGACCATAATAGAAAATTAATAGATTTTTTTGTCGGTAGGTAGCAATGAAGGGACTTATGCTATGGATTCTCCTCTACATAGCAAGAGGATATGCGCACTTCGACCCCCAACACATAGTACGGCAAGGATGCCTCATAGCCCCAACGGCCACGACTTCAATCGTAAAAGACGTCATGAGTACTGAAATAAGTCTGGATTACTTGTATGAATTACCTTCTTATCTAGAAAATATCGCAAGTCCCATGAGAACCCTGGACTTCATGATAGGAGGCTATGTTTCACAAGCACAAAACACAAAGGAAGTGGATGAAATAGTGAAGTTAGCGAAATGGAAATAGAACAGGCTAAGTCAACTATGCTCATCATGATCCAAGATCTCCCATCTTATGGAACGGAGGTATTGAGCAACAAGAACAACATCACACGTACTCACCAAAAGCGCGGTTTGTTCGACCAGGGTGGCGCAGTTCTTGGGAACATCTTTGGATTGGCTATAGAGGAAGACCTTCAAGAAATAAACAACAAATTTAATAAAATAGCTCAGGTACTAACATACCAAGATAAATTCATCACAGAACATAACTCAGCAATGAAGACAATTGTGAAAAATCTGAAAAAGGCAGAAAATATAGCTCTGGAAAGTGTAGATAAAATAAATGACATGGAAGGTAACATAACACTTTTCCAACACTTCTCCATCATCACAGAACATATTGACACAATTCTACTACAATTAGTCAACACTAGAGTTCGTTACAGGGCACTTAGGCTATGCAAGGAATTTAGAATGCTGGTGATAGCAAGATCACAATTGACTTACTTCCAGTTCATGAGCTACGTCAGATAATTAGTCAAGGCATACATAAACATAAATTGAAGCCTTTGTTCCGAAGTAGGGAATTCATGCAGTAATATCCTTATTTAGAAGCAACACTAACACCAACATCAGTAGTAGTTCATGTACCATTCATAACTGAAGACCTGTTCACAGTATACCAAATACACCCCTTCCCTTCTAAGAATAATAACACTTTGGTCATCATCAACATCAACACAAGACACCGAACTCATCATGGTCTCAAAGAGACGGAACACTGTCACTTTAGAGAGTGAATCAACGATTGAACGAAAGTGCCGCACATCCATACATGCTGTTCACCTTTGCCCTGCGTACATTTTCACGTTTCAGCCTACTGATACATTCCCTTGTGAAATGACTATCATAAGAAATAACAATAATCATCATCATTGTAACTTCACTTTTGCTCCAGATAAGCTTGTACACCATCAACGCATCAGACACTCACAGTTTCTTTTATTTCACTCATAACACATCAATTTATATAGTGTGTCCAGATATACCACCATCTCATACTTCAGCATCAGGATTATACATAGCACCAGACTACTGTGTGGTATTTACACCATCCATGTCCACTTTATCCACCATCAATCACTACGCCATCCTCAATCATACACACAAACATTTCCACCCACTGCCTGATATGGACTTAAACATGAGCACAAGTATTATGTTGACATCACCTAAGTTTGAAACTATGCAACTGATCAATGAAACAATGAAGCCCTGGGATGATTTGAGTTTGAATATGTTCAACCCATATTATGTGTATAGCCCAGCACCTACTGTCTTTATAATCTTCTGCATTGTATTTGCAGTAGTGCTGTTTGCAATGCACAGAATGTATGCAAGAATTGCAAATTTGAAGTCAGTATTTAGTGGGGGTAGAGTTAACATCCAAGTTAACCCACTTGAATGAAGTGTACATATTTTGTACATAGTATTATATACAAACTAAAAAGACAAACAAGAAGCCTTGGACAAGGACTGACCAAACGATGACGACCCAGGACCGGACAAAGGACTTGGTAATGAGTACATGGAATGTAAGAGGAGCGAATGATGAGGTGAAAGAGAGAGAGATTGTCCAGGTGCTTGAGGATGCGAAAGTGGATGTATGTGGAATAACTGAAACAAAATGGAGAGGAGAAAGTGTGAGAGAATGGAAGTATGGATGGGGTATATGTGCAGGAGTAGGTGAGAATGAGAGGGCAAAGGAAGGAGTATGTATAGCTGTGACTAAAAGATGGAAGAAGGGCATAAGACAGTATGGATCACTTAGGTCAAAGATTGTGTGGGTAAGGTTGAAAGTTGGAATACAAATGTGGGCGATTGTGTGTGTGTATGCGCCAATGCAAGATCGTGTTAGCAGAGTGAGAGAAGAGTTCTGGACAAATGTGGAAGTGTGCATGGAAAAGTTTGGAAGGAATGAGAGAGTGTTTTTGATCGGTGATATGAATGGTAAAGTAGGGAATGTGAAGGTGAATGGAATAGTTGGTGAGTGGGGTGTGCCTGCTGAGACAGATGAGAATGGCAGTGCATTAGTGGACATTTGTGCTGGGAGGGGGTTGGTGATAGCGAATACCCTCTTCAGGCATAAAATGATCCATAGGTATACATGGCGAGTAATGAGAAGGTTGCGTGGTGAACTGAATGAAAGGAAAGCAATAATAATTTATTATGTGTGTGTGGATGAAAGGATGCGAAGATGTGTAATGGACTGAAGAGTTTATAGAGGTTGGGGGAGTGGACTTTCTGATCACAACTTGGTGGTGGCCAGAATTAGGATCCAAGTAAGATGGAGAAATAGAAGAATGGAAAGGCGAGAGGAAGGAGTAGTTGCAAGGAGAGTGGAAAGGTTAGAAGAGGATGAGAAAAAGGCAGAGTATAAGAGAGAAGTGGAGGAACGATTGGGCAAATATGAATTGGAGCAGATGGGTGACGTGGAAGGTGTGTGCAGCATATTTACAGAAGAAAGATGTGCAGCATGTGATGTGGTGTGTGGGACGAAGAGAAGACGGAGGGGGGTGCAAGGAACAGCGTGGTGGACTGAAGAGGTGAGACAGGCTGTGGCACAAAAGAAGAAAGCATACAATGAATGGATAAAAAATAGGGGCATGGAAGAAGTTGAGACGCAGAAGAGAGAGTTATATGTAGAAAGAAAGGGAGAGGTGAAAAGATTAGTAAGAGAGAGTAAGAAGAAAGTGGATGAGGAATTTGGAAGGAATTTGCGTTTAAAGTGAAGGGACTGTAAGAAAATGTTCTGGAAAGAAGTGAAGAGAGTAAGACAGGGTGGAAGAGAAGTTAGCAGAGGAGTGAAAGATAAAAATGGTAGATTACTAGTGGAGAAGGGAGAAAAAGTGAGCAGATGGAGAGAACACTTTAAGGAATTGTTGAACATACAGGATGGAAGTAATGCGAGTATAAGTGGCTGGGGAATGGCTGGGAGAAGGAGGGAGGTGAGAAGACAGGAAGAAATCAGTAGGATAGAAGTTGCGGAAGCAATGAAGAAAGTTAAATTGGGGAAAGACCCAGGAATTGATTGAGTGTGTGGTGAAATGCTGAAGCATGGGGGAGAGATTGTAGTAGAATGGATGTGGAAGATGTGCAGATTGTCCTAGGAGGAAGGTAGAGTTCGGAGGATTGGAAGTCAAGTATAATTATTCCCTTGTACAAAGGGAAAGGGGAAGAAAAAGTGTGTGGTAATCATAGGGGCGTTTGTCTTCTTAGCATAATAGGAAAAGTGTATGGTAGGATACTTATTGACAGAGTAAGAGAAAGAACAAAGGAATTAGTTGGAGAGGAACAGCAAGGCTTTAGGAAGGGAAAAGGTTGTGTAGATCAGATATTCATTCTTAAATCTTTAGTCGAAAAGTTCCTTGAGAAGGGAAAGAAGTTGTATGCAGCTTTCATGGATTTGGAGAAAGCATATGACAGGGTGGATAGACAAGGATTGTGGAAAGTATTAAGAATATATGGAGTAGATGGGAAGTTGTTGAATGCTGTGAAGAGTATGTATGATGGTGCTAAGGCTGCAGTGCGTGTGGATGGTGAACTAAGTGAATTTTTCTCTTTGGAGGTTGGGTTGAAACAGGGATGTGTCATGTCTCCATGATTGTTCAATCTGTATATGGATGGGGTAATAAAAGAGGTACAAGGTAGGGTAGTGGATGTTGGAGTGGCCCTGGTGAGAAAGGACAGTGTTTGGAAACTCCCTGTACTGTTGTTTGCAGATGATACTGTGATGTTGAGTGAAGACGAAGGGGAGCTGCAAGGCTTGGTGGATGAGTTTGGGAGGGTGTGTAAGAAACGGAGTCTAAAGGTGAATGAAGGGAAGAGTAAAGTGATGGTCTTGAGAGAGGTGAAGTCAGTGAATGTACAGTGAGGTTGGATGGTGAGGAATTGGAAAATGTGAGTATGTTTAAGTACTTGGGTAGTGTGATGAGTAAGGATGGAGGTTTGGAAGGTGAAGCACTTGAAAGAGTACAGCAGGGAAGAAAGGTTGCTGGTTCTTTGAAAGCAGTGATAAGAAACTGAGAAGTGAGTATGGAATTGAAAAAGTTACATGACAGTATTGTCATACCAACTCTAACGTATGGAAGTGAAGCTTGGACGTTGTTAAGTCATGAGTGAGAGCAGTGGAAATGTGTTTTTTAAGAGGAGCCTGTGGAGTCACATGGAGAGACAGGCTGATGAATGAGGATATAAAGAAGCGTTGTGGTGTGGATGTTGATGTGATAGGAAGCGTTATGAGGAACACACTGAGGTGGTTTGGCCATGTGGAGAGGATGGAGGATGAAAGACTGACGAGGAGAATGTATGTGAGTGAGGTGGAGGGGGGAAGATGGAGACAGGGCGACGTGGAGGCGTTTTGTTTGTGGCCACCCCAAACGGGATTGAGGCGTCTGGCAATAGATAGATAGATAGAAAAAAATTACAAAAAAGAATGACCCATGATATAGAAGTATGCTATACCAGTAGCATTATCTTTAAATGAAATATTAATAGCTCTTACCATAATCTTAACTTTAAACTAATTTTTTTCTTGCATATATGCAATTTACTACAGTAACTAATTTACAAACTGTATTACAGTACAATATTTTAACTTTAGTGCATTTATTCAATTATGTATACAACTTGTTTAAAATGTAATATTACTATATCATTGCAATTTACCATGAATATTATACCTGTACAATAGTATAATCAATAATATACGACTATATTAAGAGTTAAGAAGAAGACTATTATGTATTAATGGATTAGCATATGTCAATAATGATTGCTGTAGGAGGACCTCCAGTGGCGTGACCGAGCAATGTCAGGACTCCATATTATAAATAAAATTCATTATAGAAAACATGATAGATAGATAGATAGATAGATAGACAGAGCACCAGGCAAGCCTGGGAACGGGATATGAGCTTGCAAGTCTAAGTGAAGGAATGTTGACAATACACCGGAAGCAGCAAGTCAGTGGATGAGATAGGTAGTGTGTCAGCGAGATAGGCGCTCGAACAGTGCCTAGTGACCATACACACACATACACACATACTCACACACAGGCTTCTAGAACATTTTAATAACAGTGTAACACATGTGACATGACCCCTGCTACACCAGAATTTAGGAAGCAGAGCTGAGAAGGAGGTTAGCCATAGAACCGACAGGTAGTGGAGAGAGTGAACAAGAAGAAGGGTCCAACTAGATTTACTAAGTATGTTGTCTCTGTATTATATGCTGCTCAACTTAAGACTTTCTCTGAAGATAATAAATCAAGATTAACTCCCTGTATTCATCTTTAACTCCTCCTGCTCTTCAATTATCAAAATAACAATAAAAACTCAAGACTCACCTATTACAAGAGTTAAGAGTTACACTTATCTAAATTAAGGCTACAAAGCTTTTAACACTGCAAGGAAATTCCAGTGAAAATGGACATAGCTACTTCCCATGCATTCCCTTCCTCACACCACAAAAGTTCAGTACCAGAGTATGTTTACCACAAGCCCAAAAGACTCACAAAAATTTCAGGTACTGATGAGGACAAAGTAGATATACAGACAGTGTTAGACAAATGTGAGCAGCTATGTGTTAGAAGAAACATTACAAAGAAGATGGGAAAAATAGAAGTTTCTAAGCTAGAACAAATCAGGAACGTTGCCCAGCTGGTAGTTTGCCCCTAGAACACAAACCCTTCTTTCTAGTAACACTATCACAAACCCCGGGTGTTTTTCACCCGAAATCGGAAAATTGGAAAAAAATACTAAATACAGAGCTTTGATAAGATAAATGTACAAGAGGGAACTTTAGGCTTTGTACTTTATCCTTTGAGATTCAAATGACTATTTCGATCGTCATTTCAAATCCAACCTCAGAGATTCGGATGACGCTTTTAATCGTCATTTTAAGAAACTTTTGTGTAATATTCACCTTAAATCGCATTTCCGCATCATAACAAAGAGGCTCAAGCATGATGTCACAGAATGGTTGCTCTATGTGTGGCGGTACTGCACAGCTGGTCTGACTAATGGCTTTGTTTCTTTTTAACTTTATTCATGGTGAAAATTTTTCTACAACAAGGCATAAAATTTTTCGTTTTTGCGTAACTTCAACTCGTCACTTTGACTTTGATTTTCTTTGTTTTCCTTTTATGAACATACTATGAAAGTACATCTTTTCAGCTTCAAAATAACACCACAACCAGCATCCTATCATAAAAAGTGTATTTACACTGACTGAACCAAAGAAAAATATCGCGAAGTGAATATATGGCCAAGACCAAAATAAAGTTGTGCATCTCTTTCATTTTGCTTTACTACACAACGAAATCCAAAAATTACCATAATCTATATATTAGTGTAAAGGTATTTTATTGTATTTTTGCTTTGTTTAAACCAAAATTAAATATCTCTACTCATTATTTTTTGCTGAATATTTTTCTAGGGCAAGGTATAAAATTTTTGCTTTTTGCCTAACTTCAACTCATCATTTTGACATTTTATTTTTTTTGTTCTTCATCGTTTTACATACTGCGATAAAGAACAACTATTCAGCTTTAAAGTGACACCAAAACCAACATTCTATCATGAAAAGTGTATTTACACAGAGCGATCAAAGTAAAATATCCGGCTGCGAAGATGTGGGTCAGCGTGAGTGGCTGACTCCGGCACAGACATAATCTGAACGGCCCAGAAACCTGATAGGTTAACAATACAAAGGATTGATGATCACATTACTTTGTTATCGAAACTGAGTAATAAAAATTCAGCATATGCCTTTGGAAAACCTCACACGTCCTCCAGGAGCTTTGGGACACCACTGAAGGAGTTGCCATGCCCCTGCTGCTGTGGTAGAAACCAGATGTTGACTTTGGTTTTCAGCCTTTGCACATACGAACCAAGGCCTACAGCAGAGACCCACGTGTAGACAATGATGGTGTATCCTTCCTACACCATAACTGGCTGCCAAATAAAGCCACTGGAGGACTGGTAACCCTGGGAGCACAGGAACGATACACAATGGCAATGACGTCATGTGGGTCGGGTGGAATTCACCCGGGGTTTGTGTTCTAGGGTGAAGTCAGACAAGCTTTTGCAAGCTCAAACATATGATGAGAATAATAAAGAATTCCTTAGGAAATTCTCTGCAGGTAGGAATTTTCTAGTTGGTATAGCCCCAGAATTACATAAAACTGTAGACTTACTAAGGCAAACGGACTCCAACTCAGATCTGGGTGAGATAACAGCAGCCGTGTCCACCATTAACCTGTGGATTGCACAGTTATCTTTTTTTTTTTTATCCCACCCCATGGTGTGCAAGAAATGAAAGTTGTTGTTTTTTTTTTTAGTTTTTGTTTATTATAAACTTGAAGATAAACATCCAAGGCATCATCTGGTGAAAAATCTCTCTCTCTCTCTCTCTCTCTCTCTCTCTCTCTCTCTCTCTCTCTCTCTCTCTCTCCAACTTTGCATAAGGCCATGTATAAATTTATGCAGGGGAGTGGTGAAAAAATGATTAAAAAACGAGAAACAAATAGTTTTTGTTTATCATAAACTTAAAGATAAACATCCAGGGCATCATCTTGTGAAAAGAAAAAATCTCTCTCTGTCTTTGTGTAGCGCCATGCGTAAGTTTGTGTAGGGTGGAGTAGTTAGCAGTGACACACGGCCAGCACAGCCTGAGCTGTGGCTCGCACCGTGACACTACCCATCCTGAGCTGTGGCTCACAATCCACGGGTTAAAAGAATCTTGTTAGCTACCATAGAAAACTCAGAATGGGTAGGAGCTGATGGCAATATGTCACTAATAAGTGTCACGGACATCACTGGATATAAAGTTGCACTATGTAAATTGCCTGAAAGAGTCCTCGAAATTACAAGAAAAATACCATATAATCCAGGAATGTTTTTAGTAGATTATGTATATGAGGATGAGTTGCAATGCAATAAGACAGGTGTGACTGAGATATCACAATGCAATAAAACAGGATGAAAGTAGCAGAAATTGTTGCTGTGATAAATAAATCTAGTAAGAGTAAAGACCAAAGAAACCCTTGTCAAGAGTACAGACAAACTGTCAGAACTCAAGAACTCTCACACGCACAGGAGGCAACAGGCAGGCTGAGAAATTCGGGCTTAGCCCAAGCAGGCACCGTGCTACAGAAAGGCCAGAATATGTTAAATCACCTCGTGCGTCAGACTCAAGAGATAAACTAGGTCACTACTGTGCAATTCCAGGCCATACAAGATCTAAATGTTTCATCTATAATAAAGATGTCAGTGAATGATCAAAAGGATTTGAACTCTACTGTAGGAAACACAAAACTGTCAGTCACTGGACCTCAGACTGTAAGACAATAGAGCAATTAATATCTGTCCACAGGTCAGGGAAGATTGTGTCAAAAGACAACAATGAATAAAACAAAACAAAGAGTAAAGACAGGAACTCAGTTATGGAAATGAAAGTATTTTGTGAAAATGAAAATACTTATTTTTGGATTCAGGCTCACTAGTCAGTCTAATAACACAAGATTTATTAGAGTAAACTTTTATAAATAGTAAAGACGTAACATTGATGAAGGAACCAAACTTACTGTAGATTTATACACCGCAGATGGTAAAGAAATACCAGTAAATGGTATTATCCAGTTAGATGTAATATTCGTAAAGATTTTCAAAACAATCACTATTATATTCTACATAATAAAAAATTCATCAGTTAAAAAATGTTCCTTGGCCTATGTACGATGAGAAAAGAAAATATTTTACTGATGCCACACTTGAATGGTATACAATTTGATGCAGAATTCATATATGAAACTTCTCGAGGTGCAGTACCCAACAATTACAGAAAATCAAATTTAACAAGAGTGCTTAAACAGGAAAGAAAAAGAGTCTAACTTACAATTTCCCATAGAAAACGGGCACTCAGAGTAACTCTTTATCTCCCAACCAAAGGTCACGTAAAAACTCACCCACAATTCACCCAGCTGGCATTAGCCATGACATAACCTTACCAACAAGATCATTAATGAAAATCATGGTGAAGAGTAAATTGAAGAATTGCAATGTTATAGTATTAGAAGAAATGGAAAGTGAAATGTCTCTCATTAGAGAATGCTTTATGTTGGATAACAGAAGGGAAACAATTGTCTTCCTAATAAACCTGATAAATGAAGATGTGCAGATCAAAAAAAGAATTTGCATATGCAATTTAGAAACTTGTTCGCCTCGCATATGTGAAGTAACATTAACTTGAGGATCAAGCAAAGAAAAATCGTCAGACAGAGATTGCATAAAAATGGCATTTGGTTCACTCAGAAAATTTTAATGCAGAAAATAATCTATTGGATTTACTACAGATACATCGACAGACAGTTGCATTACTTGGTGAAAAATTAGGGTGCACTTATTTAATACAGCACCAGATTAATGTAAAAGAAGACACACAATCTATCTATGTGCCAGCAGAATATATAGTTCCACATTTGTATTGTGCATTAACTAAACAACATGTAGATGAAATGTTAAGTTTGGGTATCATTCAGCCTTCAGTATCCCCATAGAATAAACCACTCTTCTTTGTACCTAAGCAATATGAGGAAATGTGGGCAGTCATTGATAACCATTAAGCAAACAATGCCAGACTCTTTTCCCATGGCATCGTTAAGTGATGTCCTACAATATCTTCTACCGGAGAACAATGCATTTTCAACAATTGATTTGCCTAGTGGCAATTGCCAGATAGAGTCAGATGAAGAATCACGCAAATACACAGCATTTCCTACAAACAGTGGTCATTTCCTGTACTGCAGAAAGCCAATGCGGCATTGCACGGCTCCAGGAACCTACCAACGATTAATGAATAGTGTTAGGACCCCGCCCCACACTGCCACAGGCTCCAACAGCAGTAGTTCAGCATGGGAAGGACGTTGCCTAGTGAGTTATTCTTCCTATAGTCAGCCTCAAAGTTGCTCCCCTGGTCTGAGTGTAGCTCTTGCTGTATCCCAAAATAACAGAAGAACTGGTCAACCAACATCTGAGCAACATCTGCAGCCTCTTGATCAGGGATAGCATAGGCTTCTGGCCAGTTTGTGAAGTAGTCCATGGCGACACATATATACTGGTTTCCTCTTTCAGTGAGTTGCAAAGGTCCAGCAATGTCCACCACGACTCTATCTATCGGTGCACCGACTTGGTACACCTGAAGAGGGGCACAACCACTTTTCTTGGGTACCTTCTTGGAACAACACACACCGCAGGTCTGACACCACTCTTCAACATCCTGAAGCATGCCAATCCAACAGAACCTCTGTTGCTTCCGGCCTAGAGTTTTTTTTTCACTCCCAGGTGCCCACTGGTGATCTGGTTGTGGGAATCATCCAAGATCTCAGATTCATCTTCTTCGGAACCACCAGTTGCCAATACTTGCTGAGGCCATTGGTTGTATCCCACTGACGCTACAGTAGTTTCTTGTTCAAACGAAGAAGGTCCCACTGACGCCAGTACATCTTGGTTGCAGGGTTTAACCTGGAAACTTCTTCTCAAGATGGTGCACTGTACTCCGCTGAAGCCACTCTAGCACTGGTTGTAAGTCTGCATCCTCCATCTGCATTCTCTTCAGGTCTTCTCCATCTGATGCTGGCCCTGTCACTGCAGTACGGCTGAATTTCTTCCTATGATTGCCATTCCTACTACACTCCTTGCCGTCTGCTCTTCTGTCTTCTCGCACACTGTTCATCAAGGTTCTTCTGCATTTCTTCAGTGGTGGGGCTTCTTGGGAAAAACTGGATGGTTGTTGCCTTTCGTCACCAGCCTTCACTAATTTACCCTCATCCTTCTCAATTGGACACTCATAGCTGAAGTGTCCCAGCTCACGACATGTCCAACACCCATGTGTTGCAATTAGGAATTTTCTTGCACTGCTTTGCTCGTGCTCCTTCTCCCATTTGCGACGATCCACCTTCCTGTGTCCCAGCTTACCACAGAACCAGCAACCTCCTTTGTTCTCTCTTCCACTTCTTGCAATCCACTTTCTGATGTCCTGGCTCTTCACAGTACCAGCACCTTCTCAAATTTTTCCGTTTCACATACCTGCTCCTTTCTTACCTTGAATCCTGCACTACGACCTGCCTGAAAGGTGGATGTACTGGACCTGATGTAGGACTCAAATTCTAGAGCCCTGGCAAGTGCATCTTGCATGCTTCTTGGTTGTGCCTGCTTCACATGCACTTTCAACTCTGCACTATCAAGAGCATCGATGAACTGGTCTCCCAGTAGACTAGCCAGCAGGTTAGTGCTGCTCCAGGGTATGCCTTGTATGCCATACTCTCCAGGTCATGAGCAAGCTGCTGTAAGGATTCTCCTCGAGCCCATACACAGCTCCGGAATCACTCTCTGTAAACCTCAGTCTGGTACATGGTTCTTTATCTGTGCTACAGCACTTCTACTAGGGACTGATAAGTGTTCCTCTACATCACTGACATCTGGCCCAGAATTTCCATTGCAGCACCCGTAAGGCTAGTAGCAAGCTGCACTGCCCTCTGCCTATCATCCCATCCATTCTGATCCGCAAGTAACTCAAACTGTGCACGGTAGACTTCCCAATATATTCTACCATCAAATTCCTGAGGCTTCTTTTTAATTGGACCCCCATTATTGCCAGGCACTTTACTGGTTTGGGGCCTAAAAATTGGGGCATCACAATTAAGGCCAGGACTTAAAACTTCTGCATTCTGATTATTCGACCCTGTAATGCTACCTTTAGATGCCTGGGATCTGTCAAGATTCACTGTACACTGTTCATTCTTTTCATATGCTCCCTGTACGCTAACTTGAGGCTCAGCACTGCAATATTTCTCTACAGCCTCAATGTTCTCACTAATAATTTTGACATGGTCAACTACATGCTTCAATTGGCTTTCTACTTGCTGTCTGCACTCTGTCACTATTTCCTCAGTAACTGACTTCAACTGGTCGTCTACATGGTGTTTACACTCAGTCACATTATTGCTTACCTCATACTTCTGCTGCCATAGCTCAGCGTATACTTCCTCCTTCAATTGTTCCTGTTCTTCCTTCATTTCCCCCATGAAAGCATCAAGCTGTCCTTGCAACCTCAGTTGTACTTCCCTCTGTTGCTCTTGTAATGCCTCCTGAAGCTGTTCATATCATTCCTTCTGTTCTTCATTCTCTGCCTGTAATTGTTCTTTAAGTTCTTTCTATCCTTCATTCTGTGCTTGTAGTTGGACACTTTGTACTTGTAATTGTTCTTGGAGTTCTTTCTGTCCTTTATTCTGTGCCTGTAATTGTTCTTTAAATTCGTTCCTGAGCTCTTTCTGTTCTTCACTTTGGGCCTGTAATGGTTCTTTAAGTTCTTTCTTTTGTGCCTGTAATAGTTTCACAGTTGTCGCCAGGGACATTTCCTTGTCTTCCCCAGCTCGAGACCTTGTCTGCACACCCCCTTCTTCCATGTCGAAAGTTAGACTCACCGCAGCCCCAAATAATCCCACTCCTGACACCAGTGTTAGGTCCCTGTCCCACACTGCCACAGGCTCAAACAGCAGTAGTTTAGTTTAGGAAGGACGTTGCCCAGTGAGTTATTCTTCCTATGGTCAGCCTTTAGGTGTACAGTACACAAGGTCAGCTCAGACATTGCAAATAAACACTGGCCTCTTAATTTCACTATTTATTTTCCAAATAATTACACTCAGTGGTTTCGAACTTCACTAATCTCACAAGCACTGGAGCTATATCAATCAATCAATCAATCATTTCCTGTGGCACCCTCGGGGATGCATAGGGCCTCGATGAACTCACACCACCACATCCTATCTTGTGCTAACTCCTCAAGATCTCCCCAACGCTCATCTCCAGCTTCCCGTCTCATTGTCCTCACCCACGTCTCTTTTGGCCTTCCTCTACCTCTCCTACCAAGTGCCACCCGCCCTGGTGTACCTCGTACTATTCCCTGTCTCCTATACACATGTCCTAGCCACTTCCATCGTGAGAACCTAACATATTCATCGACCGGCTGCACTCCCGTTATTTCTCTAATTCTACTATTTGGTATCCTTTCCCACCACTTAACTCCTAATATTCTTCTAAGTGCTTTTTTTTTCAAACACCAAGAATTTATTTTCCATAGTCACTGTGCTGTACCAAGACTCGCGTCCATAAATTAAGATACCCCTAACCACTACCTTATAAAGTTTGATTTTTGTATGCACAGAAAAATTGTTATTATTCCAAATATTTTTAAGCATTCCCATTGCCTGATTAGCCTTCTTTAACCTTTCCTCGAAATCAAAGTTCAAAGAACCATCCTTGGCTAAATAAGTACCTAAATATTTAAACCTATCAACTTGCTTTACAACCATACCTCCAGTTACACATTCCTGCGCATTTTCCATATTCATATTGATTATTTAAGTTTTTCCACAATTAATAACCAAACCCACCTTGCGTCCTTCACTCACCAAACAGTCCAACACTCTCTGTATATCTTCTGGCCCATTACAAATCAAAACTATATCATCTGCATAATCTAAATCCAAAAGTTTCCTGTTCTCTCCCCAAAGTATACCTGCACCGGTTTCTGTTCCAACGCGTTTCATAATGTAATCAATGACCAATATAAATAGTAAAGGCCATAGAACACCACCTTGAATTACTCCGGACTTGACTTCAAACGAATCACTCAGACAACCATCAACCATCACTTCACAAAATGTGTCCTCATGCATGTTCATAATGACCCTCACAAACTCCTCTGGTATTCCATAATGTCTCATGATCTTCCCCATAGTCTCTCTCGAAACACTATCAAAAGCCTTTTCAAAATCAACAAAACAAAGACTTAACGGTACTCTCATTTCATTAACTTCCTGCATCAAATGCCTAACTATAAAGATCTGATCATTGCAACCACGTCCCTTTCTAAAACCAGCCTGTTCATCCCTCAGAATACCCTCAACCACCGGCTCCAACCTATTTAACAACACTCTACTGAAAACTTTCAAAGCTATCGGTGACAAAGAGAATCCCCTCCAATTACCACATTCACTCAGGTCTCCCTTCTTCGGAACTTTAACAATTACACTGTTCTTACAAACTGATGGTAGTAACCCCGTCACCCATATCTTATTGAATAGCTTGGTCAAGATCATTATTAATCTATCCCCCTCCACTTTAAACATTTCCGGAAATAAACCATCCTCCCCTGGTGCCTTATTATTCTTTAACTGTTTTACTTTCAAAGCTATCGGTGACAAAGAGAATCCCCTCCAATTACCACATTCACTCAGGTCTCCCTTCTGCAAGCCTCAACTCTCCTGTTTCTTTATTTAAATCTTCCTGAGCAGACGGTATATCCTCTTCTGATGGTATTGGTCTATTAAGAACTGTCTCAAAATGCTCTTTCCATCTATTTTTAATATCTCCATCTTTGGTCAATAAATTTCCTTCCCTGTCTCTAACTGGTATTTCCTTGCGTTTACCTGCATTTCCACTCAATTCTCTAATCGATTCATATGCTATTCTTTGACTCTGTCCATCATTTTTGTTTATTAAGATTTCAGTCTCTGCAACCTTTTCATCCACACATCTTCTTTTATCTCTCCTAGCTAACCTTCTTACTTCTGAATTCAAACTCCAGTACGCAGCTCTTGCTAATTCAATCTCTCGTTCATCAACGCATTGCATCTCACACCTCAATTTAGTCTCACCTCTCTTTTTTACCATATCCCACGTTTCCTCTGATATCCATTTCTTTCTCCTGAACCTATGTCTCCTTCCAATCGTACATTCAGCAGTCTCATGCAAAACTTTGTTCACATCCTCCCACATCTCATCTACACTTCTCTCCCCCTCTTCCAACGTTTCCAACACCAAAAACCTATTTCTGCATTCTAATCTGAATTCCTCCTTTTCTTCTCCTTCCCTTCTAAGCTTAACAATATCGTATCTACCAACACCAGATTTTTCCTTCTTCTGATTTTTAAGTTTAAACCTTATTTTTGCAAAGCTGAGTTGATGGTCACTACCAATATCCGCTCCCCGTTTAACATGAACATCTAGCAGAGAACTTCTATGCCTTCTACTGATAGCGATGTGATCAATCTGATTTTTATATTTTCCACACGGCGACACCCAAGTTGTCTTGTGTATATTGCAATGCTGAAAGAGTGTGCCCCCGATGACTAAGTCATTTGCTAGACAGAAGCTTCCAAACCTCACTCCGTTTTCATTCATCCTACTACCAACTCCCATCTTACCCATACATGCCTCAAATCCCTCATTTGAACAGCCCATTACTGCATTAAAGTCTCCAACGCAGATCAAAACATCATATCTAGGTACTCTTCCTACTCCTTCTTGCAACTTTTCATAAAATGTGTCTTTCGTTTCATCGAGTGCATCATTAGTAGGTGCATAACACACAAACAGACTGATGTTGCCATGATTTGATTTAAACCGTGCGTAGAACAATCGCTCATCTATAGGATCCCACTCACATAAAGCCTTATTTGCCTTACAACCCAGCAACAATCCTACTCCCTGATAATGCATTCCGTCCTGTCGGCCAGATATCAATAAACGTATATCATCCTCCAAATCCAACTTATCGACTCCAGTTAATCTAGTTTCTGTCAGAGCACAAATATCAAGTCCGTAATTTTGAAAAACCTTCACTAACTCATCGATTTTACAGTCATGATTTAGCGTTCTCACATTCCAATTACCAATTTTAATTGTATTTTTTGCAGTAACAAAGGAATTAGATTGTAATTGAGGCAACCGTGAGATTCTTAGCACCCCCTGCCCATTTAAGGGCTGCACGGGACTGGGGGGCCATTGTTGTTCTTTCAGAGTCCATCAAGGTTTCTTTGGCTAACTTCCTGAACAACTCGCCATTGTGTTGCAGTCGCAGTAGGCAGCTAACTTGCCTGATTGCCCACACCCGAAAGACCTAGCTATGCTGTAGCCAGTCACGTGCCGGCATGCTTCCCAGCCATTTCACTCTCAAGGAGTTCCTCTGCCTGAGAAAGCAACCACCCCCCTGCTCCCGAGGGCTTTTGATCTGTGTAGGTAGAGGGCGATCACTCCCTCACTAGCCATATACAGTGTATATACAGTGTATAGCTATACAAACTTTATTAACTGCAATGCTTGACAACACTTCACTATTTTCACAAGTTCTGATGATATACCAAACTTCACATCACTGTTTTCCCAAGCACCGGAAATATACAAACTACACTGACACTGCACTGACACTGCACTATTCTCAAACTGAACTGAAAACCAACCAAACTTGCTCTAGTCTCCTCCCCATCCTTATATAAGCTTGCATTGATCTAGAATTATCTAAATTTTTCTACAGTTCTTGTGTATTCCAGAGAGAGAGAGAGAGAGAGAGAGAGAGAGAGAGAGAGAGAGAGAGAGAGAGAGCACAGTTACCAACTCAGAGACATCCAAAACATGGAAGAGTTTTCTTACATTACACAACATTGTAAATTATTTACCATACAAACATAATTTCAATTACATTATTTAACAAAGAATCACAAAAATAACACATTATTGAGAAAATGAGCATACAATTTAATGCATAACTTACGAAACAACTACGCTCACAAACAGCAGGCAGACCGCCAACTCTGACTCGTGCCAAAACCTACGGTACGGGTATAGTCGAGAAACATCTCGGCTACCTAACTGGCAAGCAATAGGAAAGCTACGTTATGGCATTTTTGTTTATCTGGATGACATTATAATTGCAACACAAACAATAGAGGAGTATTTACAGAAACTGAACGGACTCCTAAACAAGTTAGCCAATCCTGGATTAAAAATTAATCTGTCTAAATGTAAATTTTGCTTTAAAGAAATTAAATTCCATGGCCATAGGTTGGATGCAAAGGGTATTCACATATCAGACGAAAAAATAAAGGCAGTAAGGGATATCCCTAAACTCGCAAATATGGATGATGTACAACAGCTTCTAGGACTAGCAGGATATTACAAAATCTCTTATACAGGGATTTTCTAATACAGCAGAGCCATTATTCCACCTACTGAAAAAACAAGGTATATTCCAGTGTGGAGAGGAACAAAAGGAAGCATTTAATGATTCAAAAGATAAATTTACATGTGCACCTTGCTTGGCATATACAAACATTAATATACCATTTATAATTTGCACCGATGGTTTACTCTAACACTTAGGAGCCATATTAATGCAAGAAGATAAATGTGGTAGACATGAACCAATTGCATCTGCCAGTAAACAAACAAAGGGAGCCGAGAAAAATTATCGTACCACACACCTCGAAGCTTTCGTAGTAATATTTGCACTACAAAATTTTTATGTGATCTTGAATATGGTTGCAAAATTTACCTCTATACTGACCATAACCATCTCTTGGGCATGTACAGTCTAGAATTATTACAATATTCCTTACATAAAAGGTAAAGATATAAATGCAGCAGATGCCTAATCATGAAATCCAACAAATACCAATGTCACTACAATAAGTCTAAGGGAAACGCTCCCCAACAAAGACGAGATATCTCGGGCAAAAAGACAGGACTCTGTCTGGTCTAAATTTATATATCATTTAGAATAAGGTGATGAAACACCATTACTCAGGTTACATGTATCTCTTAAACATTTAACGATAGTAAACAATGTCTTATATAGGGTAAATCAAGGACAACCAAATCAACAGAGGAATATTAGAAAGTTCGTCATTCCTAATGAAATGATACTTCATATTTTGAGGATAATACAATATAGTCCACATGCAGGGCATCCTGGCAAAGACAAGACGGTCAGACAGGCCCAGATGCCATATTATTGGCCATCGTTGCATCGACATACATGATAACATTGACAGAAGCGAATCATGTGCGAAGGAAAATATCCTGTGCCTAACCAACCATGGAACGTTGTCGTGGCTAACTTAGTTAAAGATACCTTTTTGTTGCTACTGATCATTTCCCATGATATGTGATTTTGGCTCAAGAATTAGACAGCAGAAACAGTCGTGTGGGTAATTTTAGTTACTATTATCTGTAGGTTCACCACCCCAAAGGTGTTAATAAGTGATAATGATAGAGAATTTGACTCTGAAATTTCATACGAAATATGTAAATAATTCAATATAAAAAGGTTAATGTTTTAGCCAATAATCCAGCATCTAATGGACTTGTGGGGAGAAAGAATAAAAATGTGTTATGTCACATTCTTAATGAGAATTTTGCAATCTAGTATGATTGGATCCCCAGAATGGAAGAATCAATTAATTGTGCAGTTAACAAGTCCATAGGAGACACACCTTATTTCATTATTTACGGGACATACAAACCTCTCCCATGTGAGATAACTAGAAGCGAACAAATGCCTATATACAACTATGAAGATTATCCTAAACTTCGTTTACGTGAATTCCAAGAGGTACACACAAAGTTAAAGAAACAGGTAACGATGTCCAACGGAGATATGACAGAATCATTTAATATGAAGGCAAAAAAAATCGAATATCAACATAGGTGACATTGTTTATGGCAGCATTCACACTAGAGACAATAAACTGTCGCTGATATTTATATGTCCATACAGAGTAATGAAGAGAACAGCTATTAGGTATTAATTAAGTCATTCTCGTGTGACGAAGAGAAAAAAATCTTACTGATAACTTAAAAAGTTTCAAGAAATTTAGCTTGCAATTATTAAACATGGGATACAACCAAGAAGAAAATTAATATGTACCTGAATAAATTTCGATCACATACCAGACATACAAACATACGTGCAACTATTACAGCAAATACCATAACAAGGCATTTACATGACCTAGGAATCGATTTAGACTCCTTCTATAGGTGGTACATTGAGCAGTTCTAGGTAATATTTTTGGATTGGTTGCAGAAAATGATCTTGAAGAAAGCAATATAAAATTTAACAAACTGCACAAATTCTTTCATATCAGTATAAACTAACCGATACCCAGAACACTGTAGTGATTTCAATTGTAAAGAACCTGTGAAAGAGAGAGAAATCAACTCAAGGAATTGTGGAGAAAATAAATGGACTAGAAGGAAACACCACTTTTCCAACACTTCTCAGTGGTTATGGAACATAAGGACATGATAATAGTGTAAGACAACATAAGAGGCATTGCTAACGCGGGTAACGGTACGATCCCTACTGATTTACTTCCCATTCACAATCTATGTCAAAAAATCAGTCAGGGAGTAAGTAAATATGGTCTGACACATTTGTCTGAGGAAAGGATTTTGATGTTAAATTACCCATCATTAGAAGCAACACTCACTCCAACATCAGTAGTAGTTGATGTACCAATCATGATTTTTTGGCTGTTTATCAAATATACCCTTTTCCCTCTATAGAAGATAACTGACTAATCACCATCAACATCTAAACAAAATTCATCATGGTCTCCAAAAAACAGGACACTCACTTTTACAACTGAAACAACAATTGAACATGAATGTCTCAAAAGACTGCATGCATTTCACCTGTGTCCTACATAAATCTTCACGTTTCCGCCAGTTGAGACAGTTCCATGTGAAATGGTTATCATAAAGATTCACAACATTCATAATCATTGCAACTTCACATTTGCTTCAGATAAACTCATCCATCATTCACACTTTTTTACTTTACTCAAAATACGTTAGTATTTATAATTTGCTCAGACACATCTCCAACACATACGGTACATCAGCATCTGGTTTATACATATCATCTGATTACTGTTCAGTACTAACACCTTCATTGTCCACCTTACCTACTAAACACCATTATACTCTTCTCAACCACACACATAAATACTTCCAACCATTACCTTAGATGAATTTAAATATGGATACACATATTAAGTTAACTTCACCTAAGTCTGAAACTGATCAATCAAACAATGTAACCATGGAAGTAATATAGTAGGATTATTTTCAATCCATAGCGTGTCTAGCCCAGCTCCAGTTATGCAAATAATTTTCTTTGTCATATTTGCTGTTGGCTATGCACAGAATGCAAGCTAGGACAGAAAACTTGGAATCAGTATTCAAAGGCAAAGTCTTACAAATGAGACCAACTGTGTAAATATTGTTCAAAATAACGAAATATGAGGTTATATAATGTACAGTATTAATCTACAGTAAATATAAACTACACAACATAATATTCATGAGCAAGTGTTCATTTTAAAATGTTACCATATTACTATGTCCCATATGTATAGAGAGCAAGTACATACGTCCATTTTTTTTTTTTTATACAAGTGACTGCTGTAGACTTACCATTGTATTTTTTATTATATTACTATTGTATAAATCTATCTATCTATTTTCTCTCTCTCTATTAAGGGTTATGACTTTTTAATTTTTTTTTTTTTCAAATAAAAGGTAGCCTGTATCATAAATTGGTGAACTTTTGTTTAAAAACAAAGAAAAAAGCCTTATTCCTCTCAGTTTAAAAAAAACGTCACCCCCAAAAAATGGATTACCATATATTTAACGTTACCACACACGCAAGTTTTATCACATTTTGAATCTTTATATAGTTTTTTTTATATCTTTATAGACTTGCACAGATTTTAGAATTGTTTAGAACTTTCTAGAACAGTTTGCAACGTTCTAGCATTGTTTAACTTTGTTTAGAACATTCTAGAATAATTTAAATATTATAAAACTGGATGCAGTTTTCAGCATTTGACAGTTGTCTTCACAGTTTGCAGGTGACCAGTCAGCAAAATAATTGCTTAGTGTGTTACTGTTATGTATTAAATATTTTTGTTTTGTTTTTTCTTGTTTTTTTTTTTAAACCCCCCCACCCCTGGGGGTAGGGGGGTTTCAAGAATACTCCCCCAGTATCCCTGCTTGTCGTACGAGGCGACTAAAAGCTTTGGTGGTGGGTTAGTGCCCCACCCCGTAAAAAGAACTAACTAAAAAATCGAACAAAGCGCCTCGGACCCGGACGGACCATACGTTGACGACTAAGGAACGGACGAAGGACATTCTTAGGGTGGGAACGTGGAATGTGAGAGGAGTGAATGATGAAGTGAAAGAGAGAGAGATTGTTCAGGTGCTTGAGGATGCAAAAGTGGATATATGTGGATTGACTGAAGCTAAATAGTAAGGTGAAAGGGTGAGAGAAAGGGAATATGGTTTAGGTACATGGGCAGGAGTCAATGAAAATGAGAGGGCAAGAAAGGGAGAATGTCTGATGATAAGCAAGAAGTGGAAGGAGAATATAAGAGAGTATGGAACAGTGGGTGCAAGGATTGTATGGGTGAGGATGAAAGTAGGTATACAAGCGTGGGCGATTGTATGTATGTATGCCCTGACAGACGATCGAGTGGCAAGAATGAAAGATGAGTTTTGGGCGAGTGTAGAAGCGTGTATGGACAAGTTTGAGAGGAGCGAGAGAGTGCTGTTGATTGGAGACATAAATGGCAAAGTTGGGAATGTACGAGTGGATGGTGTGGTTGGTCAGTGGGGTGTGCTAGTTGACGTAGATGGGAATGGAAGTGCTTTGGTGGACATCTGTGCTTGTAAGGGGTTGGCAATAGCCAACACCTACTTTCGGCATAAGATGATCCACCGGTATACATGGAGAGTAATAAGGAGGATGGATGGTGAACTTGTTGAACGAAAGGCAATGATAGACTACGTGTGTGTGGATGAGCGAATGAGAAGACAAGTGTTGGATGCAAGAGTGTGGAGAGGGTGGGGGAATGGAGTCTCGGACCATCACTTAGTGATGGCCAAGGTAGAGCTGCAAAGAAAGTGGTTGAGGAGACGAAGGGGAAGACAGGAGGAAGCAACTCCTGTGAGAAGAGTGGAGAAATTGCAAGATAGTGAGAAAATGACAGAATATAAGGGCATAGTGGAAGAAAGACTGGGAAGGTATGAGCTAGAGCAGATGGAAGGGGTGGAAGACGTATGTAAGATATTCACGGAAGAGATAGGCGCAGCGTGTGAGGCGGTTTGTGGAGTGAGAAGGAGATGCAAGGGTGTGCAAGGGACAGCATGGTGAAATGATGAGGTGAAACGAGCTGTGGAACAAAAGAAGAAGGCATATAGTGAATGGTTAGCAAGTAGAGGTAGGGGAGAAGATGAGAGAGAGAAGAGAGAGGTATATGTGGGCAGGAGAAGGAAGGTTAGGAGACTGGTGAAGGAGAGTAAAAAGAAAGTGGATGAGGAGTTTGGGAGGAATCTGAGTGTGAAATGGAGGGAGAGTAAGAAATTGTTTTGGAAGGAGGTAAAGAAAATAAGGCAGTGTGAAAGGGGAAATAGTAGGGGAGTGAAAGATAGGAATAATAGATTGTTGGTGGAGAAGAGAGAGAAACTGAGGAGATGGAAGGAGCACTTTGAGGATTTGTTGAATGTGAAGAGTGAGAGCAGTGCGAGTATAAGTGGTTGGGGAATGGCTGGGAGAAGAAGAGATGAGAGGAGGGAGGAAGAGATCAGTAGGGCGGAAGTAGTGGAAGCGATGAAGAATATTAAGTTGGGAAAGGCCCCAGGAATTGATGGAGTGTGTGGTGAAATGCTTAGGTATGGGGGTGAGATTGTTGTGGAGTGGATATGGAAGTTGTGTAGATTGGCTTGGGAAGAGGGAAGGGTTCCAGAGGACTGGATATCAGGTATAATTGTTCCTTTATACAAAGGAAAAGGAGAGAGAGAAGTATGTGGTAACCATAAGGGTATTTGCCTACTTAGTGTGACTGGTAAAATATATGGTAGAATATTCATTGACAGGATTAGGCATATGACAGAGGAGCTAGCTGGAGAAGAACAAGGGGGATTTAGGAAGGGAAAAAGGTGTGTAGATCAGATATTTGTTCTAAGATGTTTAGTGGAGAAGTATCTAGAGAAGGGAAAGAAAGTGTATGCTGCCTTCATGGACTTGAAGAAAGCTTATGACAGAATAGATAGGCAAGGTATGTGGAAGGTATTAAGAATATATGGAGTGGAGGGGAAATTGTTGAGTGCTGTGAAGAGTATGTACGAGGGAGCTAGGGTTACTGTGCGAGTGGATGGTGAGCTGAGTGAGTTCTTTGATCTCAATGTGGGACTGAAACAGGGTTGTGTGATGTCTCCATGGCTGTTTATTATATACATGGATGGGGTTGTAAAGGAGGTGCAAGGTAGGGCAGTGGATGTGGGGGTGGCTCTAATGAATGAGGGTGAGATTTGGAAGCTTCCGGTGTTGCTGTTTGCTGATGATACAGTACTGTTGGGTGAAGATGAATGGGAGTTGCAAGGTTTGGTGAATGAATTTGGGACAGTGTGTAGGAGGAGGAAGCTGAAAGTTAATGTAAACAAAAGTAAAGTTATGGTGCTTGAGAGGAATGAAGTCACAGAGTGTGCAGTGAGGTTGGATGGTGAGGATGTGGAGAATGTGAGTGCATTCAAGTACTTGGGTAGTGTCATGAGTAAGGATGGAACTTTGGGGGATGAAGTGCATGAAAGGGTACAGCAGGGAAGGAAGGTCGTTGGTACACTGAAAGCAGTGATGAGAAATAGGGAGGTGAGTATGGAAGTTAAGAAGTCACTGCATGATAGTATTGTGATCCCTACCCTGACGTATGGAAGCGAGAGGGGAACAAGTCAAGAGTGAGAGCAGTGGAAATGAGTTACTTGAGAGAAGCATGTGGAGTGACGTGGAGGGACAGGTTGACGAATGAAGAAGTGAAGGAACGCTGTGGGGTGGATGTGGATGTGGTTGACAAGATTAGGAGAAATACACTGAGGTGGTTTGGACATGTGAAGAGAATGGAGAATGAAAGACTGACTAAGAGGGTGTATGTAGGTGAGGTGGAGGGAAGGAGAGGGAGAGGTAGACCGAGGATGAGGTGGAGGGATGGAGTTGAGAGGTATATGAGGGAGGGGGGGATGAGTTGGGGGGAGGGTAGTCAAATGGTGGGTGACAGAGCGACTTGGAGGCCTTTTGTCTGCGGCCACCCTTTGCGGGATTACGGCGTCGGTCTATAGATAGATAGATAGATGATGT
>NC_136997.1:35966770-35996770 GCF_032717465.1 Coenobita brevimanus | reverse complement strand
CACCGATAGCTTTGAAAGTTTTCAGTAGAGTGTTGTTAAATAGGTTGGAGCTGGTGGTTGAGGGTATTCTGAGGGATGAACAGGCTGGTTTTAGAAAGGGACGTGGTTGCAGTGATCAGATCTTTATAGTTAGGCATTTGATGCAGCAAGTTAATGAAATGAGAGTACCGTTAAGTCTTTGTTTTGTTGATTTTGAAAAGGCTTTTGATAATGTTTCGAGAGAGAATATGGGGAAGATCATGAGACATTATGGAATACCAGAGGAGTTTGTGAGGGTCATTATGAACATGCATGAGGACACATTTTGTAAAGTGATGGTTGATGGTTGTCTGAGTGATTCGTTTGAAGTCAAGTGCAGAGTAATTGGTCATTGATTACATTATGGAACGCGTTGGAACAGAAACCGGTGCAGGTATACTTTGGGGAGAGAACAGGAAACTTTTGGATTTAGATTATGCAGATGATATAGTTTTGATTTGTGATGGGCCAGAAGAGATGCAGAGAGTGTTGGACTGTTTGGTGAGTGAAGGTCTCAAGGTGGGTTTGGTTATTAATTGTGGAAAAACTGAAATAATCAATATGAATATGGAAAATGCGCAGGAATGTGTAATTGGAGGTATGGTTGTAAAGCAAGTTGATAGGTTCAAATATTTAGGTACTTATTTAGCCAAGGATGGTTCTTTGAACTTTGATTTCGAGGAAAAATTAAAGAAGGCTAATCAGGCAATGGCAATGCTTAAAAATATTTGGAATAATAACAATTTTTCTGTGCATACAAAAATCAAACTTTATAAGGTAATGGTTAGGAGTATCTTAATTTATGGACACGAGTCTTGGTACAGCACAGTGACTATGGAAAATCAATTCTTGGTGTTTGAAAATAAAGCACTTAGAAGAATATTAGGAGTTAAGTGGTAGGAAAGGATACCAAATAGTAGAATTAGAGAAATAACGGGAGTGCAGGCGATCGATGAATATGTTAGATTCTTACGATGGAAGTGGCTAGGACATGTGTTTAGGAGACAGGGAATAGTACGAGGTACACCAGGGTGGGTGGCACTTGGTAGGAGAGGTAGAGGAAGGCCAAAAGAGACGTGGATGAGGACAATGAGACATGAAGCTGGAGATGAGTGTTGGGGAGATCTTGAGGAGTTAGCACAAGATAGGATGTGGTGGTGTGAGTTCATCGAGACCCTATGCATCCCCGAGGGTGCCACAGGAAATGATTGATTGATTGATTGATTATCAAACTTACTCATTTTCAAAACCTCTCTGCCGCTTGTATGTATATAGATAGATAGATAGATACTTAGAGATACAGATATGGATAGATATAGATATAGATATATCCTTACAATCCTAAATTAGTCACCGAAAGGGGCAACTTGTACTTTATAAGAAAACTAGCTATGCACTGTATCATACACACGATAACAAAATCAGGTTTATATATCTAAATATGATTGACTTAGGGCAGACAATACAAAATAATATACAATAAATTATTTCTCTCTCTCTGAACCAAGTTACAATAAGTGGAAGCTAAGTACTCACAGCTTTAGGAAATAGGAAAACTCATTGGCAATATAACCACACACTCGTAAAATTTGGACGTATATATAAAAAAGAGAAATGGTGCACAATCAAAGTGGTTTGTAATCAGTGTGAACAAGTGTATCTGTAGTAATGCGTCTAGTAAAAATATACGTGAAAGAATGTGCTAGTTCTTAAAGGTTTTATAACAGTTTACTGATCCCTCTTAGAGATAACAAGCCATTGTTCTGTCTTAAGTATAATCTCCAGCCTTTTACAAATAGATAAGGCATAAGCTACCAAATTATATGCTAACACATCACAACTCCTAGCCAATTTAGAGTCGTTAAGAAGGCGGATCTGGTAAGTCACTGGAAAACAATCTCACATAAAGTCCTCCTACATTTATATCACACCCACATAGGCCAAGGTCAAGGACTATCCTGCATAGTAAATGGAAAATGTTTGATGTTGTTTTTCCCAGAAACAGAAAAACACCAAAATGATTAAGTGATCTTTCTCAGCAGCTGTACAAACAGTGGAAAATAATGAGTTAATAATTTTTTCCAGCTCGGGGTGACAAAAAAGAAAAAGAAGCCTAGACTGGGAAATACAGACTCCCGATAAAAGATTTAGTGTTCTTGGCCGTTTTACTTTGTCTCCCTCGTTTATCGGTCGCATGTTTCACCCGTTTGTCTAATACCAATTGGGGTCATTACAGCCGTGACACCTCCCTTCCTGAGGAAAAGAAATTTACAAAAGGGAGATTTGGAGGTATTGTACAAAGTTTAATCCTGGACATGTAATCTGCTAGAAAGTTAGTAACCCCTTTTACATGCTAATCCACTAGGGAGTATTTCTGGAGAAGCAGGGCCCATTGGTCAGTCTAAGAATTTTGTTTTCAAATCAAGACAAAAATTTCAGAGGGTGGTGATCAGCATAAGACTACCATTGTACCTGACCCTGGGCCAACATAAACAGAGAAGTGTTGCAGAACAAGTATGGGTGCAAGGAGTTCTTCCTTAATAGCTGAATAATTTCTCTGGGCCTTATTGAAATTGTTGTTAAAATAGCACACGGGTATCTGAAAACTTAGATAATTATCCTGAAGTAAAAATGCGCTGGCCCCTACGCCACTGGCATGTACAGCTAATTTAAAGAGTTTATCAATATTTGGAGCTTGATAGGATGGCTTTGACTTTAGAATAGGCGTCCTCATATTCATAATTCCAGTCATATGTTACTGCTTTCCTTAATCTCTGAGGGAGGCTAGAAGATCAGGGAAGTTCAGGATAAAACGTCTATGATACCCTACCATACTTTCTTATTTGTAGGATGGGAGGAATTAACTACGTCGTGAACTTTAACATCAGGTGGGCTCACTTGGCCTAATCCTGCCTCAAAGCAGAGGTACTGCACTTGAACATTTACAAAATCACAGTTAAATCAAGCACTGAATTAGCAGAGGGCAGTCTCTGCAGTAAGGCATATAGTTGTTTCAAGTGATCCTCCCAGGAGTAACTAAAAACATCATCAAAATAACTGACACGTCCCTTACGATCCCTTGTGAGATTATTCATCAGCCTCTGGAAGGTGGCAGGGGCATTATTCATACCATAAGGCATGGATTTACATATAATAATATTACGACCAATCACAAAACAGGAAATTTCTTGGGGCCTATTTGTTAGTGGAACTTTCCAGTATCCCTTCACCAAGTCTAGCCTTGTTATGAACTTTGCACTGCCTATAGCATCTATACAGTCATCCACACTATGAAGTGGGTAGGTGTGAGTCTTGGTTAGGGAGTTGACTTTACGATAACCAATAATGATGTGGCCCACCAGGTTTTGAGACCATTATGATCGGGAAGCATCACTCACTTTGACATGTCTCGATTAGACACTGCCGCAGCATGTAGGTCAGTTCTTCTTGGATTATGGACTGCTTCTGAGGACTAGCACGGTAGGATGATCTCATTACAGGGCTGGCATCTCCAACATCTATATTGTACTGTGCTACTACTGTCGATCCTGGCATGTCCTGGAGGACATCAGGGAACTTCCCAAGAGGGGTAACAACTTCGGCACCCTGCATAGCTGTCAAATGGGAGAGTTTATCTGTTAATGTTTTCCGTGCCTCATGGTTTTGTCTCTAACTAGTCGTCTGGGTCAAAGTCAAAGGACAGGCCTCGTACTCCTCTAACTTGATTGCCGACCCCATGCATACATCAGTAGGGGGGTCTGCGTCTCGTCTGAAATTCTCCTTCAACATATTCACATAGTACAATCATCCTTCCTCCGTTCTAGGGTTAAGATGACATAATTAACTTCACCTACCCTCTTTTCTACAACATAAGGGAATACAAAACTTGCCTGCAGATGCTGACCATGAATGGGAAGCAAAACAAGAACTTGATCTTTTCCAGAGTTTCAAGGAGTCGTCATACCACATCTTCATCTTCTGAGATTACTATACTCCAAGTGTGCCCCGACTACTTACGTACTATACGATAGGCCAGCCTTACTTTAAATTTTGACAAGTACCCTAGCAAGTTAATTTGGTTATCATCCTTGGCCCAATGTTCTTTACGAAATTTAAGAGGACCTCTTACTTAATAGCAAAAAAATACATGAAATGAGGAGTAGCCCAGGGACTCGTTCAGTGTCTCTCTCTGGGGGCAAAAGTCTATCTATCTATCTATATACCTAGGTTGCTTCCCCCAAGGAAAGGGAGGTAGCCGAGACAGGACGACACACTCCCCATTTACTCATCCATTCAAACACATTCATTCGCATCTTAGCCCCAAGGGGAGAACGGACAGATCCTCACCGCACCACACCGCACAAGGGTCAACTGCGCAATGCAATCAGTGACATCCGCAGCGGGGCCCGACAGCAGAGCTGGTTTACCCCTGCCACATCATAACAGACCGATCCCCTTACCCGCAGCTGACCTGACTAGCTGATCAGACCAAATGCGGGAGAATATCCCCTCAGGGCTGCGTCATCACTTATTCATTCACAATTTCTCTCCATTTATTTCTGTCACACACAGCCACTCTTCCTTGCTCAACAGACATCCCTCTCGCATCCAGTGCTCTCTTCACACTGTCCATCCATCCTATTCGTGGTCTTCCTCTCAGCCTTACACCTCTCACATCAGATCTAGTTATCTTTTTCACCAATCGCTCATTATCCATTCTCTCCATATGCCCAAACCATCGCAACACCCTCTGCTCAACTCTACCAGCCATCTCCCGAACAACTCCAGTTCTCCTTCGCACTTCATCATTTCGCACTCGATCCATACGCGTCACTCCACACATACTCCTCAGACACCTCATCTCCATTACATTCAAACTTTTCCTCTCTGCTACACCCATATTCCATGTTTCAGCCCCATATAACGCAGACGGTACCACAAAAGTAGGAAAGGCAAACACTTCTCCCATTCCTTTTCGTCAACACACATCTTTTTAAATCTGGTCTTCAAAGTCTGGTGATATCTTCCTAATGCACCCTGACTCTGAGGATGATAAGCTGAGGAAGGGAGATTCCTAACACCTTAAGGGTTTGTCTGAAAAGCCTGGAAACGAAATTAATGCCTTGTTCTGACTGAAGTTCCTTTGGAAGGCCTAAGCTGGTAAAGAAGTTTAGCATCTCTTTTACAAAAAATTTAGCTGAAATGTTTCTTAATGGAATGCCTTCATGATATATCTAGTGGTCATCGCAAAGATGTACTGATGGCATGAAAAGGTTTTAGACAAAGGGCCAACAATGTCCACAAGGACTCCAGTGAACGGAGCCTCAAACTCAGGTACAGGAATCAAAAGAGCCGCAAGAGTGGCCTTATTGCTCCAACCGACTAGCTGTCCAGTATGACACTTTCCCCAGTGTCATACCGGACAGATTCCGGACCAGTAAAAATGCTGCCAGATTCGGAGTGTCTTCCTCACCCATAAGTGACCTGCTAAAGACGAGTCATGAGCAATTGACATAATTTCCAGCTTATTTGGGTTTTGGAACCACCACCTACTATACACTGAAAACACTAATTTCTCCCCCCCCCCCCCAGTAGCAGGAGTCACGGCTAGTGTGCAACCAGGCGATCGAACAGCCCACACCCACCGCCCCTACCCCAAACCCAGTGTAACCGTTGGTAGATAGATGTGGAATGACCAAAGCTGGTGATGTTACAATGTCATTATTGTTTTTATAGGCAATTAGAACCAGTAGGGGTAAGTACAGTCGAGGCCATAAATAATCACCTATAATCCTGTACCCCGTACATCAAACTAGCTTCCTTATGCGTGGCAAGTCACACTGGAGTAAGAGGGGCTGAGAAGGAGGGGCCAGAGAGAGAAGGGAAGGTGGGTGGGGGGACGAGCGATGGTGGTGGGTGGAATGAGGGAGGGAAGGGAGGGGAGGGAGAATGAAGTGCAAAGTTATGGCCACATAATTTGTCTATTTTCTTTCATTCAAGCCATCATATAAAGGAGTTACTATTCGGTAAATAATGCTGCGTTACACCTTGTATAGCGGCGTCAGCTGACAAACTTTGGATAGGGGGTGATATCAAGGACTGGCTCGTGAGAGAAGTATACTGACGTGACAGATCAAATATTAGTGCAGAGCCATCGAAATTGACTTGGGCCCAGATTGTCAACACGTGGATAAGGCGACCAGAGTCCTGCCTTTAGGCGGCACAGTCTCGTTTTTTTTTTTTTTTATCTGTCCCCCTATTTTAATTGTGAATAAAATGTCCTGCTTTTTGTGCAAATTATCTAAAATATCCCTCTTTTAGAAAATTACTATTACGTTATATATAATATGACCTTCTTTTATAAAATTATGATGAATTAGTAAAATTATGCCTAATCCAAACCAAATGAAATACTGATTAATATAAAATCTGTAATACTAACTGGTAACTGTGGTCTGCCCATTCACCGCACCGTACTGTATATTGGTCATTGTAGTTCGTTTGAGACATTAATGTTTAATTAGCAGTCTCAGGGTGAGGTGTTGCGTAGCAGCCGTCGCTGTCACTCGCATTTATGTCGGTCTCTC
The DNA here is from genome assembly GCF_032717465.1 of Coenobita brevimanus. NCBI lineage: Eukaryota > Metazoa > Arthropoda > Malacostraca > Decapoda > Coenobitidae > Coenobita > Coenobita brevimanus. The sequence goes on along the minus strand of NC_136997.1, from coordinate 35,990,165 downwards.
TCTCTCTCTCTCTCTCTCTCTCTCTCTCTCTCTCTCTCTCTCTCTCTCCACACACACACACACACACACACATGACAATGTCTCGCTTTTAGCTCCAATAAATCTGGGTCTGGTTAGTACTTGGATGGGTGACCGCCTGGGAACACCAGATGCTGTTGGCATCCCTACGTGTCAAGTGGGGTTGGTGGAGGATTAGTGCCCCTCCCTGTAAAAAACAATTAACTCTAAGCCCTTGGCCACCCCGTTTGGGATACATGGCGTCTGGCAATGAAATCTGGTCACCTTACGAGTGGAAGCCAGAGAACGAGAGGACACGGGCCCGCCTCCTCCAGCACACCAAAGACAAGTGGGAGCTGTTCAGACTAAACCAGCAAATCATCAACAACATTGTTTCCCCGGTGCCGCGAAGCCTGCACGAGGTTTTTAAGGCATGAGGCCACTGGACTACTTACTAAGGCTTTCCTGGTTGATTTGGCTTGACCGGTGCTGGTAAACATTGGCACAGATATATTTTGGGAGTTTGGGTAGGACTGTATTTCATTTTCCCTCTAACAGGTAATGAGAGATACCGTTACTATATCCACCCATGAGCACAGACATCAAATTTATTAACCTTTTATGAACATTTATTTTAAATAACTTTTCATATAGAGATGTCATTAAATAATTACTGAATTGACATGATGGTGACTGTATAGAGGGAGTGTATACTACGAGGGTGATCATATTTACTGCTGACACAGCCATGTCAAAGGTTGCATATAGTATTTAGTTCCAAAAATTAATTACATTTAAGGGTAAAGGAAGTTTCTTACACAAACATTACGCAAGTCAAAGCCATCCAGATTCCATTCTGCGTCTGAAGTCAAAATGCACGGATAAACAAATATCTGGCTCCGCACAAATTTTTAATGTCACGTCAGTATACTTCTCTCACGAGCCAGTCCTTGCTATCACCACATATCTAAAGCTTGTTTTCTGACGCCGTTATACAAGGTGTAATGTATCTTTATCTACGGAATAGTAACTCCTTTATATGATGCCCTGAATGAAAGAAAATAGACAAATTATGTGGGCACAACTTCGCATTTCATTCTCCCTTTCCTGCCTCCCCTCCCTCCCCTCTCCCACTCCACCCCCAGCACCATCGTTCGTCCCCCTACCCACCTTCCCTTCTCTCTCTGGCCCCTCCCTCTCAACCCCTCTTACTCCAGTGTGACTTGCCGCGCATAAAGGAGCCAATCTGAGGCACGGGATACAGGATTATAGGTGATTATTTTTGGCCACGACTGTACATAAAGGTATTTAATGTGTAATATTGTGTTGCTATCCATAGCATATGAGAAAGAAGGGAAAATGAAAGAAGACGTACAATGTATTATGTGTTATTGTGTATATACTTATGTCCTGTATTATAATGTTACAAATACGTATAGTATAGCAAATATTTGTTGAAAGATATGATGTCTTTTCTCATCCATTCTGGCTCCCACCTCTACCACCCTACTCTCTGGGTTTGTGTCTCTACAAAAAGTCTCTTTTACCCTCTCGTCCCCTAGTTCCGCCCTTTGTTAACCAATATAAAGTAAGATAATGATAAAATGATCCGTCAGGTACTGATCATATTAATATCACACACCTCTGTATTAAGCACCAACAAATCAAAAAAATACAGTATCTCGGTATACCTGCCAACTATTTCATCCTGTTGTACTCTGTTATGTGACACACACTGCAAGTTGGACCTTGCGTTACAATGACTTACGGTTGTTTATCGTTAACACAGGTTATATGTGGTTTTGGACGTCCATTAATTCATATTAACGCGACAGTTTAAGCCCTACATTATAAACACGTAAGGGTTATGTTGCTGTCGTTATTGGATGAAAGAAAACGAATCAGGGATCGGCTCTGACGGACCACAAACTCTCTGCATAAAAGAGAATATTTCGACCTCTCGTCAGAGCAGTGACACAATGTCATTATGTATATGATTGAATGTCGGTCAGTCGCATTCATAATGACATTGTGTCACTGTTTTGAGAAGAAGTCGGCATATTTTCGTGAAGGCAGAGAGTTTGTGGTTCGTCAGAGCCGATTCCTAGATCGTTTGCTTCATCCTACAATATCATGAACACAAACCTTACACGTTTATAATGTCTATCTATCTATCTATCTATTGCCAGACGCCTCAATCCCGTTTGGGGTGGCCACAAACAAATCGCCTCCAAGTCCCCCTGTCCCCCGCCATTTCACTGCCCTGCTCCCAACTCACATCCCCCTCTCTCATATACCTCTCCACCCCATCCCTCCATCTCATCCTCGGCCTCCCCCTCCCTCTTCCCCCCTCCACCTCACTCACATACACTCTCTTCGTCAGTCTTTCACCCTCCATCCTCTCCACATGGCCAAACCACCTCAGTGTGTTCCTCATAACGCTTCCTATCACATCCACATCCACACCACAACGCTCCTTTATATCCTCATTCGTCAGCCTGTCTCTCCACGTGACTCCACAGGCTCCTCTTAAATAACTCATTTCCACTGCTCTCACTCTTGACTTGTGTCCTTCCAACAATGTCCAAGCTTCACTTCCGTACGTTAGAGTTGGTATCACAATACTGTCATGTAGTAACTTTTTCACTTCCATGCTCACTTCCCTGTTTCTTATCACTGCTTTCAAGGAACCAGCAACCTTTCTTCCCTGCTGTACCCTTTCAAGCACTTCACCCTCCAAACCTAAATCCTTACTCATCACACTACCCAAATACTTAAACGTACTCACATTTTCCAATTCCTCACCATCTAACCTCGCTGTATATTCACTAACTTCACCTTTCTCAAAGACCATCACTTTACTCTTCCCTACATTCACCTTTAGGTTCCGTTTCTTACACACTCTCTCAAACTCATCCACCAAGCCTTGCAGCTTCCCTTCGTCTTCACTCAACAACACAGTATCATCTGCAAACAACAGTACAGGGAGTTTCCAAACACTATCCTCTCTCACCAGGGCCACTCCAACATCCACTACCCTACCTTGTACCTCTTTTATTACCCCATCCATGTACAGATTGAACAACCATGGAGACATGACACATCCCTGTTTCAAACCAACTTTCAAAGAGAAAAATTCACTTAGTTCACCATCCACACGCACTGTAGCCTTCGCACCATCGTACATACTCTTCACAGCATTCAACAACTTCCCATCTACTCCATATATTCTTAACACTTTCCACAATCCTTGTCTATCCACCCTGTCATATGCTTTCTCCAAATCCATGAAAGCCGCATACAACTTCTTTCCCTTCTCTAGAAACTTTTCCACTAAAGATCTAAGAATGAATATCTGATCTACACAACCTCTTCCCTTCCTAAAGCCTCCCTGTTCTTCTCCAACTAATTTCTCTGTTCTTTCTCTAACTCTGTCTATAAGTATCCTACCATACACTTTTCCTATTATACTAAGAAGACAAATGCCCCTATGATTACCACAAACTTCTTTTTCCCCTTTTCCTTTGTACAAGGGAATAATTATACCTGACTTCCAATCCTCCGGGACTCTACCTTCCTCCCAGGCCAATCTGCACATCTTCCACATCCATTCTACTACTATCTCTCCACCATGCTTCAGCATTTCACCACACACTTGTCAATTCCTGGGGCTTCCCCCGATTTAACTTTCTTCATTGCTTCCACAACTTCTATCCTACTGATTTCTTCCTGTCTTCTCACCTCCCTCCTTCTCCCAGCCATTCCCCAGCCACTTATACTCGCATTACTTTCATCCTGTATGTTCAACAATTCCTTAAAGTGTTCTCTCCATCTGCTCACTTTTTCTCCCTTCTCCACTAGTAATCTACCATTTTTATCTTTCACTCCCTGCTAACTTCACTTCCACCCTGTCTTACTCTTTTCACTTCTCTCCAGAACATTTTCTTACAGTCCCTCCACTTTACACTCAGATTCCTTCCAAATTCCTCATCCACTCTCTTCTTACTCTCTCTTACTAATCTTTTCATCTCTCTCTTCCTTTCCACATATAACTCTCTCTTCCGCCTCTCAACTTCTTCCACGCCCCTATTTCTCATCCATTCATTGTATGCTTTCTTCTTTTGTGCCACAGCCTGTTTCACCTCTTCAGTCCACCACGCTGTTCCTTGCACCCCCCTCCGTCTTCTCTTCCTTCCACACACCACATCACATGCTGCACATATTTCTTCTGTAAATATCATACACACACCTTCCACGTCTCCCATCTGCTCCAATTCATATTTGCCCAATCGTTCCTCCACTTCTCTCTTATACTCTGCCTTTTTCTCATCCTCTTGTAACCTTTCCACTCTCCTTGCAACTACTGCTTCCTCTCGTCTTTCCCTTCTTCTATTCCTCCATCTCACTTGCATCCTAATTCTGGCCACCACCAAGTAGTGGTCAGAAAGTCCACTCCCCCAACCTCTATACACTCTTGCATCCTTTACACATCTTCGCATCCTTTCATCCACACACACATAATCAATCATTGCCTTCCTTTCATTCAGTTCACCACCCACCCTTCTCATCACTCGCCATGTATACCTGTGGATCATTTTATGCCTGAAGAGGGTATTGGCTATCACCAACCCCCTCCCAGCACAAATGTCCACTAACGCACTCCCATTCTCATCTATCTCGGCAGGCACACCCCACTCACCAACTATTCCATACACCTTCACATTACCAACTTTACCATTCATATCCCCAATCAAAAACACTCTCTCATTCCTTCCAAACTTTTCCATGCACACTTCCACATTTGTCCAGAACTCTTCTCTCACTCTTCTAGCAAGATCTTGCGTTGGCGCATACACACAAACAATCGCCCACATTTGTATTCCAACTTTCAACTTTACCCACACAATCCTTGACCCAACTGATCCATACTGTCTTATGCTCTTCTTCCATCTTTTACTCACAACTATACACACTCCTTCCTTTGCCCTCTCATTCTCATCTACTCCTGCACATATACCCCATCCATACTCCCATTCTCTCACACTTTCTCCTCTCCATTTTGTTTCAGTTATTCCACATACATCCACTTTCGCACCCTCAAGCACCTGGACAATCTCTCTCTCTTTCACCTCATCATTCGCTCCTCTTACATTCCATGTACTCATTACGAAGTCCTTTGTCCGGTCCTGGGTCGTCATCGTTTGGTCAGTCCTTGTCCGAGGCTTCTTGTTTGTTTTTTTAGTTAGTTGTTTTCCGGGGAAGGGCACTAACCCTCCGCCAACCCTTTTAGTCGCCTTTTACGACAAGCAGGGATACTGGGGGAGTAGCCTGTGTTAACGATAAACAACCGTATGTCCTCGTAACACAAGGTCCAACTTGCACTGTGTTTGTCACGTTACACCTTACAACAGATATTCCGAAGTATTGTGTTATTGATTTGTTGGTGTTTAATACAGAGGTGTATTATAATATTAATATTATCAATACCAGACGGATCATTTCATCATCACCATAGTTTATGTTGGTTAATAAAGGGAGGGACTGGGAGACGGGAGAGTAAAGGAGACTTTTGTGGAAACAGAAGCCCAGAGAGTAGGGTGGTGGAGGTGGGAGTGACAATGGATGAGAAAAGATATCTTATCTTTCAACAGAATTTGTTCACTATATTATACTTATTTTAAAACATTATAATATAGGACGCAAGTAGGCCTATATAGACACACATTACATTGTAGGTCTTTATTTTCGTGCCTTTGTCATATGTTGTGGATAACAGCTCAGTATTACACATTAAATACCTTTCTATACTTACCACTCTTGGTTCTGATTGTGTATGAAAACAATCATGACACACTGTAACATCACCAGCTTTGGCCGTTCCACACCTGTCCACCAACGTTTACACTAGGGTTGGGGTAGGGGCGGTGGGTGTGGGCTGTTCGATCGTCTGGGCGCTCATTGGCAGTGACTCCGGCTACAAAGGGGGGAGAAACTAGTGCCTTCGAGTGTACATTCTACCACTCGTTATCTTGAGCAACACTTGGAGGTCCCCATCGTAGCATTAACATGTTTTTTGGACTTATTAGCATTCTGACAGTACAGACGCACATTCATTATCACAGACTGCTGTGTTACAGTGGTAATCCCCGGATCAGATCTTTACATGTCAGCTAACCTTGCAGTTACATCAATCAGGGGAGACTCAGCAAACTCAGAGTCAGTCTCCTGGGCAAAGACGGTATCGTGAAGCCCAAAAGCATCATCGACATTATCATTACCATTACTGTCAACATTATCTTGGCTGGTCTTCACGGTCACAGCTCTAGTTACAGCAAATGTGGGAAACAGTTTGGGACATACAACTTCCAGCTCTTTAGTCCTACGCACATCCAGGGGATTTTTTTTTGTTTGACATGCATTTAACAACACTCACTTGTTCTCCCACTAAGTCATTATCCAAAAGGAAAGTTGTCATAAAAGACTTTGTAGTTACTTGTAGTGGAGTTATATATATATTAGACTTGTGGACGAGCGGTTGTTATACTTGAGTAGCTTTGTAAGTAGATAATCTTCTTTCCCATTTGTCATGTAGTGACAGGAGAGGTAAAGAATAGTATGGGACTATTTTTATTTGTCTTGGAAATATTAACAAGTCTCTCACACAGCGCGAAGTATAAAGTAGAGTCCCGCTAGCTATCTCTCTGTCTCGCTTTCTCTGTCTCTCTCTCAAGTTGCTAAGCCCTTCTCCCTGCGACCTGTCTGTTCTATGGCTAGCTTCCTTCTGAGCTCTCTTTCCTAAATTCTGGTGAAACAGGAGACGTATCACGTGCGTTCCCTGTGGATGGAAAGTTCTAGAAGCCTGTGTGTGAGTATGTGTGTATGTGTGTTCACCTGGTGATCGCTGACAAACTAACTGCATCATCTCCTGACTCCTACTTCCTAGTCTGTCGTCACCTTTTCCTCAGTGTAACTTGCAAGATCATTTCCCATTCCCAGGCTCGCTTAGAGCTGTCTATCTATCTATTTATCTATCTATCTATTATGATTTGTAATTATAATATGGAGTCCTAATATATGCTCGGTCACGTGAAAATGGCGTACCATCGACAGTTAATAGTCATAACATATTAATACATATTATATACATATTATAATGAACTTATAAGCTAATTAAGTGAAATACATAATATTGTAAAAGTAACATAATTGTATGAATATTGTATACATATAATATTTATAGTAAATAGTGATTATTCAGTAATATTACATTTTAAACAAGTTGTATACATATTTGAACAAATGCATTAAAAGTAAATTATTTAACTGTAATACAGTATGTACTTGGATTATTGTAGTGAAATGCATACATGCAAGAAAAAAATAATAGTTTAAAATTAAGATTATGGTAAGAGTTATTAATATTTCATTTAAAGATAATGGTACTGGTATGCCATACATGGGTCATTGTTCTTTGTATTTTATTTTATTTAGATATATATATAATTAATACTATATACAAAATATGTACACTTCATTCAGGGGGGTTAACTTGGATGTTAACTCTTCCCCCACTAAATAATGACTCCAAATTAGCAATTCTTGCATGCATTCTGTGCATTGCGAACAGCGGTACTGCAACTACAATGCAGACGATTATAAAGACAGTAGGTGCTGGGCTATACACAAAATATGGGCTGAACATACTCAAACTCAAATCTTCCCAGGGCTTCATTGTTTCATTGATCAGTTTCAAACTTAGGTGAGGTCAACTTAATACTTGTGCTCATGTTTAAGTCCATATCAGGCAGTGGGTGGAAATGTTTGTGTGTATGAATGAGAATGGCGTAGTGATTGATGGTGGATAAAGTAGACATGGCTGGTGTAAATACCGCACAGTAGTCTGGTGCTATGTATAAACCTGATGCTGATTTATGAGATGGTGGTATATCTGGCCAGACTATGTAAACTGATGTGTTATGAGGGAAATAAAAAAAACTGTGAGTGTCCAATGCGTTGATGGTGTACAAGTTTATCTGGAGCAAAAGTGAAGTTGCAATGATGATGAATATTGTCATTTCTGATGATAGCCATTTCACAAGGGACTGTATCAGTAGGCTGAAACGTGAAAATGTACGCAGGACAAAGATGAACAACATGTAAGGATGTGCAGCACTTTCGTTCAGTCGTTGATTCACTTGCGAAAGTGACAGTGTCCCGTCTCTTGGAGACCATGATGAGTTCGGTGTCTGTGTTGATGTTGATGATGACCAAAGTGTTGTTATTTTTATATGGGAAGGGATGTATTTGGTATACTGTGAACAGGTCTTCAGTGATGAATGGTACATGAACTACTACTGATGTTGGTGTTAGTGTTGCTTCTAAATATGGATAATATTGCATGAATTCCCTACTGCGGAACAATGGCTTCAATTTATGTTTATGTATTCCTTGACTAACTATCTGACGTAGCTCATGAACTGGGAGTAAGTCAATTGTGATCTTGCCATCACCAGCATTCGAAATTCCTTGCATAAGTGCCCTGAAACGATCTCTAGTGTTCTCTAATTGTAGTAGAATCGTGTCAATATGTTCTGTGATGATGGAGAAGTGTTGGAAAAGTGTAACGTTTCCCTCCATTTCATTTATTTTATCTACACTCTCGAGAGCTATGTTTTCTGCTTTTTTCAGATTTTTCACAATTGTTTTCATTGCTGAGTTCTGTCCTGTGATGAATTTATCTTGGTATGTTAGTACCTGAGCTATCTTATTAAATTTGTTGTTTATTTCTTTAAGGTCATCTTCTGTAGCCAATCCAAAGATGTTTCCAAGAACTGCGCCACCCAGGTTGAACAAACCGCGCTTTTGGCGAGTACGTGTGATGTTGTTCCTGTCGCTCAGTACCTCCGTTCCATAAGATGGGAGATCTTGGATCATGATGATCATAGTTGACTTTGCCTGTTCTAGTTTCCATTTGTATAGGTAGCTTGTCAACAATACCCACACACACTGAACCGGTAACTAACTCTGACTAGAATTTCACCCCAACTAGGGGAATACAAACTCAGCTATACCCTGCAACAAGACACATTCATTAGGGTCAGTTACATCAACTATCTCCTTCAACAATAGTGACTGTGAAACACCTGTGTCTCATGTATAGTGACTTCCTTCAGCACCTTTTCCATTAAGTGAAATTATCCCTTTAGATATGAAGTTATCGAATAAATTATCTGGGGAGGAGTCACTTTATTTACTGCTTGGGGGAGGACATTGTCATGGAGTCTTAGTAGCATTCTCAATTGATCCTAACTCTTGCACTTCTGCAGTCTTACTTTGTCAAAAAACGGCTGTATAGGAGTCTGCCTCTCAGCGACTGAAAGCTCCACCCTGGCCGTATCAAGAATATGCACTGCTTGAGGGGAAGGTGTTTGACTACTGCAAAAACTTTTTGTGGGTGGCTGCTCACTGCTGGTTTCAAAAGACCCCTAAGAGTTTGCCAAATTATAGGTTTCACTTTGAAACTTTGCTCACGTTTTCGCCAACACCTATCCTCTAAAAGTCCCGTTTTCTTGCAATATTGGGAAAATCTTACACTTTTTCCTGACCCTGGCAACACTGGCCTTACCTACGGAAGTGGAGCTAACACTTCTTGGAGTTTCAGTGTTCCCAGTAGTGTCACTTGGCATTAACTTGCCTTTGTAAGAATAGGGGATCACAACAACTGGTTGCTGACTCTCTTAGCCATAACAAATGACTGAAGATACGTTCGTACAAATGAATTAAACTATAATTGTCTGTTACAACTGGAGCCTCAGCTAGGGTACCAAAATCTTTCTTCACTAGGTGAGCAGCAACATCATTATCTAGGTTACCAGCGATGTTTTCCAAGATTATTAATTCTCTCAATTAAGAGAAATCCATAACTTTCTTAGAATGTAACCATTGATAAAATACATCTGTGAATACTCTTGCATTTTGTACATGGATTTGATCTTTCTCTTTAAAAGTAAATCTAAATTTAAGCTTATTTGCCTTTGGTACGATCTCACATGCTTTGAGAATGGCATCTTTCACACAGTCGTAGTCAGCACATTGCTCAGCTGGTAAAGAAATATGCGCCTCTTCAGCCTTTCATTTCAAAACACTCTGCAGCACTAATGGGGGTGGGACCATAAATACCCCCATCTACCGCCCCTCTCCCGGTGACGACTCGAGCTGCTTGGAACCACTGTCTGACTCTCTTCTCCTTCATTTCTGCAGCATTTGCGGCCTTTCCTCTAACTTTTGCTCTGCTGAGCACCACCTCTCCATCTCTAAACCTCCCCTTTTTTTTTTCTAAGTGAGACTCATCTGTCTGAGGCAACTGAAAGCAAACCCATTTCTGTATCCTCCTACTTTCTCTATACTCATTTCAAGCCAAAGGTGGATGTTGCATATATGTACACAACAACCTATCTTGTTCTTGTGTTCCTGAACTCGATTCTTCTGAATTCTCTACATTCTGGCTTCGGCTTTCCTGTCATTCTCTGACTAAATATATCTGCGCTGTTTATTTATCTCCTAATTCTACTATCAAAAATTCTTTGACTATCTTACTTCTACGATGGAACACATTCTATCCATTTCTCCTTTCTCTGAAATCTCCATTCTAGGAGATTTCAATGTCCACCACCACATTTGGCTCTCCTCTCCTTTCACTGATCCACCTGGTGAACTAGCCAACACCTTTTCTATCCTTAATGACCTAGAGCAGCTTGTACAGCACCCTACCCGTATCCCTGACTGCCTTGGAGAGAGCTCCAACATATTTGACCTCTTCCTTACTACTAATCCTTCTACTTACACTGTTAATCTTTTTTCTTCGTTGGGCTCCTCTGACCACAACCTTATCACCCTAACCTATCCTATCACTCCGGTATGGCCTGTGGACCCTCCAAAGAAACGTCGTCTGTGGCACTTTGGAGCTGTGGATTGGGGGGCCCTCAGGCAATACTTCTTTGATTTTCCCTGGAATGATTATTGCTTCCATGGCCGGGAGCCATCTGAGTATGCCTTGTGCATTACGAGGGTTATTCTCTCGGGCATGGAAGCATACATTACTTTCTCATATCCTCTGACTACTGCAAGAAAGCCTTGGTTCAATCACGCTTGTTCTAATGCTGTCCGCAACAAGGAGAGGGCCTATAAAAGGTACCGGAGCCAACCCACAACTGAATCACATCTTTTATACGTTTCTGCCCGGAATCGTGCTAAGTCTGTTCTTCGCTCTGCTAAAAATAATGTCATCCATACTAAATGCTCTCAACTCTCCAACTCGAATTCTTCCTGCTCCTTCTGGCACCTTGCCAAAAACCTTTCTAACAACTTTACCTCATCATCCTTCAATCCTCTTTTCCACTCTGATGGCTCTGTAGCTCTTTCTTCTACTGATAAAGCAGATTTCTTCACTCAGACTTTCTCCTCCAATTCCACCTTAGACGATTCCAGTGCTGTTCCTCCATCACTTCCCCCCTTTGACTTCCTCATGGCCGACATTAAAATTTCTTCAGCTGATGTATTTTCTGCTATTGCTGGCCTCGATTCTAATAAAGCATATGGGACTGATGGAGTCCCTCCTGTTGTTCTCAAGAACTGTGCTTCTGTTCTTACACCCTGTCTAGGCAAGCCCTTTCACCTTTGCTATCAACTTTTACCTTTCCTTCTTGCTGGAAGTTTGCTCTCATTCAGCCAGTCCCAAAGAAGGGTGAGCATTCCCAACCCTCTAACTATAGTCCAATTGCTTTAACATCCTGTATCTCAAAAGTTTTCGAGTAAATTCTTAATAGAAAAATTTTAAAGCATTTTTCCTGTCACAACCTTCTTTCTGATTGTCAGTATGGATTCCGTCAGGGACGCTCCACTGGCGATCTTCTCACCTACCTTTCAAACTCCTGGTCATCCTCCTTTCGGGACTTTAGTGAAAGCTTAGCCATTGCACTTAACATCTCTAAGGCTTTTGATCGAGTCTGGCATAAATCTTTAATTTCCAAACTGCCCTCTTACGGTTTCTATCCTTCTATCTGTGCCTTCATCTCTAGCTTCCTTTCTGGTCGTTCAAAAGCCGATGCTGTAGACGGCCATCATTCTTCTCCTAGATCTATCAACAGTGGTGTTCCTCAGGGCTCTGTCCTATCTCCAACTCTCATCCTTTTATTCATCAATGACCTTCTAACCTGTACAACTAACCCTATCCACTCATACGCTGATGACTCCACCCCTCACCTTTCTATTTGGTTCTCGCAACGTCCGTCTCAGCAGTCACTTCAACAAACAAGGGATGAGGCTGTGGCACACGTAATGTCTGACTTGGCTCGTATCTCTGACTGGGGTAAAAGTAATCTGGTTTTTTTAATGCATCAAAGATTCAGTTTTTACACCTATCAACATGACAAAATCTTCCACTGGTATACCCACTAATGTTTAATAATATTCAGCTTAATCCTGCATCATTCTTGAACATGCTTGGGGTTTCATTTACTCGGGACTTTTGGAAAGATCATATTACATCTCCTGTAAAATCTGCTTCCAAGAGATTAGGTGTGCTAAGCCGACTCTGTTCCTTCTTTACCCCTGCACAATTGTTGACTCTATACAATGTTTTTATCCGCCCTTGTGTGGAGTACAGCTCTCATGTGTGGAGAGGCTCCTCACATACAGCTCTTCTCAATAGGGTGGAGTCAAAGGCTTTTCGTCTCATTAACTCTTCTCCTCTTACTGACTCCCTTCAGCCTCTGTCTCTTCGTTGCACTGTTGCATCTTCATCTCTTTTCTATTGCAACTACAATGGTCACTGCTCCTCTGAACTGTCTGCATGCATTCCTCCACCTCTAGGACGGGCGCGTAGCACTCATCTAGCATCAAACTCTCATCCCTTTTCTGTCCAACTCGCTAATGCAAGAGTGAACCGTTACTCCCAATCCTTCATTTATGCAACAGGTCAGCTCTGGAACTATCTCCCTCTGTCTGTATTTCCTGTTTCCTATGATCTTCAGTCTTTCAAACGCAGTGTGTCCAGGCATCTCGAAATGATCGGATCTTGAATTTGGCTCTCTCTGGTATTTTGTTTTTCTCTTGGAAGGAACAACAAATGCGGGCTCGCGGCCTTTGGTTCCTTCTTCCTTGCATTAAAAAAAAAACAAGATTGCCTGGCAGATGAATTATGATCACGAACTGAACTATCAGGGTGCCTTAGACTGTATTCATGCTCCAGTTCGCTTTGTCTCATTTGACTTTGTATTTATAGTTCCCTCATTTTAGCTTACACTTCTAAGTCTCTCGACTCAATTTTGGCCACCCCAATTTCCACTTTGTCACCATTATCATGATTATAATTATCAGTGGATACAAGTGTCCCCGAAGCCAGAACTTCAGGATCTAGGATTTGTGCGTTATGAAGTAGATCACGAATAACTATGGGGGACTCATTGTGCTCAAACATGGTGCACAATATTACATCAAGTAAGTCAGTCTTAGTGATTTGGGAAGACTCTTGCAACTGTATGTTTTGGCATGCAATATGAGGTCATGCCTTGTGAGTGTTTGTACTTTGTTTTGAGAAGGCCTAGAATTCAAAGACATTCTGACATCACTTTCATCGTTAGGCCTTTAAATATTGATTATGGGTTAATTTGGTAAAAGTAATCACTGTGTGGTCAAAGATGCGAATATCATTTCACAGAGCTGTCCTGTCATGGTCGCCAAATTGTTATGGGTATATATTACGGTGCACTCTAAATCCTAAGTAATAAGTGAAAGGGGTAAGATGAAGCTCACAAAAAAATTAACATACTTTTCTTTACACCGTACCAAAACAAAATCAGGTTCGTATATCAAAAGATCACATAGGCCTAACAATTCAAATATAAACCAATAAATTATTTCTCTCGCCTAACCAAGTTGCAGTAAATGGAAGCCAAGTACTCACAGCCTGAGGAATTAGGAAAACTCGTTGGCAATATAACCACACACCCCTATGATATGGAGAGGTATACCAAAAGAAGAATTGGTGCACAAATAGTTTGTTTCGTAATCAAAGTGAGCGAGTGTATCTGCAGTAATGAATCTAGTATTAAAATGTGTGAAAAAATGTATCTCTCGCTAGTTCCTCAAGCTTACATAACAGTTTACTCTTTCTTCTTAAACTTAACGATCCAATGTACTGACTTAAGTATAATCAACAGTCTAACAGTCTACTACATATACAGAGGGCATGATCTACCAATATTATAAGCTAACACATCATAGCTCTCAGCGAATTAAGAGTTATTAGGGAGGCGGAGCTGGTCAGTCATTGGAAAGCAATCTCAATAGCTCCTCCTACATTTATTTCACACCAGTTTAGGCCAAGGACAAGGTCTCTCCGGTGTAGTATACGGAAAATAGTTAATGTTTTTTTCCCTAGAAACAGAAAAACACTAAAATGATTAAATAATCTCTCTCAGCAGCCGTGCAAACAGTGGAAAAGAGGGAGGTAACAATTTTCTCCAGCTCGGGGTGACAAAACAGATATGGAAGCCTAGACTGGGAAATGCAGACTCTAGAGAAAAGATTTAGTTTTCTTGGCCGTTTCACCTTCTCTGTCTTCCTTAGCGGTCACCTGTTTCACACGCTTGTCATCTCATACACCTCGGGGTAACTACAGCCATGACACCTCCCTTCCTGAGGAAAAGAAATTTACCAAAGGGAGATTTCTTGGTATTGTACAAAGTTAAATCACGGACAGGAAACCTGCTGGAACGTTAGTAACCTATTTTACACGATGAACCTCTAGAGAGTATTCTTGGAGAAACGGGGTCCAGTGGGTCAATCTTTTTTTTTTTTTAAATAACAGAATGGAGGACAGAAAAACAAATGATTAAATAAAATAATCCATACACCAGATTAATGATGCCCTCTGTTCATAAAATATATGTAACAGTTAGACTTGAACAGCTGTGGGTTGAAATTTGGAGGGAAACAACTCTGGGGAAGAAAGTTCCAGAGAGATGCAGTTCGGGGAATAAAAGAATTCTGATAGGCAGAAGTTCTGCAATATGACTGAGTGACATTCAAGTCATGAGCGCCACCAGATGCCCATGTAGCACGAAGGAAGGCATGGAGAAGTGGCACCATGGACGGAACTTCGTCTGAGCTTTTGCCATAAAAATATCTGTAAAATAATGCAAGGGAGGCAACATTCCTTGTTACTTGTAGGGGAGGTAGTTTATTTGTAATGGCAGGGTTGTTTATACTTCTAACAGCTTTGTTCTGAATTTTGTCTAGTTGTTTTAATGCAACCACTCCACATCTATTTCACAAGGGTGAGCAATATTCAAGCTGAGAGCGCACATGTCTCTTATAAAATATAGCTAACTGCTCATCAGTGAAGAAGTTACGGACTCTTCACTGATGAGCAGTTAGCTATAATAATCCTTTTTTTTTTTTTTTTTTTTTTTAGGCGGTTTTAGCAAGTGATCTAGCATGAGAGGTCCAGCTGTGGGCATTGCTAAGTGAGACTCCAAGAATTTCAATACTTTTGGAGATGGGAATATTAGTTGCACTGAAGGTAATGTACAAATCTGGCAATATCTGTCTATTAGTAAATTATATATATTTAGTTTTACTAGCATTCAATGGGACAAGGTTGTTTTGTCCCCATTCACTGATCGTAGATAGGTCTTGATTTATGGAGATGGCTGTACTGAGTGGAGAGGTAGAGATATTAGACTCTGTAAATGGGTGTCTTACTGTGAATGAGCTATGTAGTGTTGAGTCATCTGCGTATGAGTGGATGGGATTGTGGGTAACAGATAAAGAGATCATTAATATGAACCACGAATAGGGTTGGCGCCAGAACTGACCCCTGCGGCACACTGGTGTTGAGTGAAAATTGGAATATACATCATCTACTTTAACACTTATTTTCCTGTCACTAAGATATGATGAAATCAAAGGAACAAAAGACGTTAGTCCATAGCAAGGGAGTTTGGACAGCAGGGAACGGTGCCATACTCTGTTGAAAGTACCTGGCTCTGGACCAGCATAAACAGAGAAGCGTTGCAGAACAAATATGAGTGCAAGGAGTTCTTCCTCAATAGTTAAATATTTTCTCTGGGCCTTGTTGAAATTTTTGCTAAAATAAAACACAAGCATCTGAAAACTTTAGATAATTATCCTGAAGCAAAACTGCCCCGGAGAGTAGGTCACTGGCATCAACAGCTAATATAAAGGGTTTATCAATATTTGGAGCTTGAAACACATGGTGACTTGATAGGATGGCGTTGACTTTAGAATAATCATCCTCAAATTCTGACTTCTAGTTATATTTCATTGCTTTTCTTAATAAGTCTGTGAGGGAGGCTACAAGACCAGAGAAGTTCAGAAGAAAACGTCTGTTGTACCCTGCCTTACCACAGAATTGCTGCACCTCTCTTACTTTTAGGGTGGAGAGAATTGGCAATGGCCTTAACTTTAATATCAGGTGAGCTCACTTGGCCTAATCCTACCACAAAGCCTAGGTGCTATACTTGAACCTTTTCAAATTCACACATATGAAGGACTAAATTAGCAGAGGACAGTCTCTGCAGCAAGGCATGTAGTTGTTTCAAGTGATCCTCCCAGGAGTTACTAAAAACAACCACATCATCTGTATAAGTGACACATCCCTTATGATCCCTTGTGAGATCATTCATCAGCCTCTGGAAGGTGGCAGGGACAATATTCATACCATACGGTATGACTCTACATTTACAAGTATTGGCACCATTGGCAAAACAGGAAATTGCTTGGGCCCTTTCTGTGTGAGGGACTTGCCAATTTCCCTTCATCAAAGCTAGCTTTGTTCTGGTGCACTGCCTATATATAGCATCTACACAGTCATCCATTCTAGGATGTGAGTAGTCTTGGTAAGAGAGTTGACTTGGCGATAATCAACACAAAAACGATATGACAAACCAGGTTTTGGTACCACTATGACCGGGGAGCACCACTCGCTTCGACATGTCTCGATTAAACCCTTTCGCAGCATGTAGATGAGTTCTTCTTGGATTACGGACTTCTTCTGAGGACTAGTACGGTAGGGTGATTTCTTTATGGGCTGGCATGTCCAACATCTACGTTGTGCTGTGCCACTTCTGTCCATCCTGGCTTGTCCTGTAGGACATCAGGAAACTTCCTGAGAGGGGTAAAAAGTTTGTCACACCCCACTGCTGTCAAATGGGAGAATTTACTGGTTAAAGTATTCCGTGCCTCCTGGTTTTCTCTCCAACTAGTTGTCTGGGTCAAAGTCAAAGGGCAGGCCTCGTCCTCCACTAACTCGATAGCCGACACCATGCATGCATCAATAGTGAGGTATGAGTCTTGTCTGTGATGCTTCTTCAACATGTTCACATTGCACAATCATCCTTCCTTCCTTCCTTCCTTTGGTCTGGGGTTTGGTCTGGGGTTAAGATTGCATAATTAACTTCACCCATCCTCTTCTCTGTTGCATAAGGGCCTGCGAAACTTGCCTGCAGTGGCTGACCATGAATGGGAAGCAAAAGAAGAACTTGATACTTTCCTGACTTTCTTGGAGTGGTCCTACCCGTCCTCATCTGAGATTACTCCAAGTGTGCTCTGACTACTTCCATAATATAGGCCAGTCTTTCTTTAAATTTTGACACATACTCTAGCAAGTTAATTTCGTCATCATCCACGACCTATAGTTCTTTAGGTAATTTAAAGTTATTTTGGTAATCGAAGAGCAGGAGGAGTTAAAGATGAATACAGGGAGTTGATCTTGATTTATTAACTTAAATGAAAGTCTAAGCTGAGCAGCATATGTAGTACACAGGGACTTAATATACTAAGTCTAGCCGGACCCCTCTTCTTATTTGATCTCTCCGCTACCTGGTGGTTCTATTATGGCTAGCCCCTTTCTGAGCTCTGATTCCTACATTCTCGTTTAGCAGGGGTCGTGTCATGTGGGCTATACTGTTATGAAGCTTCTAGAACACTGTATGTGTGTGTGTATGTACAGCTTCCGGTGCATGTCCAGCATTCCTTCACTTAAGAGTTGCAAGCTAATTTCCTTTTCCCACACCTTGTCTGGTGCTCTATCTATCTATCTATCTAGCCATCATGCTGTCTATTATGATTTGTGCTTATAATATGGAGTCCTGACATATATACAACTACGTAAATCAACACTGGGGGCAAGCGGCGAAAACAAACCGATTACACTCAGTGTATCGACTTAGCACAATCACAGTAACGAGAAATAGAAAACAAGCAAAGCAGAGATCGGGAGCTGGCAAAGCAACAACATAACTTAACTTTGCCTCTACCACTAACCAACCCAACCACAACTCCAAGATTTGCGAGAAACAATAACAACGATAAACTACGTCTATCAACAGTCTCCAAGCCTACAAGTTAATCACATCAATTAAGGAAAATGAAGTACTACCAACTAAGAAGAAGAGGAGGAAAGGAAGTGGAGCAAAAAGTAATAAAGTAAGGAGGAAGTGGCGTGAACAAGCAACAAGGCAGAGAGCGAGGAGGCGCTGATTTAGAGGTTACCGGGGAGAGACAACGCAGCAACACCTAAGACTGCATTCACCAGCCTTGGCTCACCACTCACCTCACCCACAACACTCACCACTACTCACCGCTATTCCATCACCACGACGCTGAGTCATCGAGGGTGATGGAGCGTGTTGACGCCCATAACAACCATCACCATCCTATACACCCTGCACATGCACCTTCCATCAGGTGAGTGAATATACTCTTACTCTTTTTCTCCCACAAAGCCTGAACATACACTTTTTTTTTTTTTTTGCTTAGAACTTCGCAAATAAATTTCACCACTGAACTAGTATGTTGCTAATAAAAAATTGACAGACAAACACTTCGCACAAACATATAAGACGTGCATTATACTTAGAACTACAATTATCATATTTACAACAATCAAACCATGTAACAAATAAGATAGGGTTATTTTAAGATAACAGAGATAGGAGAAAAAAAAAAGGAACCAGGCAGTGAGTTGACGTTACAACCTGAGTTTGCACAACTGATCCCACCACCCTCCATCACCCACAAGCTATTTTGCTCTTTACTCTTTACCACCTTTTACTTTTTCTAGTATTTTAATAATACCACTTCATTTATATACAAACCCCTTCAATTATCTATGTCAAGTCCATTACTATATGCTAGTACGAACAGTAACAATTTTACACACACACACACACACACACACACACACACACACACACACACATATATATATATATATATATATATATATATATATATATATATATATATATATATATATATATATGGGGGATTGAGTTATCCCCGTACCCTGAAGATTAAGTCTATGAATGTGCGTGGATGTAGTACGACTGAGGCTAAAGGGGGAGGAGATTGGGAGAATGTTTGTGAGAAGAAAGTTGGATGTGTTAGCTTTGACTGAAACGAAGATGAGGGGGAAGGGTGAGTCTATGTTTGGAAGTGTGAATGGAAGATTGTCAGGTGTTGATAGAGGAAGGGCAAGAGAAGGTGTGGCCTTGTTAGTGAGTCCGGAAGTACAGCAGTGTGTGATTGAATGGAAGGGAGGTGTCATTGAGACTGATGTGGGTGAAAGCAGAAGTTTGAACATGAGTTGTGGGTGTTTGTGAGTGCATATGGGCCTGGTAGTGAAAGGGATGAAGAAGAGAGGGAGTCTTTCTGGAATGATGTTGATGAATGTCTGCTGAGTTCTGAAGGGAATGTGAATGTGGTAATGATGGGAGATCTGAATGCTAGAGTGGGAAATGTAGCAGTTGAAGGTGTAGTTGATATGCATGGTGTGCCTGGAAGAAATGAAAATGGGGAACGAATGATAGGGATGTGTGTTGAGTGAGAGATGGTGGTTGGAAATACGCTGTTTGAGAAGAAAGATATTTATAAGTATACATGGGTGAGACAGGAGGGTGGAAGGGTTGTGGATAAATCATTGATGGATTATGTGGTTGTATCTAGAAGTGTAAGAGGAAGATTGTTGGATGTGAGAGTTCTGAGAGGGGAGGGTGGAGGTATGTCCGATCACTGCCTGGTGGAGGGAAAGTTGAGATTACGTAAGAGATGGGTGAGAGCTAGGAGAGTAAGCTGTGGCAGTGAGGTTTTGAGAGTCGGTGAGTTGGATCAAAGAGAGAAAATGATAGAGTATCAGGAGAAATTGAAAGATGAGTGGAAGGCAGTGAATGATAAGGAAAATGGTAGTGTGGAGGAGGAATGGCGGTTGTTTAACAGTGCTGTGGTGGGGCATGCGGAAGAGGTCTGTGGTGTGAGACGAGTGAGTGGCGGTGTAAGAAAGGGGAGTGAATGGTGGTGCAAGGAAGTAATTATGGTTGTGGCTGAGAAGAGACATGCATATGAAGTGTGGTTGCAGAGGGATGATGAGGTGTCATATGAGAGGTATAAAGAAAAGAGGAATGTGGCAAGAAAGGCTGTGTGTTATGCTTAAGTGGCAGCAGACGAGAGGTTGGGTAAGCGGTTGACTGAGAATTTTCAACAAAATAAGAGAATGATTTGAAAGGAGATGTAAAGGGTGTGAAAGGGAGAGTCTGGGAAGGAAGAGCGGGTAAAAGCAGGATGTTAACTGAGATGGATGCAGTAAAGATGAGATAGGCTGGAATTCTCTACGAAAGATTGTTTAATGTAGAGTAGGAAAGGTAGAGCTGAGATTGTGGCAGATGGACGGGTTTAAACAAGGAATAAATGTGTTGGGAGAGTTGAATGATTCGCATTGATCACGATGGAGGAAGTGCAGGAGACAGTAAAGGTAATGAAAACAGGGAAGAGAAGTGGTAGAGTAATGGATGGAAGTGCTGACTGGAATGCCTGAAAGGTGGTGGAGGCGACTATTGTTGAATGGTTAGTAAGATTGTTGAAAGTATGTTTTGTGAGAGGTATGGAGCCAACTGATTGGGCAAGTGCTTGTGTGGCTCTGTTGTACTTAAAGATAAGGGCGATAAGTTTTGAATGTACAGTACTAGCTTTAGAGGGTATAATTCTGTTGAGAGTGTTGTAGGTAAGGTGTATGGCAGAGTGCTAATTAACTGTAGGGAAGTTAGAGAAGGCACCAGAGGGGAATTATTTGTGATGAGCAATGTGGCTTTAGGAGGCGGAGAGGATATGCATGGATCAGGTGTTTGCTGTGAGACAAGTGTGTGGCAGAAAAGTATTTATCAAAAGGTAAGGATGTGTTTTGGGCGTTCATGGATTTAGAGAAAGGGAAGTATGACAGAACGGATAGGGAGTCTTTGTGGACTGTTTTAACCCTTTGTTAAGTCCCGTGGGGTATTCAAACGTGGTTAGTCCGGGGTGGGGTGTTATAACACCCCAAAATAATAATACTAGTAGTGTTACTAACACGTAAAATATATTCATACTGCCGCTTCAACGTATCGCTGCAAACTCTAATAGAAAAGACCCAGAAAGCCTTGTAGGTGGTGTTTATTAATCTATAATATTGATAAAATACAATAAATTATAATGCCAATACAAAAATAACATGTGGACTCATATCTCATTTTGCCAGGTAAACAAGCACACGAAAATACATTTTGTGATTTTTAAAAGTCGGTATAATGATAAATATGGAAAAAATAAGACAGATTAAAATAAAACAACCTATATCACAATATGATCTAAATGGTTAGTTTGATGGGGTGACAGGACACCCCAGGGACTGGGGAAGTGCCTCTCTCTCATCACAGCAGAGCAGGACTAAACCAATCCCACATGCTCCCTCCCCTAACTGAATCAGGAGAGTCCTGGAACGGAGAGAAATATTCGAATTACCGACTAGGAAATATGAGCTTAAAAGAAAAAAGAGGGGGGTTGCCAAAACACCGCACCTGACTAACGAAGGGTTAAGATTGTGTAGACTTGATGATAGGTTGCTAAAAGTAGTGAGAAGTTTTTACATACATAGTAGAGCATGTGTAGGAGTGGGAAATCTGTGAGTGATTGGTTTCACTTGAGAGTGGGGCTGTGGCAGGGATGTGTGATGATGTCGCTTTGGTTGTTTAATATTTATATGAATGGGGAGTGAATGCAAGTGTTACATGGAGGTTTGAATGTGGTTAATGCTGTTGGTAGTGAGGTGGAATCTAAATCAGCTGCTGTTTTGCGGAGGTTACTGAACTTGTGGCTGATTCGGAGGAGAGAGCTTGAGACAGTTGGTAGAGGAGTTTGGAAGGGTGTGTGAAAGAAGGAAATTGTAAGTAAATGAGAATAAGGAGATAAAGTGATGAAGTGTACGAGGTTGGTAGATGGTAGGAGGAGGATTATTGTTTTGAATGATGGGTTGCTTGAGGAGGTAGAGTGTTTTAACCCGCCACGTCCCGACAGATTTTTCATCACTGACCAAACCCCCGGTCCCAGCAGATTTTCAAAAACCTTTTTTTTTTTTTTTTTATTTTTTGCTAAAACCTCCGCATTTTATAAGAAACATCGAAAATTTAGGAGAGAAGGTGCTCAGTTGAGTTTAGAAATACCAAATACAGGTAACAGTACCCTCACCTTGGTACACCGTGTTCTCTCAGGCCAGGCTCCAGAGAAGACATTTTCATGGGAGGGGGCAACTATTCCAAACCACTCATTATATGTAAATGTTTATTTATTTGGTACGAATTTATTTGTAGTACAAGAGTATATTGGTTTTTACACAATAAGCATTGTTCACTCACCAGAAACATCAGCATATGGCACCTTCCTTTACGATGTTACCGTCTCATCATTTCTACTTGTTTCTTCCTCTGGCTTCTTTCTTCCTTTGCCCTGCACCTCGGGAATCACTTTTGCCTTGAATTTCGTCATCGGAGAGACCATGGTGCGACATGTCTATACAGGCCATGTCACTGATAACAGGTGAGTTGCCGAGAAAATGTCGTGGGGGGGGTTAGGTGGGGCCAGGCATTATCCTCACCTGGGGTTGGGGAAAGGAAGGTCTCCCACATATGCCTACAAAAATCACACCATTGAAACTTGAAAAAATGTGCAAATGATGGACATGTCGCAACTGCAAAAGCGTAGGGAGACTGTGTCGGGTGTCACTTCGTGACAAAATGTGGTAACGTATCCATACGTCGATGGGACGCCCTTGAGTTAAGTAATTAGGGTTACATGTTGCTGTGGGTGGAGAGAATAGATGCAAACGTGAAGTTTTAGAATGAATGAAGTAGGAAAGGTGCTGGAAGGGAATGACAAAAGTGTTTAGATGCCGTTCGCTTAGAATGGATACATTGAGAAGGGTGTATGAGGATGTTGTGGTACCAACAATTTTATATGGGGCTGAAACATAGAATATGTGTCCAGGAGAGAGGCAACGTTTGAATGTAAT
>NC_136997.1:35858264-35966670 GCF_032717465.1 Coenobita brevimanus | reverse complement strand
CAACACCAAACTGCTATGCACAGTACACACCACACTTCTTTTTCAAAATTTTCACAATGGCGTCAAACAACATGGCAGCCTCGGAGTGCCCAGGGGGGGACCAATTAATGCCCCCACCTTCAGCCCCTCTCTGTGTAACGACTCAAGGTGTCTGGAACCACTGTTTGACTCTCTTCTTCTTCATTTCTGCAACATCTGTGGCCTTTCCTCCAACTTTCGCTCTGTTGAGCACTAATTCTCCTTCTCTAAACCTCTACCTTCCTTTTTCCTAACTGAGACTCAGTTGTCTGAGGCAACTGACAGCAAACCCTTTTCTGTATCCTCCTTAGTTTTCTCTATACTCATTTCAAAGCCAAAGGTGGCTGTTGTGTATATATACGTAACAACTTATCTTGCTCTCGGTGGTTCCCGAACCCGATTCTTCTGAATTCTCTACACCTACTGGCTTCGGCTTTCCACATTCTCTTACTACATATCTGTGTTGTTTAATTATCTCCTTTGACTATCTTACTTCTACGATGGAACACATCTCTATCCATCTCTCCTTTCTCTGAAATCTCCATTCTTGGAGATTTCAATGTTCACCACCACCTTTGGCTCTCCTCTCCTTTCATTGATCCACCTGGCTAACAAGCCTACACCTTTTCTATCCTTAATGACTCAGAGATAGCTTGAACAGCACCCTACCCGTGGTCCCTGACTGCCTTGGAGAGAGCTCCAATATACTTGATCTCTTCCTCATAACCAACTCTTCTGCTTACACTGTTAATCTTTTCTCTCCGCTGGCCTCCTCCGATCATAACCTTATCACCTTAACCTGTCCTATTGCTCCGGTGCGACAGCCCAAGTGACCCTCCAAAAAAACATCGTCTCTGGCACTTTCGACCTATGATTGGGAGGCCCTCGGGCAGTACTTCTTTGATTTTCCCTGGAATGATAATTGCTTTCATGGCTGAGCCATCTGGGTGTGCCCCTTATGCATTACGGAGGTTATTCTCTCAGGTATGGAAACATACATTCCTTTCTCTATATCCTTTGACTAACGCAAGAAAGCCTTGGCTTAATCACTCTTGTTCTAATGCTGTCTGCAATAAGCGATAGGGCCTATAAAGGGTACCGGAGCCAACCCACCCCTGAATCACATCTTTTATACATTTCTACCAGGAATCGTGCTAAGTTCGTTCTTTGCTCTGCTAAAAATAATTTTATCCCATTTCAAATGCTCTCAACTCTCCAACTCGAACTCCTCCCTGCTCCTTCTTCACCTTGTCAAAAACCTTTCTAACAACTTCACCTCATCATCCTTTCCTCTCCTCTTTTCTACTCTGATGGCTCTGTAGCTATTTCTTCTACTGATAAAACAGATCTCTTCGCTCAGACTTTCTCCTCCAATTCCACCTTAGACGATCTCCGGTGTAGTTCCTCCATCACTTCCCCCTCAGATTTCCTCATGGCTAACCTTAAAATTTCTTCAATCTCTGATTTATTTTCTGCCATCAATACCCCAGCACTATTAAGGCAGCGCGGGCCTCATGGAGTCCTTCCTGTTGTCTCTCCTGAACTGTGCTTCTGTCCTTACACCCCGCCTAGGCAAACTCTTTCGCCTTTGTCTATGAACTTGTACCTTTCCTTCTTGCTGGAAGTTTTCTTCTCATTCAGCCAGTCCCAGTTAAGAAAGGTGACTCATTCCGGAACCCTACCCTCTCAACTATCGCCCAATTGCTGTTTAATTATCTCCTTTGACTATCTTACTTCTACGATGGAACACATTCTATCCATCTCTCCTTTCTCTGAAATCTCCATTCTTGGAGATTTCAATGTTCACCACCACCTTTGGCTCTCCTCTCCTTTCATTGATCCACCTGGTTAACAAGCCTACACCTTTTCTATCCTTAATGACTTAGAGCAGCTTGAACAGCACCCTACCCGTATCCCTGACCGCCTTGGAGAGAGCTCCAACATACTTGATCTCTTCCTTACAACTAATCCTTCTGCTTACACTGTTAATCTTTTCTCTCCGTTGGCCTCCTCCGATCATAACCTTATCACCTTAACCTGTCCTATTGCTCCGGTACAGCCTGCGGACCCTCCAAAAAAACATCGTCTCTGGCACTTTGGACCTGCGGATTGGGAGGCCCTCAGGCAGTACTTCTTTGATTTTCCCTGGAATGATAATTGCTTTCATGGCCGGGAGCCATCTGGGTGTGCCTTGCGCATTACGGAGGTTATTCTCTCAGGCATGGAAACATACATTCCTTTCTCATATCCTTTGACTAACGCAAGAAAGCCTTGGTTTAATCACTCTTGTTCTAATGCTGTCTGCAACAAGGATAGGGCCTATAAAGGGTACCGGAGCCAACCCACCCCTGAATCACATCTTTTATACATTTCTACCAGGAATCGTGCTAAGTCTGTTCTTTGCTCTGCTAAAAATAATTTTATCCGTACTAAATGCTCTCAACTCTCCAACTCGAACTCTCCCTGCTCCTTCTGGCACCTTGCCAAAAACCTTTCTAACAACTTTACCTCATCATCCTTCCCTCCTCTTTTCTACTCTGATGGCTCTGTAGCTATTTCTTCTACTGATAAAACAGATCTCTTCGCTCAGACTTTCTCCTCCAATTCCACCTTAGACGATTCCGGTGCAGTTCCTCCATCACTTCCCCCCTCAGACTTCCTCATGGCTAACCTTAAAATTTCTTCACCTCATTTATTTTCTGCCATCAATGGCCTCAGTACTAATAAGGCATATGGGCCTCATGGAGTCCTTCCTGTTGTTCTCAAGAACTGTGCTTCTGTCCTTACACCCTGCCTAGGCAAACTCTTTCGCCTTTGTCTATGAACTTGTACCTTTCCTTCTTGCTGGAAGTTTTCTCTCATTCAGCCAGTCCCAAAGAAGGGTGACCATTCCCTACCCTCTAACTATCGCCCAATTGCTTTAACATCCTGTATCTCAAAAGTTTTTGAGTCTGTTCGTAATAGAAAAATTTTAAAGCATCTTTCCTATCACAACCTTCTTTCTTATCGTCAGTATGGGTTCCGTCAGGGACGCTCCACAGGCGACCTTCTCACCTACCTTTCAGACTCCTGGTCATCCTCCTTTCGAGACTTTGGCGAAAGCTTTGCCATTGCACTTGACATCTCAAAGACTTTCGATCGAGTCTGGCACAAATCTTTAATTTCCACACTGCCCTCTCACGGTTTCTATCCTTCTTTCTGTGCCTTCATCTCTAGCTTCCTTTCTGGTCGTTCTATAGCCGGTGTTGTAGACGGCTATCGTTCTTCTCCTAGATCTATTAACAGTGGTGTTCCTCAGGGCTCTGTCCTATCACCAACTCTCTTCCTTTTATTCATCAATGACCTTCTAAGCTGTACATCTAACCCTATCCACTCATACGCTGAGGACTCCACCCTTCACCTTTCCATTCGATTCCCACAACGTCCATCTCAGCAGTTACTTCAATAGGCAAGGGATGAGGCTATGGCAAACCTAATGTCTGACTTGGCTCGTATCTCTGACTGGGGTAAAAATAATCTGGTTGTTTTTAGTGCATCAAAGACTCAGTTTTTGCACCTATCAATCCGACGAAATCTTCCACAGGTATACCAACTTATGTTTAATAATACTCAACTTAATCCTGCATCATATTTGAACATGCCTGGGGTTTCATTTGCTCGGGACTTGTCTTGGAATGATTATATTACATCTCTTGTAAAATCTGCTTCCAAGCGATTGGGTGTGCTTAGCCGACTCCATTCCTTCTTTGCCCTGCACAATTGTTGACTCTATACAGGGGTTTTATCTGCCCCTGTGTGGAGTACAACTCTCATGTGTGGGGAGGCTCCCCACATACAGCTCTTCTCAATAGGGTGGAGTCAAAGGTTTTTCGTCTCATTAATTCTCCCCCTCTTACTGACTCCCTTCAACCTCTGTCTCTTCGCCACAGTGTTGCATCTTTATCTCTTTTCTATCGCTCCTTCAGTGGTCACTGTTCCTCTGAACTGTCTGCATCCATTCCTCCACTTCTACGACGGGCGCGTAGCACCCGTCTAGCAGCAAACTCTCACCCTTTTTCTGTCCAACTCTCAAATGCAAGAGTTAACCGTTACTCCCAGTCCTTCATTTATGCAACAGGTCAACTCTGGAACTGTCTCCCTCTGTCTGTATTTCCTGCTTCCTATGATCTCCAGTCTTTCAAACGCAGTGTGTCCAGGCATCTTGAAATGAATGGATCTTGAATTTGGCTCTCTCTTGTATTTTGTTTTTCTCTTGGAAGGAATAGTTTTTCGAGCTCATCATAATATATATATATATATATATATATATATATATACACACACCCTGGGGGTAGGGGGGTTTCAAGAATATTCCCCCAGTATCCCTGCTTGTTGTACGAGGCGACTAAAAGGGTTGGTGGTGGGTTAGTGCCCCACCCCGTAAAAAGAATTCACTAAACAAGCGAATTAAATGCCTCTGACCAGGACTGACCATACGTTGACGACTAAGGAACGGACAAAAGACATTCTGAGAGTGGGGACTTGGAATGTGAGAGGAGTAAATGGTGAAATGAAAGAGAGAAAGATTGTTCAGGTGCTTGAGGATGCAAGAGTGGATATATGTGGACTGACCGAAAGTAAATGTAAAGGTGAAAGGGTGAGAGAATGGGAATATGGTTTAGGTATATGTGCAGGAGTTAATGAGAATGAAAGGGCAAGAGAGTGAGTGTGTCTGATGATAAGCAAGAAGTGGAAGGAGAATATAAGAGAGTATGGAACAGTAGGTGCAAGGATTCTATGGATGAGGATGAAAGTAGGTATACAAGCGTGGGCGATTATATGTGTGTATGCTCCGACAGAGGACTGAGTGGCAAGAGTGAAAGATGAGTTTTGGGCGAGAGTAGAAGCATGTTTGGACATATTTGAGAGGAGCGAGAGAGTGCTGTTGATTGGAGACATGAATGGCAAAGTTGGGAATGTACGAGTGGATGGAGTGGTTGGTCAGTGGGGTGTGCCAGCTGAAGTAGGTGGGAATGGTAGTGCTTTGGTGGACATCTGTGCTGGTAGGGGGTTGGCAATAGCTAACACCTACTTTCGGCATAAGATGATCCACCGGTATACATGGAGAGTAATGAGGAGGATCGATGGTGAACTTGTTGAACGAAAGGCAATGATAGACTATGTGTGTGTGGATGAGTGAATGAGAAGACAAGTGTTGAATGCAAGAGTGTGGAGAGAGTGGGTGAATGGAGTCTCGGACCATCACCTAGTGACGGCCAAGGTAAAGGTGCAAAGAAAATGGTTGAGGAGACGAAGGAGAAGACAGGAGGAAGCAGCTCCTGTGAGAAGAGTGGAGATTGTGCAAGATAGTGAGAAAGTGGCAGAGTATAAGAGCATAGTGGAAGAAAGATTGGGAAGGTATGAGCTAGACCAGATGGAAGGGGTGGAAGACGTATGTAAGATATTTACGGAAGAGATAGGCGCAGCATGTGAGGTGGTTTGTGGAGTGAGGAGGAGATGCAAGGGTGTGCAAGGGACAGCACTGTGGAATGATGAGGTGAAACGAGCTGTGGAACAAAAGAAGAGGGCATATAGTGAATGGTTAGCGAGTAGAGGTAGGGAAGAAGATGAGAGACAGAAGAGAGAGGTATATGTGAGCAGGAGAAGGGAGGTGAAGAGACTGGTGAAGGAGAGTAAGAAGAAAGTGGATGAAGAGTTTGGGAGAAAACTGAGTGTGAAATGGAGGGAGAGTAAGAAATTGTTTTGGAAGGAGGTAAAGAAAGTAAGGCAGTGTGAAAGAGGAAATAGTAAGGGAGTGAAAGATAGGAATAATAGATTGTTGGTGGAGAAGAGAGAGAAAATGAGGAAATGGAAGGAGCACTTTGGTTATTTGTTGAATGTAGAGAGTGAGAGCAGTGCGAGTATAAGTGGTTGGGGAATGGCTGGGAGAAGAAGAGATGAGAGGAGGGAGGAAGAGATCAGTAGGGCAGAAGTAGTGGAAGCAATGAAGAAGATCAAGTTGGGAAAGGCCCCAGGAATTGAAGGTGTATGTGGTGAAATGCTGAGGTTTGGGGGTGAGATAGTAGTGGAGTGGATATGGAAGTTGTGTAGATTGCCTTGGGAAGAGGGAAGGGTTCCAGAGGACTGGAAATCAGGTATAACTGTTCCTTTATACAAAGGAAAAGTGGAGAGAGAAGTATGTGGTAACGATAGGGGTATTTGCCTTCTTAGTGTGACTGGTAAAATATATAGTAGAATACTCATTGATAGGGTTATGCATATGCCAGAGGAGCTAGTTGGAGAAGAACTAGGGGGATTTAGGAAGGGAAAAGGGTGTGTAGATCAGATATTTGTTCTAAGATGTTTAGTGGAGAAATATCTAGAGAAGGGAAAGAAAATGTATGCTGCCTTCATTGACTTGGAGAAAGCTAATGACCAAATAGATAGGCAAGGTATGTGGAAGGTATTAAGAATATATGGAGTGGAGGGGAAATTGGTGAGTGCTGTGAAGAGCATGTACGAAGGAACTAGGGCTATGGTGCGAGTGGATGGTGAGCTGAGTGAGTTCTTTGATCTCAATGTGGGACTGAAACAGGGTTGTGTGATGTCTCCATGGCTGTTTAATATATACATGGATGAGGTTGTAAAGGAGGTGCAAGGTAAGGCAGTGGATGTCGGGGTGGCTCTAATGAATGAGGGTGAGATTTGGAAGATTCCGGTGTTGCTGTTTACTGATGATACAGTATTGTTGAGTGAAGATGAATGGGAGCTGCAAAGTTTGGTGAATGAATTTGGGACGGTGTGTGGGAGGAGGAAGCTGAAAGTTAGTGTAAACAAAAGTAAAGTTATGGTGTTTCAGAGGAATGAAGTCACAGAATGTACAGTAAGGTTGGATGGTGAGGATATGGAGATGTGAGTGCATTCAAGTACTTGGGTAGTGTGATGAGTAAGGATGGATCTTTGGGGGATGAAGTGCATGAAAGGGTACAGCAGGGAAGGAAGGTTGTTGGTTCACTGAAAGCAGTGATGAGAAATAGGAAGGTGAGTATGGAAGCTAAGAAGTCATTGCATGATAGTATTGTGATCCCTACCCTGACGTATGGAAGCGAGGCGTGGACCTTGCAAGAGGGGAACAAGTCAAGAGTGAGAACAGTGGAAATGAGCTATTTGAGAGGAGCATGTGGAGTGACATGGAGAGACAGGTTGACGAATGAAGAAGTGAAGGAACGTTGTGGGGTGGATGTGGATGTGGTTGAGAAGATTAGGAGAAATACACTGAGTGGTTTGGACATGTGGAGAGAATGGAGAATGAAAAACTGACTAAGAGGCTGTATGTAGGTGAGGTGGAGGGAAGGAGAGGGAGTGGTAGACAGAGGATGAGGTGGAGGGATGGAGTTGAGAGGTATATGAGGGAGGGGGGGTGAGTTGGGGAGGGTAGTCAAATGGTGGGTGACAGAGAGACTTGGAAGTGTTTTGTCTGCGGCTACCCTTTGCGGGATTAGGGCATCGGTCTCTCTCTCTCTCTCTCTCTCTCTCTCTCTCTCTCTCTCTCTCTCTCTCTCTCTCTCTCTATATATATATATATATATATATGTGCCCTATCCCTTCCTCTCCTTACCTTGCCACATTATTTGCGTCAATTGCTCTACTTAACATCTCATTTTTCATCCTCTGCACATGGCCAAACCATCTCAGACGATGTATATTTCATGTAGGTAAATGGCATATTAAGGCAACACTTTGGCTCTGCATTATCCATACATCCATATTTGATTTAGCATTTTCGAATGACTTTGTCATGTTATACACTGACTTAAGAAACTTCACTCTCAGAATAAAGCATGCCAACGTTTTTTTTTCTTTTTTTCTTTTAAGGTTTGGAAAGGTCAGATTGTTTATTTCAATTTTTTTCTGAAAATTTCCTGATCGATTTACTTAAATTTTTTTCTCCATTTTTGTTCCGTCAAACTTTCGAGTGGTAACCATAAACGAAAGCTTGTTGGCTAGGAATTCGAGGTACAGTGTGTCACCTCTTTTCCCACACAGATGGTGACAGTACGATTACCCAGACACTGTCGTCACTGGTTAGTGGTCCATTGAGCGGGCATGACCTCCTGATGGTAAGTGACGAACACAGCCATCATTTCCTTGACGTGAGTCAGGTGGTGGTGGCGGCGGCTGGAGCCTCCCTCACGCCCGTCGTCCTCGCCACCCAACACTCACTCCTCCACACCTCCACTCCCTCACACCACACCAAAGGGTCCCATCTCACCGCCATAATCATCTTCCACCGTGACCCCACCGCCTTCCTCCTCCTCCTGGCAGATAATAAAGACTGGAACCCCAGTTACCTCGTCCTTTTTTGTCTCAATCCACACCTCAACACCACATCACTAATTGTTCAGCCTGTCGTCCAGCGCTCGGAGTTCATCTTGTTGCTGCAGCCACAAGAACAAGCAGGACGTCAATGCTTCATTGCCTACACCAGTTTTCCTACAAGCACTAGGGCACCTTTGGGAGTGTGGAGCCCCGAGAAATTCGACACCAGACACACACTCTTCCCTGATCGTTTCAGGAACTTTGGTGGGAGGGTTTTAAAGGTACCAGTCTCCTGTTATGATGAACCATACTTGTACTTTGGAAAGGAAGGTAAATGCAGTGGCGGAAACTCAGACGCGCTTCAGGTCATTGGTGATAAATATAACTTCACTTATAAAATCACCCTCTTCGACACAGTTGACTGGGGAATGAAGGAGAATGGAACCTGGGATGGGATGTTGGGTGATATGAAATATAATAATAAGGACATAGTGATCAGTTCATTCAGGCTTAGCACGGACAGTTTCAGTGACTTCGACTTCGTTTATCCCTACTGGCGATACAGCATTGCAATTGTACTTCGCATGCCGCCACCCACACCCCACTGGAGGAGTATCTTGTACCCCTTCTCCACTATGTTATGGTGCCTCACCCTGGCTTCCACCGTCGCTGCTGCCTCACTGCTCTCCTGCTTACTCCACTACCTCCATCACCTCAATGACCCCACTGACATCTTCCTCAAGGTGATTAACCTCTTCGATCTGCTACGACAATTCGTGCAGCTGATAATGTTAGCATTTTCTTTACATTATCTTTGGCATACTGGCCGCCAAAGGTTTGCTTTGACTGTTGTATTACAACACTGTAATGGAAAGGACACTCATTGAAATGTGACATTCTGATGACTGAAAGTACTGTCATTTTGAAACACGAGTTACTGAGCAAGATGTCGTCTCTATGGAATAAATTTTATGCTTAAACATAATGTAAGCTTTCAAATTATTTTTTAATTCTTGAGCATAACCTCTATGGAATTATTTTCTCATTCCATCGTATATAATTTATATACAAAGTTAAGAATGGCCTTCAATTTATTTGTTTGAAAATCTAATATACAAAATATGATTCCCCAGTATGGCTGTTGTTTACATGATGCATTTTATAAAAGACTTTATTACACACAATAATTTCACATAATTGGCAATAACTTTAAATGGAAGATTAAAATATATATATATTTTAATTAATTATACTTGAAGACCCAGGTGTTTTGTTAAATTATATTAAATCAGTTCATGAATTAGTTTTAACTTAGCAGAGCATAAATGTATAACGTACGGAAATTAAACAAATTCGACTCTATTCGTACAATTTGCTTTTTATTTGTCAGTATAATTGTAATTATCAATTCATACAGTTATAATGAAGAATCAACAAAGTTATTGTAAATAATCACAGCACATGAATAATTCCTCCATGCCATGTCCCTGCTGACCACACTGAATAAACACCTTCAGTCGAATGGATCTCTCCTGAAAATAATAAAATCATTTAACTGTGCAAAAAAAATCGAAGGAAATTTTCTCCAAAGGCGTGAATTCTTACAAGACAGTTATAGTCATAAACTTGCTGCAATTCCCTCTCAATAGTCTCAAGACAAACAGGTGAATGAACAGTTATGTTCATCACTCTGTATCGGTTTAGTGTAGAACAAAGAAGAGGCCTAACTTTTACCACTGCAGCCTAGTGATATTAAACTCATTCCGTCACAACAGTGTGGATTCACATACATAAGATCAACTGTCTCTCGGATGACCTGAAGCGGTGGCGTCTACACCGTGGGTCCACCCCCCAGAGGCTGTCGAAGTGGAGGACAAGGACAGCATGGGGGCCAAACCACCGCAACCCCCTACTGGCCCCTCATGGGGTCCGAGAACCTGGGAGTGACTTTGGTCGGCCGGTCAAGTACCACATCTCTCAACACAACACATACAACAACACTGTTTTTTCTACACCGAGAAATGACTCCCTGGCGGTCTTTCTCGACGACTTTTTCTAGCCGGTGACATTGGGAGCAGTCCAGGACCCATCAGCAAATACACATGTCCAGCATGCTGAAAACCTATCATTTCCAGCCGACAGGCAAAGGGTTCAGTTCAGTGCAATTCCTGCAAGATTGGGCTTTATTACACCTGCACAACACTTGCATCCGGAGAATATTACACAAACACCTGGACCTGTTCCTTATGCTCCTTCCCCCCATCCACTAACCCGGCCCACACCACCCTTCTCCTATTTCCTCCACACCTCCTCAGCCTGACCCACCGATCCATCCCACACCGTCCAATCCCCCAACCCTTCCCATTCCACCCCAATCTAATTCACTCCAACCCTTATCTCCATCACAGACTTCTCCTACCTCTCCCCTTCCACCCACACCCTCACTTCCCCCTCGTGCTGTGACACCCAACACACATCGTTCACATAACATTAACATTCTTCAATAAACATTGATGGCACAAACACAAAAAACAAGAACTCACACAACTCATCAAACAATTAAACATACACATTGCCATCTTCCAAGAAACAAAACTACGCAGAACACAAAAAACACCTACATTTCATAATTTCACCACCATTAGACAAGACCAGGCCGACGGCGGTGGCGGTGAACTAATTATCCTGTTACACCAATCCATAAACTTTTCAGATACTAGTGCACACACAAAATCACTTCTCCCCACACATAACACCACAACAGAAATAGTCAGTTAAAATACGCACTGGTAACAAAGCACACATAACAACCGCCAATACATACATTCCTCCCCAATCATCCCGCACAATTACTCTCCTCAAATACACCACATCACTAACATACCCAGCATCATCCTGGGTGATGATTTCAATGGCAAGGCTCCGGGCTGGCACGTCAACAACCATGACACAGACAGTGGGCTGGTAATACAATCCCAAACAGATAATCTTTTCATCCTCAGCAATCTCCATGAACAAACCCATATCCCACACCAAGCCCTCTTCTTCCCATCATCCCCAGACATCACCTTTTGCTCCCCAAATCTCGCCCCATCAACATCCTGGAGAGTGGTCAGAACCCTTGGATCTGACCACTTCTCAGTCATCATCACTACCAAACCAGAATTACCCCAGATGGCCACAGACACACATACACAAGTTATAAGAGGACCAACTGGAAGGCCTTGACAACTGAAACAGAACAACAGTTTGAAACATTAAACAGTACATCCATCACAAACATCAACACCGTTGTGCACACTTTCAATATAATTAATGAAAATGCAGATAAAAGACACATCCCTTGAGGCAACAGAAAGAGACACAACCCCAACTTCACACCAAAAATTCAAAACCTCATCAGTCAAAACGACACACTGCAACACTCCCCAACATCACAGAAAGACACCATACAACAAACACAAGAAGCCAACACTCAAATAAACAATAAAATATCAGAACAGCAAACACTAAATAGGAATAATTATCTCCAAACACTTGATCACAAAACAAACACCAGAAAACTCTACAAGACTAAACAGCATCACACTTTCCCACAGCAGCATTACACAATCACATACTACCATCACAACAACAGACGCCATACCCCCAAACAAACAACAATCACACTCTCTCATCAATCACTTTTCACATGTCAGCCACCTAAACCCGCATTGCGACGATCGACGTGTCATCCAACGCAAGAGACAGTTCCCCACAGACCCAGACTTCGCACCTTTCAGTCAGAACCAGACGAAGCACATCATTAGCAACCATAGGTACTCATCTGGCTTGGACCAGACAACATAAGCAACATACACCTGAAACACCTTGGACCACGAGGCATTCAAGCACTCACCAAAATATCTTACTACAGCTACTCACACAATGTAATACCCAACATCTGGAAGCATGGCACTATCATCACTATCCCCAAACCCAACAAAGACCCCACGTTACCTTCCTCACACCGCCCCATCACACTCCTCTGCACCCCCTCCAAAGTCACTGATCGACTGGTATTACAACTAGTTACATCTCACATCCCTCTAGCTCCATCACAACATGGTTTTAGGCCGCTATCATCCACAACCACTCTTCTTACAGACCTTACACAGAAAGTTCTTGGTGGCGTCAATTCATGCAGGCCACCACACAGAACACTTCTAGTCCCACTAGACATCAGCAAAGCTTTTGATCCCATCCCCTGCCACAACCTCACAAACATTATATTCAACACAAACATGCACAATGACATAAACAGATGGCTGGCAAACTATTTAGCGGCAGATGTTCAAATGTAACATTTACTGGTCAGTCACCAAACATCAGAAACATCACAAACAGCATCCCCAAGGCTTTGTTTTGTCCCCTACACTCTTTAACCTATACCTGCACAACTAACACACCCATCTAGCAGCAAACTCTCACCCCTTTTCTGTCCAACTCTCTAATGCAAGAGTTAACCATTACTCCCAATCCTTCATTTATGCAACAGGTCAACTCTGGAACTGTCTCCCTCTGTCTGTATTTCCTGCTGTGTATGATCTCCAGTCTTTCAAATGCAGTGTCTCCAGGCGTCTCGAAATGATTGGATCTTGAACTTGGCTGTCTCTTGTATTTTGTTTTTCAATTGGAAGGAACAGTGATTCCCGGCTCGTGGTCTTTGGTTCCATCTTCCTGGCATTAAAAAAAATAATGATAATAAAAAAATAAATACACATAGCTTCCCATGCGAACGACATAACCCTTACACGTATACACCAAAACGCAAACACAGCTGCACACCTCCTCCAACCTTACCTCAACACACTACATGAATGGTGCGACACAAACAGACTCAAAATAGCCCAGGCCAAATCTACAGTGACAGTTCTCTCAAACCGGACGGCAGAGCACAGACACATTCCACTTCTCACCATAAGCAATACTCCCCTACCACACACACACACACACACACACACACAAAATCCTTGATGTAACGTACATCAGTGTCATTTAAACAACAGGTCACAAATATTAAAGGTAAATTAACACCAAGACTCAAAGCCTTAAGGTCACTTGCCCAGACAACATTTGAACACAACAAAGAAACCACCATCACAGTATACAAACTAATTATATTCAGAGATGAAGGGGGAATCTATGTTTGGAAGTGTGAATGGAAGATTGTCAGGTGTTGATAGAGGAAGGGGAAGAGAAGGTGTGGCCTTGTTAGTGAGTCCGGAAGTACAGCAGTGTGTGATTGAATGGAAGGAGGTGTCATCGAGACTGATGTGGGTGAAAGCGAAATTTGAACGTGAGATGTGGGTGTTTGTGAGTGCATATGGGCCTGGTAGTGAAAGGGATGAACAAGAGAGGGAGTCTTTCTGGAATGATGTTGATGAGTGTCTGCAGAGTTTTGGAGCGAATGTGAATGTGGTAATGATGGGAGATCTGAATGCTAGAGTGGGAAATGTAGCAGTTGAAGGCGTAGTTGGTATGCATGGTGTGCATGGAAGAAATGAAAATGGGGAACGAATGATAGCGATGTGTGTTGAGCGAGAGATGGTGATTGGGAATACGCTGTTTGAGAAGAAAGATATTTATAAGTATACATGGGTGAGACAGGAGGGTGGAAGGGTTGTTGATAGAGCCTTGATGGACTATGTGGTTGTGTCTAGGAATGTAATAGGAAGATTGTTGGATGTGAGAGTTCTGAGAGGGGAGGGTGGAGGTATGTCTGACCACTACTTGGTGGAGGGAAAGTTAAGAGTAGGTAAGAGATGGGTGAGAGCTAGGAGGGTTAGGTGTGGCAGGGAGGTTTTGAAAGTGAGTGAGTTGGATAAAAGAGAGAAAAAGATAGAGTATCAGGAGAAATTGAAAGATGAGTGGAATGCAATGAAAGATCGGGAAAATGGCAGCGTGGAGGAGGAATGACAGTTGTTTAAAAGTGCTGTGGTGGGGCATGCAGAAGAGGTGTGTGGTGTGAGACGTGTGGGTGGTGGTGTAAGAAAAGGAAGTGAATGGTGGTGCGAGGAAGTAAGTATGGCCGTGGCTGAGAAGAGACGTGCATATGAAGTGTGGCTGCAGAGGAAGGATGATATGTCATATGAAAGGTATAAGGAAAAGAGGAATAGAGCGAGAAGGGCTGTGCGTGATGCTAAAGTGGCAGCAGATGAGAGGTGGGGTAGGCGGCTGACAGAGAATTTTCAACAGAATAAGAAAATGTTTTGGAAGGAGGTGAAAAGGGTGCGAAAGGGAGAGTCTGGGAAGGAAGAACGAGTAAAAGCAGAGGATGGAAGGATGTTAATTGAGATGGATGCTGTAAGGAAGAGATGGGCAGAGTATTTTGAAAGATTGTTAAATGTAGAGGAGGAAAGGGTGGCTGAGATTGTGGCGGATGGAAGGGTGCAAGGAATAAATGTGTTGGGAGAGTTGAATGATTCTTTGATCACGAAGGAGGAAGTGGAGAAGGCAGTAAAGGAGATGAAAACAGGGAAAGCTGCAGGTATGGATGGGTGTGCTGTGGAATGCCTGAAGGGTGGTGGAGTGACTATTGTTGACTGGTTAGTAAGATTATTGAATGTGTGCTTTGAGAAAGGTATGGTGCCAATTGACTGGGCAAGTGCTTGTGTGGTCCCGTTGTATAAAGGCAAGGGTGATAAGAATGAATGTACTAGCTTTAGGGGTATAAGTCTGTTGAGTGTTGTAGGTAAAGTGTATGGTAGAGTGTTAATTATGAGAGTTAGAGAGGGTACAGAGGGAGTGATTAGTGATGAGCAGTGTGGCTTCAGGAGAGGGAGGGGATGCGTTGATCAGGTGTTTGCTGTGAGACAAGTGTGTGAAAAGTATTTAGCGAAAGGCAAGGATGTGTTTTGGGCATTTATGGATTTAGAGAAAGCGTATGATAGAATTGATAGGGAGGCTTTGTGGACTGTTTTAAGATTGTATGGACTTGATGGTAGGTTACTAAAAGGGGTGAAAAGTTTTTATGTAAATAGTAGAGCGTGTGTAAGAGTGGGAAATTCTGTGAGTGATTGGTTTCCCGTGAGAGTGGGGCTGCGACAGGGATGTGTGATGTCGCCTTGGTTGTTTAATATTTACATGGATGGTGTTGTAAGGGAGGTGAATGCAAGAGTTTTAGGTAGTCTGAGTCTGGTAAATGTTGATGGAGGAGAGTGGAATCTGAAGCAGCTGCTGTTTGCAGATGATACTGCACTGGTGACTGATTCAGAGGAGAGATTGAGACAGTTGGTAGAGGAGTTTGGAAGGGTGTGTGAAAGGAGGAAATTGAAAGTAAATGAGAATAAGAGTAAAGTGATGAAGTGTACGAGGTTGATAGATGGTAGGGGGATGAATATAGTTTTGAATGGTGAGATGCTTGAGGAGGTAGATTGTTTTAAATATCTAGGGTCACATGTTGCTGTGGATGGAAGAATAGATGCAGAAGTGAAGTTTAGAATAAATGAAGTAGGAAAGGTGCTGGGAGGAATGAAAAAGTGTTTAAATGTCGTTCGCTTAGAATGGATTTAAAGAGAAGGCTGTATGAGGGTGTTGTGGTACCGACTGCGTTATATGGGGCTGAAACATGGAATATGGGTGTAGCAGAGAGGAAAAGTTTGAATGTAATGGAGATGAGATGTCTGAGGAGTATGTGTGGAGTGACGCGTATGGATCGAGTGCGAAATGATGAAGTGCGAAGGAGAACTGGAGTTGTTCGGGAGATGGCTGGTAGAGTTGAGCAGAGGGTGTTGCAATGGTTTGGGCATATGGAGAGAATGGATAATGAGCGATTGGTGAAAAAGATAACTAGATCTGATGTGAGAGGTGTAAGACTGAGAGGAAGACCACGAATAGGATGGATGGACAGTGTGAAGAGAGCGCTGGATGCGAGAGGGATGTCCGTTGAGCAAGGAAGAGTGGCTGTGCGTGACAGAAATAAATGGAGAGAAATTGTGAATAAGTGATGACGCAGCCCTGAGGGGATATTCTCCCGCATTTGGTCTAATCAGCTAGTCAGGTCAGGTGCGGGTAAGGGGATGGGTCTGTTATGATGTGGCAGGGGTAAACCAGTTCTGCTGTCGGGCCCTGCTGTGGATGTCACTGCTTGCATTGCTCAGTTGACCCTTGTGCGGTGTGATGCGGTGAGGATCTGTCCGTTCTCCCCTTTGGGGCTAAGATGCGAATGAATGTGTTTGAATGGATGAGTAAATGGAGAGTGAGTCGTCCTGTCTCGGCTACCTCCCTTTCCTTGGGGGAAGCAGCCTAGGTATATAGATAGATAGATAGCTTGGGCTTCTAACCTCACTAAAATACACCACAACACCCTAAGACCGTACAGAACAAGGCCTTAAAAATAATCACAGGCTGCACAGCTACTACACCTACAGACCACCTACACTGAGAAACCAAAATCCTCAAAGTCAAGGATCATCTGGACATGAGAGGCACACAAATTCTTGCTGCACCCTCCACAAACTCACACCATCCACTACTCTATATGACAGCACATCCACACACACCAAGGAACATCAAAACAACACCCACCACACGATATCACACACAAATACTGTCATCTCTACCCCCTCGTCCGCCTCAAACCAGCTTCCAGAAGCCTATCCATACTCAAAGCATTCGCCACTTCTTTCAATCACTTAAAGACAACACACAGCTGCATGCACGGTCTCCCTCCTGAATTCCCCCCCCCCCTTCGTGAGGACAGGCTCCATCTGGCCAGGCTGAAATGTGGGCATCATTCAGCCCTCTTGACTTATCAGAAGAGGCTGGATGACTCCGTCGCTGACGCCTGTCCAGGATGCAACACAGCACCCCATACAACGAATATTATGGTGTGATAATTCCGAGTAAATTGCCTCAGCAGTTTGACAGTGTTGTGCACAATCGCCTCCGCCAATTACACAACATACTCTCCTTGAGAGCTCTGTGGGAAAGCCTGGTCTCGGCCGTGGACGTCCTTAGGGACTTGGGGCTGTTCTGCCTAGGGAACAGCTACTATTACTACTACTGTCTCTCAGAACAAACGGTTTGTTTTTGCAGGAAGAAGTAGAAACACAAAAAGATTCTGCACTTTCCTTTCCCTTTTCCTTCCTGTAAAAACAAATCCTAGTTACGAGAAGGTTTTGATCGGAGAAGTTATTTGGCCATGCACGAAGATCAAAAGACGTGTGAAGACTTTGAACTCTCGTTTCCTTGTATTTCCTGCGTGAAAGAATCCATTTTACTAAAAAAAAATTGGCCATAAGTTTATTAGTAAATATAGGCCCAGGCAGACAAATTCAAGGATGTTATACATTAATCTAACTACAGTGTGGTTGCCACTCTGAGGTATTAGCTGTCTAACTGTTATCTGTAATAAGAAATATATCGTCTGTCTATGTTACACTCTTGTGTGAGGGAAAAAAAACCCTGTTTGCCTCAATGACCTTTTTGCATTTGAGAACCATAATTCTACGTCATCTAACCAGAATTACCATTTTAGTGTGTCTCAGTTTACTTTCTCGAACTATGTCAGGATCAGGTAATATATTGCAGTCTAAAATCCTGCAGAACTCTATATTTCTGATCCAAAAGTTACGGCAGAATAGAAAGGGCAGTTACTTTATAAATCTTTAAAAAGATAATGACATTTCTCTTTTCTTATAGTTCTGTTCACAAAATTTCATCAACCTATCTCCATAATTCCTTTGCCCGATTTTTCTGCCGTGAGTTCAGATTATATCAGATGGCTGACATATTCGTATGTGATGCAATATGCAACTCTCGATGAAATCCACCCGGACGCCTATGGAACACAGGCAGTGGTAAGGAGCACTGTCTCATGGAACTACCCTTTGACAAATATGAACACACAATGAAGCAAAAGGAAGAACCAAGGGTCTGCCTTCGTGAGACTCTAATGAACTACACAACTGCAGAGGCAATTTACTCGGAATTATCACACCATAATTATTAAACTATTATATGATGCAGATTCTCCAATATCAATGAACCTGGAGATTTGGTATTCTGGCAATAACTTCCATTAATCATTTGAAAATGATGTCACGTAAGCATTACCTCTTTAACTTAAGGGAGACCTGTTTCTAGTGCAATGTTTATAGGATTTTGTTTCAATCATTGTATGGTACAGACGGTGTTCAAGGTGCTGGATCAGGCAATGGATGTCAAAAGGGTTACATTTCCCATGTTGTAAATTCCCACCTAAGTTCCCTAGATATATATTTCACCTAAAATTCAGGGCCTAAACTTTCTCTAATCCCTACGTAAAATTCGCAGGTTACTAATTCCCATATAAATTCCCAGGTTATGTCGGGTCTACTTGGTCAGTCCATGAATGACAGTAGGGTGCGGGTGTTTTCGTGGGCGCGTGTGTGGCTGATTTTCTGGTGGGTGGCTGTGGACATCTTAGCAGCGGCCTACATGAGCAACCTTATGTCAGTGCTTACCGTGCCCGTCTACCCACACCGTATACAGACACTGCAGGAACTGGCTGAATCTGATATCATGTAAGAGTAGCATAATTTCTAGTTTTAGCACTTTATTTTTATTATGTCTTATTATATCAATGTTCTTTACAGTACTTTATATCAGTGGTGCATACAGACGCTGGCGGAACTGTCTTACTCAGACATGAACTGAGGATTGATTTTTTATCTCCATCTTCATTAACCCTCTTTTGAAATAACTTGGTGCTGGATAGGGACGCCTTCGTGTGGTGGCACCTATATAACTGGGTGGTTCCACTGTCTGGTTATACAACCGTCCCTCAGCTACTTTCCTATTGCCCAAAAGGAGCAAGGTGGACTGCAGAAGGCAAGTCAAGCCTGCAGTTCACCGGGTTCACATGTCAAATGAGTGTGGGGTTGCAACTACTACTACCCTACTAGCAAACAGACTTTGGAGCAATTAGATGGCTCAGATATAGTGCCAGAATAGAACCATCTCTGTGAATTTAAGTTTAATCAAGACTAATTTGAATCAATTTACTTCTTTGTTTAAAATCATATGTCTGTGTTCGCTACCCGCCCTGTACAGTATACACAATTTGGAAGAATTTGTTGAATCTCGGATAATGTGTGGGTTTAAGAAAATTCGTGTTGACGTTCATGAGATATAATGGAAACACACACACACACACACACACACACACACACACACACACACACACAGAGCGGGCAAAAAAAGGCTGGCGTTAAGTATCATACTACTCGGAGCCAAATGCAACTAATTCCTTTTATATAAACAGCAATTTCAAAGTTTTGAGAAACTTTAATGACATAATCTAAACCTCCTTCTTTCAGTTCTTTCACGATAGACTAAAGACGATTAGTTCCCCAGGCCCTAAAAGATTCAAACAGCCCTTCTACTTCACCCTGAGGCACTGGATGTACACCCACGTGGAAGTGTTCGCCGCCAGTCATCTGCCAGGAATGTGTCCTGACTTCCATAATGCTCATTTTTCTGCAGACGATAGAGTATCCTTCCCTTTACTACTCTTCTTTTTTTCGTTTCACATGACACCCGTTACAGAAGTGGCGTTGATATTTTCCTCTCTATCTGTACCTGAACCCTCAAAAATGTGTAGGCGAATTAGTATCTCTTATAATATATCCTGAAAAATTTGCTAGACTTCTACGACGACATCACTGAATTTCAAAAGCCAGTCCATAGTGTTTAGGTAACGTAATGTGGTGGATCACTAATTATGTCCGCAACACAACTCGACACTCAAAAGGCATTAATATTTCATCTTTCTTTTCTTCATTTCCTCCTCCTCCTTCTCCTCCTCCTCTTCTTCCTCCTCTTCCCCTTCTTCATCATCCTCTCCTTCCAGCCCCGGCATTATGGGCGGTGGAGAGCTCCTGCAGCAAGCCCTCCTACAATCAACCAACCAAGTGTACCAAACCCTAGGGCGTCGGGTGTACATGGACTTCACCAACTCTGACGACCCTGCGGCCTTCCTCCTGTCGCAGGTTCAGAGAGGCACACACGGCTTCGTTGATTCCAATGACTATATTATCTACCAACAGGTCAAAAGAGACCTTGTTCGTACCACGTATATTATGGATGAGAAGGTAGTTATCTGACTGTGAGTTTACAAGTCTACATAAAAATAACTAACTAACCAACTAACTAAAATCCCACTTAGGAGGGCTAGGTTGTTCGATCCAGACATTTAAAACGGGGGTACCAGTCACTCATTCCTGGGTGGCAATCAATGAGCACTGCATCAACTCTAACATACTC
Organism: Coenobita brevimanus; assembly: GCF_032717465.1. Lineage (NCBI taxonomy): Eukaryota > Metazoa > Arthropoda > Malacostraca > Decapoda > Coenobitidae > Coenobita > Coenobita brevimanus. The sequence goes on along the minus strand of NC_136997.1, from coordinate 35,946,066 downwards.
TACGGCTTGAACCTTTATGGGCTAAATCGGGTTGAAGCCCCTCAGCCCACTAGTCCAGCAGACGTCCATTTGTTGAGCTTTTGACCTAAGTAAATTATAATTAAGAATCATCAAAACAAAATGTAATCATGATGACGCTAACTCCGACCTAAAGAAGGGATGGGATGGGGAAAAAAATCTTACATCAGTATTTTCTACATTTATATACCATAAGAGACCTCTGACTTACACACACACACACACACACACACACACACACACACACACACACCTTACATTATGTGTTTCTAACACCTAATGATTTTTATTCGGATTTGGAGAGACCCCTGGTGGTAGAGAGAGAGAGAGAGAGAGAGAGAGAGAGAGAGAGATAACAAAGACGACAGTAACCATGAGTTTCAGTCCTTGTGTACAAAAATGTTAGCTAGATAAATGGAGCTGCTACATTTAATGTGTGTGTGTGTGTGTGTGTGTGTGTGTGTGTGTGTGTGTGTGTGTGTGTGTGTGTGTGTGTGTGTGTGTGCGTATGCGTGCGCGCGCGCGCAGCTACTTTCTCTCTCTCTCTCTCTCTCTCACGAAACTATTATCCACCCTGACAGCTCTTCAAGGGCCACATGACGTGGTTTCTTCCCCGCAACACAGCCTTCACCCCTCTAATATCCCACAGCCTTCAGCGCCTCGTGGAAACAGGCATACTGGGAAAAATATATGAGATGCACGTTAGGAATATCAACGTACCCACCACACAAGTAAGTTGAGATGCAAGGCTCTGTTTTCACCTTCAACTCTACAGATTGAATGATAATTATCATCACCAGTGCAGCGCAAATCAGACCATTATTATTATTATTATTATTATTATTATTATTATTATTATTATCATTATTATTATTATCATCCAAGCAGGGCAGCTCAGACCATTATTATTATTATTATCATCCAAGCAGGGCAGATCAGACCATTATTATTATTATCATCCAAGCAGGGCAGATCAGACCATTATTATTATTATTATCACCCAAGCAGGGCAGATCAGACCATTATCATCATCATCATCACCTTAGCAGCGCAAATTAGGCAACTATGATTATGATCATCACCGTAGCAGTACAGATCAGGATCATTATCAACATTATCATCACTGCAGCAGTGCAAATCAGACATTATTATCATCATCGTCATCGCAGCAGTACAAATCAACACCATTATTAACATCATCACCGTAACAACACAGATCAGACCATTTTTATCATCACGATCATCACCTTATCAGTTTACTGGTAAGTGCGAGGCGTAGTCATCGTTAACCGTCGCCCAACTAACTGAAATCATTACGATCAACATCACTTAAGCATAACCTGACCTGAACATGACATGACAAGGATAACAAAGAAAAAGGTCTAAGGTCTGACAACTAGTACTTCCAGTTTATATCATTAGGACTTGACGAATGCCGACAGGAAAGTGGAGGTTGATCTGAATACAACAGTTGGTCAGTTTTTAAGACATCAACAATACAGTATTAAACTGTCAAGAGGTGACAACATAAAAACGGGTATCCAGACTATCCTTGTTTGTAAGACAATAAAAATATTGTTTTAAGTTCTCATGAAGTGACAAACACAAAATTAATACACTGACAAATCGTGTTCTATACAGGTTCGTGGGACGGGTGTGCTGAACTTCGAGCATCTACAGGGAGCCTTCATAGCACTGGGTCTGGGTGTTGGTCTGGCTGTCTTTACCCTGCTGTTGGAGTGTGTTGTTCAGAGACAGTATGATGCCTACCTCCATCACCACCACCACCACCACCACCAGTAGCACATACAAGGCGCCTTCATAGCACTGGGTCTGGGTGTTGTTCTGACTGCCATTCTCATACAACTAGACTTCATTGTTAAGAACCAACGAAGTTTTCCCAACACCACCATTTAACAACGCTGACGAACATCACCTACATCCTCTCCACCAACACCACTCAGCTAACACTCAGTGCCAACATCTTGCCGTCACAACTACGGTCAGTCAATACCACCAACATTACATAATCAATATTAGGTGCTGGAGAAGAACGCCTTCAAATGGTGGCATCAATATAGCCGGGTGGCTTCGCTGCCTGATTATACAAAGGTCACTCAAATCCCCTTGTATCCCCCGAAAGAAGGATGGTAGATTGCAGGGTAGGGCAAAATTCAGCCAACACTCCTCTGGGTTTACATTCCACATGAACCTGGGGCTGCTACTACCACTAGTCCTACTTCTTAACATCATCATTACTCAAGAGCCAACATCACCACTGCTACCAGCACACAGCTTCATTAAGATCCAGCCAACACTGCTACCACATACCGAACACCACCTTCATAACGCCACCACCGCCATCACCAACACCAACACCAACAACAACAAGAACAACAACCTCAACAACAACAAGCAAATAAAATAACCTATAGTTAACTGACTTGAGGTAATCTTGAAGAATAACCTTGTACGTTCCACTGTGGGAAAGTTTTGTTAAATATTTACCTTGTTTTAGAATAAAGTATTATATAGATTCCCTGTTATGATCCTTTAATAGAGGCCCTGCACCGCAAAAAATAAAAAGTAAGTTTTACAGTAAAAAGACTGTCAGCAAACATGCCAGAGAAATACCGTAAATACGACGGTCAAACAGTAAATCACTTAACGACTATGACTAAATTTCACGGATAAAATAGTAAAACTTATATTTTGACCGTAATTTCATTTGTGCACGAAAGCCGAAAATTTTACACTCCACCAGTAAAATATTGCTGGCTTCTAGAGTAAAAAAAATGCAGTAAAATTTTAACAGGTACTATTTACAGTATTAGTACCTGTACCCTATGCATGGTTTTTGCTAAGAAAAATTGTTTTGAATTATCATTTTAAATGTTATACATATTAATGCCATAATTCGATAGAATTCAGCAAAAGAATTGCCAGACTTTTAACTCTACCTCTTTTCAGCAATGAACACGTTAGAGTTGTGTTCAGTGAAAAATTAGTGGAAATATTTCTGAAAATGTTTACTCTATTTTTTTAAGTAAACTTTAAACACTGGCTTATACCATAAGGGAATAATATCCTTTATGCTGATATGCATTAAAATATTTTCCAAATTGGAATACTCGGTGTTCATCACTTCATCTTGTTTAACGGAAAAAGAGGGAATTTTGTTGTTAAATGAGTGCTGCAGAGCTGGCTTAAAAGGTTTAAGCCTAACCAGGGAGCTGGGCCACGCAAGGACGTTATGATTGCATGAAGTTCAACCCTTTTGATGACTAGGAGGGGGCATTTGTTCTTATGGGGTTGATTTTCCATAAAGTGTGCAAGTAGCAGACATGCATGTGCTGTGATCTGATATTTGCAGTTAGCCTACCTGGTTAACTCCCACGGCTATTCATCCCTATATAAATGCAGTCTCAGAAAAACAAATGCCCTGTTGGTCATCAAAAAGGTTAAATTTCATTCATGCAAAGTGTCATTCGCCTGGCTCACCTGTTTTCTGGTTAGCATGGTAAAGGTTAGAACTTTTTAGCCATCCTTTGTAACTTAGTGTCTGTCTATCTATCTATAGCCCGACGCCCTAATCCCGCAAAGGGTGGCCGCAGACAAAACGCCTCCAAGTCGCTCTGTCACCCACCATTTGACTAACCTCCTCCCAATTCCCCCCCCCCTCCCTCATATACCTCTCAACTCCATCCCTTCACCTCATCCTCGGTCTACCCCTCCCTCTCCCTCCCTCCACCTCACCTACATACACCCTCTTTGTCAGTCTTTCATTCTCCATTCTCTTCACATGTCCAAACCACCTCAGTGTATTTCTCCTAATCTTCTCAACCACATCCACATCCACCCCACAACGTTCCTTCACTTCTTCATTAGTCAACCTGTCCCTCCACGTCACTCCACATGCTTCTCACAAGTAACTCCTCTCCACTGCTCTCACTCTTGACTTGTTCCCCTCTTGCAAGGTCCACGCCTCGCTTCCATACGTCAGGGTAGGGATCACAATACTATCATGCAGTGACTTCTTAACTTCCATACTCACCTCCCTATTTCTCATCACTGCTTTCAGTGTACCAACAACCTTCCTTCCCTGCTGTACCCTTTCACGCACTTCATCCCCCAAAGTTCCATCCTTACTCATCACACTACGCAAGTACTTGAATGCACTCACATTCTCCATATCCTCACCATCGAACCTCACTGAACACTCTGTGACTTCATTCCTCTCAAACACCATAACTTTACTTTTGTTTACACTAACTTTCAGCTTCCTCCTCCTACACACTGTCCCAAATTCATTCACCAAACTTTGCAACTCCCATTCATCTTCACTCAACATTACTGTATCATCAGCAAATAGCAACACCGGAATCTTCCAAATCTCACCCTCATTCATTAGAGTCACCCCCACATCCACTGCCCTACCTTGCACCTCCTTTACAACCCCATCCATGTATATATTAAACAGACATGGACACATCACACAACCCTGTTTCAGTCCCACATTGAGATCAAAGAACTCACTCAGCTCGCCATCCACTCGCACCATAGCCCTAGCTCCCTCGTACATACTCTTCACAGCACTCAACAATTTTCCCTCCACTCCATATATTCTTAATACCTTCCACATACCTTGCCGATCTATTCTGTCATAAGCTTTGTCCAAGTCCATGAAGGCAGCATACACTTTCCTTCCCTTCTCTAGGTACTTCTCCACTAAACATCTTAGAACAAATATCTGATCTACACACCCTTTTCTCTTCCTAAATCCCCCTTGTTCTTCTCCAACTAGCTCCTCTGGCATATGCATAACCCTACCAATAAGTATTCTACCATATATTTTACCAGTCACACTAAGAAGGCAAATACCCCTATCGTTACCACATACTTCTCTCTCCCCTTTTCCTTTGTATAAAGGAACAATTATACCTGATTTCCAGTCCTCTGGAACCCTTCCCTCTTCCCAAGGCAATCTACACAACTTCCATATCCACTCCACAACAATCTCACCCCCATACCTAAGCATTTCACCACACACACCATCAATTCCTGGGGCCTTTCCCAACTTAATCTTCTTCATCGCTTCCACTACCTCCGCCCTACTGATCTCTTCCTCCCTCCTCTCATCTCTTCTTCTCCCAGCCATTCTCCAACCACTTATACTCGCACTGCTCTTACTCTCAACATTCAACAAATCCTCTAAGTGCTCCTTCCATCTCCTCAATTTCTCTCTCTTCTCCACCAACAATCTATTATTCCTATCTTTCACTCCCCTACAATTTCCTCTTTCACACTGCCTTACTTTCTTAACCTCCTTCCAAAACAATTTCTTACCCTCCCTCCATTTCACACTCAGATTCCTCCCAAACTCTTCATCCACTTTCTTCTTACTCTCCTTCACCAGTCTCTTAACCTCCCTTCTCCTACTCACATATACCTCTCTCTTCTCTCTCTCATCTTCTCCCCTACCTCTACTCGCTAACCATTCACTATATGCCCTCTTCTTTTGTTCCACAGCTCGTTTCACCTCATCATTCCACCATGCTGTCCCTTGCACATCCTTCCATCTCCTCCTCACTCCACAAACCGCCTCACACGCTGCGCCTATCTCTTCCTTGAATATCTTAAATACGTCTTCCACCCCTTCCATCTGCTCTAGCTCATACCTTCCCAATCTTTCTTCCACTATGCTCTTATACTCTGTCTTTTTCTCACTATCTTGCAATTTCTCCACTCTTCTCATAGGAGCTGCTTCCTCCTGTCTTCCCCTTCGTCTCCTCAACCACTTTCTTTGCAGCTCTACCTTGGCCATCACTAAGTGATGGTCTGTGACTCCATTCCCCCACCCTCTTGCATCCAACACTTGTCTTCTCATTCGCTCATCCACACACACGTAGTCTATCATTGCCTTTCGTTCAACAAGTTCACCATCCATCCTCCTCATTACTCTCAATGTATACCGGTGGATCATCTTATGACGAAAGTAGGTGTTAGCTATTACCAACCCCTTACAAGAACAGATGTCCACCAAGCACTACCATTCCCATCTACTTCAGCTGGCACACCCCACTGACCAACCACTCCATCCACTCGTACATTCCCGACTTTGCCATTCATGTCTCCAATCAACAGCACTCTCTCTCTCCTCTCAAACTTGTCCATACATGCTTCAACTCTCGCCCAAAACTCATCTTTCACTCTTGCCACTCGATCCTCTGTCGAGGCATACATACATACAGTACAATCGCCCATGCTTGTATACCTACTTTCATCCTCACCCATACAATCCTTGCACCCACTGTTCCATACTCTCTTATATTCTCCTTCCACTTCTTGCTTATCATCAGACATACTCCCTCTCTTGCCCTCTCATTCTCATTGACTCCCGCACATATACCTAAACTTAGTGTACAGGTTGAAAATAAATACCAACAATATATCTGCATCTTGCACTGTAATATCCTTATGTTTTTATACATTGTCATCGTGATGTTGTGTATTCTCTACATCAATTCAGTATTTATGTTTTATTTTTTTAGTCGAACGATGACACTTTAGGCTAATATAATTCCAATGAGTTCCTATATATTTTGTGATATTGATCCAATTTCCTAAAAGGAAATATCATAGATACCATAATTTAAAGGTCTTATCATAAGGATCCCTAAGGGGAGCTGGAGGGGATATTCGGCAGGGTTTCCAACTTGGCAGAAAATCTGCTAAACCTAGCGGATTCGCTATCTCCACAGCAGCGACTTTTCGCTTGTAACAGCTAGCAGATTTTCTAGAGGAATTTTGCTGGGTGTGGCGGAGGCTCTAGCGGATTTGCAGCATGAATGATATGATATTCTAGCAATAAATTGATTTAAAAATTTTTGTTTCCAGTAAAGTGAAATCAATCAACTTTTAACACTTTATCAGCGTCATTAAAATTTCTCCTCACCCCAAGGTCAGACTCGTCATCAACAGACTGGACCATTCAACATGTCTAGTTTGCACTGATTTTTGTAAACCGTTCGCAGACGCCGTCAGCAACTGTTCATCATCATTGATTGCAGCTGAAACTTGGAAGAATCTTTTATTTTGCATTCTACCCTCAAACCTCTTCTTCATGCAATATTTGTCTCATAAAATACCAATATCTTGTAGGCCTCTTCCAGTGATGTCACAGAAATCCCGTGGTTTTGTTTACAACTCGATATTCGTCGGCAAACTCCTCGCAGTAATGGCTGTCCAGACAGGGCTGTCAGAAATGGAACTGTCAGATATATACAGAAATCTGGATCAGTGCCACGAAGACATGTACAGGAACAAGATAAAGTGTTTGGTACTGGATCCTTACACCATATCTAGTGAGAAGTTCACCATTTTCAAGGATTGGGGACAGAAACAAGATCTCAGATATGGTGACCTCTATCATTATTTGAACACCTCATCAAAGTTCACCAGGGCATCTCACAAGGTAAACAGACATTCACACTGATTATGCATAATATAGCTAGCTGCAGTTGACATACAGTACATGTAAATTATCTTGGTAATCAGTAAATTTTTTACGTTTACCCAGTGATGTAGTTACTGCCCCCTCTCTAGAAAGTTTCAAGCATAGGCTAGATAAGCATATTGCAGGTATAGACTGCACATAAAATTTGTCATTCTTGGGGTCACACTTCTGTGAAAGCTGCCTGGCGTGGACCTGCATGGGCTATTTTAGGAAAGTTTGATAAGTCACATTTTTGTGGGAGCTGTCTAGCATGGACCTATTGGCCTACTGCAGTTATTCTCTCATCTTAACTGCTCCGCCCACGATGACACATTTGTCATCATTTGGGTGTGTCTGCAACTATACTCGATGACGCGTTTGTAGTCATAAAAGCATAAAAACCTCCATCAGAGAAAACGTTTTTGGCCGATTGACGTCATTTTTGGAAGCATCATAGTTCCTGTGCCTCTCGTCAAAAGTAATGACTTGGCAACCTTGGGGCCCAAGATGCACAGCAGCACAGGCAGGTTAATTAGTTCCGCATGAGGTGTCAAGGGAGAAGGTAGCGCGCGTCTAGGCATTTAAATTGTACTTTATTTACCCCGTCCTGGGACATGTGTCATATTCCACTATACCAATAGTGCCTATGTTTACTTTTGGACACTATTGTGATTAGGTTTGGTGTTTGCAGTAGGGAAATAGGTTATCGTGAATCATTCCTGGCCGTTATCAGCCATTAGCCCAATGAAGATATTCCTAGGCCTACCCTGTTTTTCGACGTGTCCCAGCAACTACACTGCTTCTACACTGCACCCAATGTGATTATTCAACCACTGAATAACAGTGACAGTGAATCAGGCACATATAGTGTGCAATAGCTATTGAGGAAGGACATGGTGAAACGTTTAGCAGAGGGAGGCAGGAAACCACCTGATGACACGGCATTGTCTTGAACGGAATATTTGGCAAGGTATTGATGAAGTCCTTGCTTTATGCTGATATATAGTGGATAATGTTATTGTGCAGTAGATAGGAGTATAGTATAACCAGTGTACGTGATGAAATATTCGCGAAGACAGGAGTCATGTACGCCTTACAACCACGGCACGCCGTTGTCAGAAGGGGATAAAATAGAGGAGGTTTATAGGGATTTTTGATTTTATCATATTGTTATATTTATTCCGTATGCTTTCTGTGTGAAACAAAGCATGAGTGTTAATGATATGTTTATCATATGCTTGTGTGGATGAACGTAAACACTGCACCACGTGCTCGTCGGAAAATATCGTCTGCGATACCTTAGGTATCGCAGATGTGACATGCAGAGCACATTCAGGTACTCTTGTGGTAAATTATACTGTATGTCTCGAAAAAAGGATGGATTTGATTGTGTATTGTGAAATAAAATTGTAAACACTGCAGCATTTTCAGGTAAGGGAAACATCATCTGCCACACCTTAGCAGACAGGTAAGGGCCACATACTTCTACTTGTTGTGGTGTAATATACTGTTTATCTCATATATTGATAGATTTGGTTATGTTTTATGTGAAAGACAGTAAATGACTGACCCAATTGCTCGTAGGAAAGAGTGCATCTCGTACATCCGAGTTAGCATTAAGGTAGTGATATGCAATGCGAGGTTATGAACAGGTGCATTTACATTTTATTGGTGAAATATACTGTGTATCTCATACAGTGATATATTTTGTTATTTGTTTATGTGAAAAGAAAGTGAAAGTGAACCACATGCTCCTCTAGAAATCACTTGTCTGCTACACCTTACCACCCAGGTATGGGCCTACATAGGATATACATTTACATTTTATTGGTGAAATATGCTCTGTATCTCATATATTGATATATTAGGCTACATATTATGTGGAAATAATGTGAAAGACTGAGCCACGTGCTCGTAATGAAGAGTGTGTGTCGTACACCTGATCTAGCACAAAGGTAGCGAAATGCTACGGGAGGTTAGGAACACGTGCATTTACATTTTTTATTTGGTGGAATATACTTTGTATTGCTTGTATTGATATATTGATATGTTTTATGTAAAAAAAAAAAAAAACAGGGAAATAATGATCCACATATTCGTAATGAAGAGTGTGTGTCATACACCTGGGCTAGCATAAAGGTGCTAGCGAAATGCAATGCAAGGTTAGGAACATGTGCATTCACATTTTTTTTTTTTTTTTTTGTGAAATATTCTGTGTATCCCATGTACTGATACATTTGGCAATGTTCAATATGAAAATACAGTGAAAAAATGACGCACGTGCTGGTAATGAAGAGTGTGTCGCACACCTGAGCTAGCACAAAGGTAGCGAAATGCAACACAAGGTTAGGAGCAAGTGCATTTACCTTTTTTTTTTCTTTTGTGAAATATACTGTGTATCCCATGTATTGATATTTTTGGCTATGTTTTATGTGAAAAGACTGAAAAAATGACCCACATGCTCGTAATAAAGAGTGTGTATCTTACACCTGAGCTAACACAGAGGTAGCGAAATGCAACATGAGGTTATAAACACGTGCATTTACATTTTGTTTGTCTGTGAAATATACTGTGTATCCTATGTACTGATATATTTGGCTATATTTTATCTGAAAAGACAGTGAAAAACTGACCCACTGCAGCGTGTTCTTGTAAGGGAAACACCGTCTGCTACACCTTAGTGCACAGGTAACGGCCTATGGAACAAGTCCATTTACATATTCAATCAATCATTTCCTGTGGCACCCCACGGGATGCATAGGGCCTCAATGAACTCTCTCCACCAATATTTGTCTCTTGCCATCTCCTTCAGGTCCCACCAACACTCCTTTCTTGCTTCTTTTTTCATTGTCCTCAACCAGGTTTCCCTCGGCCTACCTCTACCTATTCTTCCTCTAGCAGTCCACTTTGACACATCCTGTATTAAACTACCTTCTTTTCTGTATATGTGCCCCAGTCACTTCCAGCGAGACTATCTATCTATCTATATACCTAGGCTGCTTCCCCCATGGAAAGGGAGGTAGCCGAGACAGGACAACACACTCCCCATTTGCTCATCCATTCAAACACGGTCATTCGCATCTTAGCCCCAAAGGGGAGAAGGGACAGATCCTCACCGCACCACACCACACAAGGGTCAAATGCACAGTGCAATCAGTGACATCCGCAGCAGGGCCCGACAGCAGAGCTGGTTTATCCCTGCCACATCATAATAGACCCATCCCCTTACTCGCACCTGACCTGACTAGCTAATCAGACCAAATGCGGGAGAATATCCCCTCAGGGCTGCGTCATCATTTATTCATTCACAATTTCTCTCCATTTATTTCTGTCACGCACAGCGAGACAGTCTCACATATTCCTTAACTGGTTCCACTATCATAATATCCCTTACTCTTGCATTTGTAACTCTGTCTTGCCACTTTACTCCAAGAATTCTTCTCATTTTATTCTCAAATCCTAATACTTTCTGATATGTTGCAATTGTACTGTACCATGACTCATGCCCATTAATTAAAATTGGTCTAACCATGGACTTGTAAATTTTCACTTTAGTATGTACCGAAAGCATAGTATTATTCCAAACAGATTTCAACATTCCAACTGCTCGCCAAGCCTGTCTAATCCCGTCCTCAATTTCATTGTTTAATGATCCATTAGATGATACAATCGTTCCCAGATATTTAAAGTTTTCTACATTCTTCACCACATTATTCCCAATAACATAATTGATTTGGTTCTCCACGTTCATATTAATGATTTCAGTCTTTCCACAATTTATTACCAATCCCTTTTTCTCCTTCCTCCACCAGACAATCAAACACCCTCTGCATCTCGTAAATACTTCCACAAATCAGTACAATATCATCAGCATAGTCCAAATCCAACAGCTTCTTTTTTTCTTTCCAGTTAATTCCTGCACCTGTTCTCCTTACAACCTTTTTCATAACGTAATCCATAACCAAAACAAACAGCAATGGCGAAAGAACTCCTTGAATCACTCCTGACCTAACTTGAAATGGATCACTCAAAGAACCACCCACCATTACCTTACAGAAAGTACCTTCATGCAGGCTTCTAATATTTACAAACTTTTCTGGTATGCCATAGAATCTCATAATTTTCAACATAGCTCCAAGTGAAACACTATCAAACGCCTTTTCAAAATCCACAAAACACATACTAAGTGGCATTTTCATCTCATTAGCTTGTTGCATTAGATGCCTTACAATAAAAATCTGATCATTACAACCTCGACCCTTTCTAAATCCCGCTTGTTCTTCTCTTAAAATTTTATCAATTACTGGCTCTATTCTGTTCAACAATATTTTGGAAAAAACTTTTGCAACTACAGGTGTCAAAGTTATCCCCCTCCAATTGCCACACACACTTAAATCTCCCTTTTTTGGTATTTTTATAATCACTCCATTTTTCCACTCTTCTGGAAATCCACCATTATCCCAAGCCACATTAAAAAGTTTCAAAAGTGCATTCATCATCTCGTCATTTTCCACCTTAAGCATTTCAGGGAATATTCCATCCTCTCCTGAGGCTTTAAAATGCTTTAACTCCTTTATAGAATTTGCTACCTCTTCCAAAGTTATATCCCCTGTTTCTATCTGCAAATCTCTCTCGGCTGGCAAAATGTCCTCTTCAGCTTGGATTGGTCTATTTAGAACAGATTCAAAGTGCTCTTTCCACCTTCCTTTTATACCCAAATCTTTAGTCATCAAATTACCATTTCTATCTCGTACAGGTATTTTCTTCCTTCTCTTTTCAGTCCCAGTTAACTCCTTTATGGCCTGATAAGCTGCTCTTGTGCTCTGACCGTCATTTTTACTTAATTTAATTTCTGTCTATGTCGCCTTTTCATCATATAGCCTCCTTTTATCACGTCTAACGAGTCTTTTTACTTCAGAATGTAAACTCCAGTACTTTGCTCTAAGCACTTCAACTACCTGGCCATCAGCATGTTGTTCTTCACTTCTTAACTTAGCCTCTTTCCTTTTCTGAACTGCATTCCATGCTTCATCTGACATCCACTTTTTCCTTCTCGCTTTCCCTTTTTTCGTAATAGTAACCTTAGCACTCTCATGCAAAACCTCTTTTACCTCTCTCCACATTTGATTAATATCATTGTCTTCAGATTCCATCAAAGTCTGCAGGACTAGAAACCTGTTCCTACATTCCCACCGAAACTTTTCCCAGGTGGTCTCATCACTTCTCAGCTCATCCAAATCATAATTATTACCTCCTGTACAATTACCATTAACGTTTCTCTTAAGTTTTATTTTAATCTTTGACACAAGAAGTTGATGATCACTACGTATATCTGCCCCCCTCCTTACTCATATATCTTGCAAATAACTCCTATGCCTTCTGCTAATTGCAATGTGGTCAATCTGGTTACAATATTTACCACATGGTGAAATACAAGTAGTCTTATGTATTTTTCTATGCTCAAAGATAGTTCCACCAATTATAAGGTCATTTGCCAAACAAAAGCTTCCTAAGCGCACCCTATTTTCGTTTCTTATACCAATACCCTCCTTACCCATACAATCTTCAAAGCCATCCCAACTACTGCCAACAATCGCATTAAAATCACCAATGCAAACTAACACATCATGTCTTGCCACTCTATTCACTACATCCTGTAGCTTCTCATAAAAGTCATCCTTCATTTCATCAGGACCCTCATTTGTTGGAGCATACCCTACAACCATACTGATATTACCATGGTCAGATTTTAAACGAGCATAAAGCAAGCACTCATTAATTGGTTCAAACTCACATACTGCCTTACAAGCGTCTCTACTCAGCAGTAAGCCTACTCCTTGGTAATGATTTTCATCACTCCTGCCAGAAACCAACATAGTAATACCATTTTCCAAATTCATTTTATCAACTCCAAGCAACCTCGTTTCTGTAAGTGCACAAATATCCATCTTGTATTCCTTGAACACTGAAATAAGTTCTTCCATTTTACCAGAATGATTAAGAGTTCGAACATTCCAGTTTCCTATTCTCAAGGTTCTTTTTGGATGTTGTTACGGAACAGAGAAAGATAATGTACACTTTAAGTGAGAATACTAAAAATCACTTCTGTCCCGTAAAGTTCCAGGTTCAAAACAAAAGAGTTAGGTAAAATTACAAGTTAAAGTTTAATGCTCAAACTAACAACAAAACATTCAGGACATAAGGATAATGTAATGGCAAAAAACAGGTTAAATATATGGTTAATTGCAAAAGCCTCTATTAACACGAAATTAGCAAGAGTAAATTTATCTAAGTCAGCCCTGATAAAATGAAAATACACTGGGTAATGCTCAGTTAATGCAAGATAAATTATTACAGATACAAAATATTATTAATGATGGCTGACAACAAGAACCTTACATGAATTACAAAAACCTTACTAGGCCTAAGAATTAACCTTATGCTACACAGTACAAGAAAAAAATGCAACAACAGTTATACTCAAATTACACACAGCTGCTAGATGGTTGGAGACTTCCTGAGCACTCACAATAATAACTGTACAGGGGAGGACAGTGATGTGAACAAAATGAGGAGTAGATCTAAGTGGCAATAATGCAGAGACTGAGCTCATTATTTAGGGGCTGGCAGAGCTTGATACAACTTATATGAAGGATGCGCAAATGAAGCCATAGGGGACAAACAGCTGACAATCCTACTCTGAACAACAGAAAGGACGACTTACTCTACTGTAACGGTAGAAGGGGGAACTGAGGCAGAACACGCTCGTGATCAAACATGCAGCATACTGTGCGTTAAAATTACACAAAGGATGATGAAATCATAGGCTATGTAACACCTCCCCACAAAGAAAAAAGAAATTTACAAAGGAAATTTCTTATTACTCTAAAACAATCTGTCTAAAGACTAGAAAAGCAATCTGCAATAACATTTTCATTCCCCTTGACATGTTGTATGTCTAATGAATACTCCTGAAGAAGTAGACTCCATCTTGTCAATCTCTGATTTTTATCTTTAAACTTACTAAGGAATTTCACTGGGTTATGATCGGTATAAATGACTATGGGGTCAAAACCAGAACACAAATAAAATGAAAAATGCTGTAAACCCAAAATCAAGGCCAAAAGCTCTTTCTCAATAGTTGAGTAGTCCTTTTGAGGTGGAGTGAACTTCTTACTGTAATAAGATACAGGGTGTTCAATACTCTGATCATCCTCTTGCAGCAAAACAGCCCCAGCTCCTGTATCACTTGCATCAACAGCCATCTTAAAAGGCTTAGCAAAATTTGGAGTAGCGAGCATTGGCTGACTTAATAGGATAGCTTTAAGTTTGTTGAAAGAGGATTCACAGTTATCGGTCCAGACAAATTTAACTCCCTTTTTCAGTAGGTCTGTAAGTGGTGATACAAGGACTGAAAAGTTAAGAACAAATCTCCTGTAATAACCTACCATTCCCAAAAATCTTTGTAGCTCTTTCCTACTTTTAGGTCTGGGAAGATCACTTATAACCTGAACCTTAGCTCCTGGTGGTGCAACATGTCCATCACCAATTACGTACCCAAGGTACTGAACTTTAGCTTGACCAAACTCACACTTTGATAAATTAGCTACAAGATTAGCATGAACCAAACGCTCAAGAAATTTACTGACATGACATAGGTGATCTTTCCAGTTGTCACTGAAGATTAATACATCATCACTATAAACAACACACCCTGCCAAACCCTCTGTTACAACATTCATGAGCTTCTGAAAAGTGGCTGGTGCATTCTTCATACCATATGGCATTACGGAACATGTAAAAGTCTTTCCTAGTGTTACAAAACATGAGATCTCCCTAGCACGTTCAGTCATAGGTACTTGCCAGTATCCCTTTAACAAATCAAACTTACTTTTGTACCTAGCCTTTCCGATCTTGACTATGCAATCTTCCACACGAGGGAGAGGGTAAGTGTCTGTTTTGGTTATCTGATTAACACGTCTGTAGTCAATGCAAAGCCGCTGTGACCCACCTGGCTTAGGGACTAGAGTGACTGAGAACTCCACTCGCTCTGACAGGGCTCAATCATCTTGTGGTCCAACAGGTAGCCAAGCTCCTTCTGGATGAGAGGAACTTTCACTGGGTTCACACGGTAAGGAGGCAGTTTAATTGGCTTTGCGTCTCCAACATCGACATCATGAATCAACACAGTGGTTCTTCCTGGAGTAGCACGGAACACTTGCAGGTACTCGTGCAGTAATGCCGAAAACTCCTGCCTTTCCTCGGGAGCTAGATGAGAAAGCTTAGTCTGGAGATCATTCATCATATCAGGATTCTTCCCCAAACTATCACTCAGGCTCATACGGCATGGGAGAGCTTCACTTGCAGACTCGGGTGGAACAGCTACAGTGCAGACTGGATTATATTCGTCCCGCCTGTGATATAACTTTAGCATGTTGATGTGACAAAGTTGCTTGTTCTTTCTACGATCTGGTGTGGCGATGACATAGTTGACATCACTGAGTTTCTTCTCCACGAAATAAGGACCACTAAACTTGGCTTGAAGAGGTTGCCCATGCACTGGTAGCAGAATCAAAACCTGATCTCCTGGCTGAAAGTGGCGTAACCTGGAATTCTTATCATACCAAGTCTTCATCTTCTCCTGAGCAGCTCCTAAATTCTCTCTCGCCAGCTGTAAAGCAGTGGACAACAGTTCTTTGAACTTCATTACATACTCCAGCAGGTTGATGTCATCTTTCTCCGACAGCCAGCATTCCTTGAGTAGCTTAAGGGGTCCTCTTACTTCATGGCCAAACAGTAGTTCAAAAGGTGAGAAGCCCAGTGATTCCTTTGGAGATTCTCTTGTGGCAAATACAACGCATGGAAGACCTTTATCCCAGTCTTTCTGATGTTCCAAACAGTATTTCTTGAGCATCGATTTAAGTGTTTGATGATATCTCTCCAACGCTCCTTGGGTCTGGGGATGGAAAGCTGAAGACGTGATCTGGGTGATGCCCAAATCTTTCAGAGACTGCTTGAAAACATTTGACATGAAATTACTTCCCCAGTCTGACTGTACCTCTTTGGGCAGACCAAACTTTGTGAAGAACCCTAGCATTTCCTTAACCACGTTCTTTGCTGAGATATTTCTAAGTGGAATGGCTTCAGGATAACGAGTAGCCATATCAATCAGGGTCAACACATAAGAAAATCCTGAAGAAGTCTTAGGAAGAAGGCCCACAATATCCACCAACACACGGGTGAAAGGCACCTCAAAAGGAGGAATGGGAACTAAAGGTGCAACCTTTTCGGTCTGATTACATTTCCCCACAACTTGACAGGTGTGACAAGACTTACAATACCAGGAAACATCCCTGAAGATACCTGGCCAGTAGAAGTGTTTCAAAATGCGTGCCCCACTCTTCCTCACTCCAAGGTGTCCTGCCAAACTGGAATCATGAGCCACTCTAATGATATCCTGCCTACAAACACGAGGGATGACAACTTGGTGTACAACCTCCCATTCACAGTCGGCTGATACTGTTGGGGGTCTCCACTTCCTCATAAGTACTCCTGACTTTATATAATAACAAGTAGAAGCACCAGCTGACTCTTCCTCACTGCAAGCAGAGTTAGCTAGACCTTTCAACTCAGGGTCAGCAACCCGCAACTCAACCAACTCTTGACGAGACAAATTATCATCACTACGGGGTACTGCCTCATCTGGTGAGTGGTCCAAATTAGCAAGAAAAGTGTCAGCTAGGATAACATCATCATCATCATTATCCTCTAAATCACCAGTAACTTTAGACTTAGCCCTAGTGACAGCACATGCAGAGAACACATCAGGGACATCACAATCCTGGGTCGCAGCCACTGGCTCACTAGACAACTGAGGAGCTGGACACACTTGACTTCCACCAATATCATTTCCAAGTAAGAAAGTTACACCTGACATTGGGAGTGTCTCAACCAACCCAACCATAACGGAACCATTAACCAAACCAGACTCTAAATTCACTCTGCACAGAGGGACAGAGAAGTAATTATTCCCTACACCTTGTAAGATTACAGTTTCATCAGAGGAATTAACATTAGAGCCTAGAACACTGGTCAGCATAAGGGATTGGCAAGCACCTGTATCACGATATATTTGAACTGATTTCCTGTCATTACTGTCCAGAGGACTGACAAAACCATCAGACAGGAAATTAGAAAATGAACTCTTGAGAGTGTCACCCACGTTACTCCTCAAAAGAGGAGCTCCATCATGAGAATTTAAGTTACCCCTCAAAGCAGGTTCAGTTAACTCAGTTAAAGAATTCTGGGAACTCTCAAGAGTGGACACCAGACCAATTGACTGAATATTTAAAGACTCCTTTTTGTTCACATCACACTGTCTCCTGAAACATTTCTCCGTAGTATGACCACGCTTACTACAATAAGTACATTTACTTTTCTGAAATCTAGAGGTGAAGCTGGTATTTACTTCCTGAGAAACATCATCTTTATTCTCTTTCCTGTTACCTGTACTCTGAGTAGAGGCAACGTACTTACTCTCAGCTTTCCCTTTTTCTTTAGAATATCTCTTGTGAGTGAGAACATATTCATTAGCTAAAACTGCAGCATCAGACAAATTATCTATTCTTTTCTCATCAAGATATAGGTTTACATCTTTATTAACACACCTTTTGAAGTCCTCCAGCAAAATCATCTGGTTAAATTTACCAAAATCAGAATCCACATTCTTAGTAACCACTGCTCTAACAGATCTTCTCTGATTTTTG
The DNA here is from genome assembly GCF_032717465.1 of Coenobita brevimanus. NCBI lineage: Eukaryota > Metazoa > Arthropoda > Malacostraca > Decapoda > Coenobitidae > Coenobita > Coenobita brevimanus. Next base: position 35,927,787 of record NC_136997.1, on the reverse strand, counting down.
CATACTCAACATGGGATTGCTTATCTTGCTTATAAGTTGTCCTAAATTTTACTCTATAAGCTTCAGGAACAAGCCCATTGGCCTTAAGAATCAAGCTCTTAACTACATCATAATTATCAGATTGATCCTGAGGCAAAGATGCATAAGTTACTTGAGCTTTACCGGTGAGAACAGTTTGAAGGAGTACTGGCCAATACTGTTTGGGCCAATTAAAACCTGTAGCTACCCTCTCAAACAACTGAAAATACTTCGTTAAATCAGATTCATTAAAAGGAGGAACAAGTTTAACATTTTTAGCCACATCAAAATCATCAGAGCTAGATGATCCAGTTCCACCTTGTTTCATGCGATACTCATGGTCTGCCTGAATCCTAGCAATTTCAACTTGTGCCTCAGGCTCCTTAGAACGGGCCTGAAATTCAGCCTCCTTAGCACGAGACTCCGCCTCCTTAGCCTGAGCCTCCTGCAGGGCTAGCTGTAACTTAGCTAATTCAATCTGCATTTGCTCATTTGGAGGAGTTACATTAAACAAGCTATCATTAATCATGTCAACAATTTGATCTTTAGAATAATGAGAGCGAACAGCAATTCCCAATTGTTGAGCAACAAGCTTAAGTTCATTCTTTGTTCTGTTTTGTACATCACACACTGTTTGCACATTTGACAAAAAATCTTTGGCTTCATCAAGAGTAGTAATAGTAGACATGATGAATAAATCACAGTCACAAAATATCAAGCAATATCCTTATGATAATATCCTGAATATCCTGATGAGAGGTCGCCAAATTTATGTTACGGAACAGAGAAAGATAATGTACTCTTTAAGTGAGAATACTAAAAATCACTTCTGTCCCGTAAAGTTCCAGGTTCAAAACAAAAGAGTTAGGTAAAATTACAAGTTAAAGTTTAATGCTCAAACTAACAACAAAACATTCAGGACTCATAAGGATAATGTAATGGCAAAAAACAGGTTAAATATATGGTTAACTGCAATAGCCTCTATTAACACGAAATTAGCAAGAGTAAATTTATCTAAGTCAGCCCTGATAAAATGAAAATACACTGGGTAATGCTCAGTTAATGAAAGATAAATTATTACAGATACAAAATATTATTAATGATGGCTGACAACAAGAACCTTACATGAATTACAAAAACCTTACTAGGCCTAAGAATTAACCTTATGCTACACAGTACAAGAAAAAAATGCAATAACAGTTATACTCAAATTACACACAGCTGCTAGATGGTTGGAGACTTCCTGAGCACTCACAATAATAACTGTACAGGGGAGGACAGAGATGTGAGCAAAATGAGGAGTAGATCTAAGTGGCAATAATGCAGAGACTGAGCTCATTATATAGGGGCTGGCAGAGCTTGATACAACTTGTAAGAAGGACGCGCAAATGAAGCCATAGGGGACAAAGAGCTGACAATCCTACTCTGAACAACAGAAAGGACGACTTACTCTACTATAACGGTAGAATGGGGAACTGAGGCAGAACACGCTCGTGATCAAACATGCAGCATACTGTACGTTAAAATTACACAAAGGATGATGAAATCATAGGCTATGTAACAATATATAAACTTATTTTTACACCGTGCGATTCTTAGCACCCCCTGCCCACTTAAGGGCTGCATGGAACTGAGGGCCATTGCTTCGTCACCAGAGTTCATCAAGATTACTTAGACAAAAAAATATTTTACCCTGTAGCCAATGCCAGTGACTCGTAGGAACCAGACAGTGGAGAGAGGAAATTAACTAAATGAAAGTAAAATGCAGAGGATTTGGACAGACAAAGTACAAGGGAAAGAAAGAGAGCAAAAAGAATGTAGATAAAAGTGTCCCTTTTAGTTGCCTCTTACGACAAGCAGTGAATACTGGGGAAGTATTCTATCCCCCCTTCCCCAGGGGATTTACATGTTACTGGTGAAATTTACTGTGTATCTCATAAAAATGATAGAGTTTGTTATGTGTAGTGTCCAAAGAAAATGAAAGAGGTAACCACATGCTAGTGGCCCCTACCTGTGTGCTAAGTCAGGTGTAGGAGACGAGGTTTTTCAGGGACATACATGTATATAATGAACCCTTGCGTTGTGCCAGTGTTGAGCCAAGTTCTTGGCTGGCTGTGAGTAAAATATCTTGACTCCTTTATTTCAGCTCACACTCCTACCACAACATTGGACTGCCACAGGGTCCACAACCCCTCAGACAGCAATTTATTCTCCAGTTGGCTAGCAATGACAGCAGTCTTGCAAAGATGAAATGTGGGTTGGCACCACATGAGGCATCAGATCCTTGATGAGGTAGAGTCAAAGAGCGACACTGAGAGCGACCCTTCTGGGGAGGAGGAGGAGGTTGAGCTGCCACCATCGGGTCAGCAAGTTGAGCTGCCCTACCGGCTTTCATTGCGGGAGAGTAAACCACCATCATTGGCCAGCTTCACCTGAGAACCCTCCCCACCTGTAAGACCTGCCGGTCCCACTGCTCTTTTCATTGACTTCCAATCTCCAAGCCCCTCTGTCCCCCCCCTTGGCGAGCCAGTGTCACCGGAAGCTGGGCCATCGTTCATTGTGATGGCCCCTCCAACAGTTTCTGCCGTGCAGGATGCTACGGTGACATCCTCGCCGGCCAGGCTGAGGAGACTTGTGTCCCCGGAGCCTTCTGTCTTGTCCTCGTCCTCGTCCGAGGCGTCCCTTCCAAGATGAGGGTGCTGTGATCCACTGCCTGGACACGGGGGATGTCCAAGGGGTTGGAGGGCAGGCCGAAGGGTGTCAACGGGCTGACCCGCTGCCACCACTGCTGAAGAGGATCCTGGGTGGAACAGTGGCCTGTTCACACTGAACCATGGGCCTTTCACTGGCTCCCCAGGGATCCAGGTAGATATTCCAACAACTCCCCTGCAGGTCTTCCAACTCTTTCTCACGTGGGAGTTGTTGTCATACCTCACCGTGTAAACCAACTGGTACACCACAATCCTAGGGACTCAACTGGATGCCTGGTACTCCTGCAATGAAGAGGAGATGGCCAAGTTCCTGGGGTTATACCTTTTCATGGGGGTCGTGTACATGCCGACCATCAGGCACTTCTGGCGGAGCTCTGACCAACACTACTACCCTAGGGTCCAATGGGCAATGAGTGGAAGGCGCTTTATTGCCATCCTAAAGCACTTCCACGCCTTCAACTTGCTTGCCATTCCTTGGGACAACCAAGATCAGCTCATCTGCATTCGCAAGGTCATGGAGTACCTCCTTCAGTGGTTCACTCAGAGTACCTACCCGAGGAGCAGCTCAGCCTGGATAAGGTCTTTCTGGGGTGGAAGGGCCAGCTGTCCTTCCACATGCACAACACCCAGAAGCCCACCAAGTATGCCATCAAGATGTACATGCTGGCTGAGTCGTCCTTGGGCTTCATCTGGTACCTCGAGGTCTACACAGGGGTGCAGCATACCCTGCAGAACACTGTGTTTGGCCTGGTGGAACCGTTGAAGGACCAAAACTATAAGTTGTTCATGGACAACTATTACAATTCTGTAGCCCTGTGCAAATGACTCTTCGCTGCAGGATTTTATGTGTATGGGAACCCTACAGCTGCCTAGAGGAGTGCCATGCCAGCTGCAGGCCTCTGCCAAGGCTAAGAGCCTGCCCGAGGGGGGCATGGCGTACAGGCACAAGGACAATGTACTAGTCCTGCTGTGGAGGGAGAAGCACATTGTGAACATGGTGGCCACCTTCCACACAGCAGACACCATTCTGAAGAGGGTTCAAAGAAAGGTGCAGGTTAATGACAGGCGGACAACCTATGTGGAGAAGGCTGTTCGCAAGCCTTTTGTTGTGGTGGGGTACAACAGATACATGGGTGGGGTGGATCATTTCGATCAGATGGTCCAGTATTACCCCATCAAATGCTGAACTGTCAAGTGGACGAAGAAGATCACATTCTACTTCATCCAAATTGCACTGTTCAACGGGTTTGCCTTGTTTAACCCATTAACCGCGGGGCGTCACTTTTGTGACGCTTGGGAGCAAGGGATCATACCGCGGGCGACACTTTTGTGATTCTGTGTTATTTTGAATTCGCCTGGGCTTTGAAGTAGTGGCTTGTATCATCTATCACTACTGCCAATGTCCAACACTAGTCAGCACTCCTAATCTCATCTGTGCTCCCATCCATTGTTGACAATTTAGCCATTTCTCCCCGTTCTTGACTCCCCTCCCTACCTCCCCTCCATTACCCTATCCTCTCGCCTGCCCAGCCGTGCTACATTAAGTAAATCTTCCCTGGAATTTTTCACTGATTTCATTCATTGAAATAAGCCCTATGCCCTACTCTTATACCAAATAATATATAAAAGAAAGAAATAAGGTAAGTGAGAGTGCCATACACCTAGAATTGGCTAATTATCACCTGACAACACCTCACATGCATTTGTTCGCTAATTTTTGCTGTTTATTTCCCCTTGAAATATGCCGTATAATCTATTTTCGTAATAAAAATATATATAAGAAAGGAAGGGAGAAGCCTAAGTGATATTTACATTCACCTGGAACTACCTAATTATTGCAGACCACCACACTTAGTCTACGCTAAATAAATCTTCCCTGGAATTTTACACTGATTTCATCCATTGAAATAAGCCCTATGCCCTATTCTTATACCAAATAATATATACAAAAAAGAAATAAGGTAAGTGATAGTGCCATACACCTGGAATTGGCTAATTATCACCTGACAACACCTCACGTGCACTCGTTCGCTAATTTTCGCTGTTTATTTCCCCTTGAAATATGCTGTATAATCTATTTTCGTAATAAATATACATATAAGGAGGGAAGGGAGAACCCTAAGTGATATTTACATTCACCTGGAACTATCTAATTTATTATGTATTGTCTTGGTTTCCTGCCAATCATTTCATTGCTATATATTAGCAGGTCTCATAGGGCTGAAGTTGGTAGTATTGCACCTACCCTAGCCAGCCGGCAGGAGGCCACCATATCAGTTCACTATCGTCTTTGAAAGTGGGAGTATGTCTGATTTGCTCCTGCTAACTTCCGTCGCTTTATAGCCCCATGCAAAGGGCCCTGTGACCTTTATCCCCTACTAAACCTCGTGTGGAAAGATGTAAAGGGCTGACAATTGATAAAGAGTGACTATGATCTTTTTATTGAGTAAAACAGTGCAAGTGGAATTGTAAATAAAGTGTAAATAATGTGTAAACAGCAAGAAAGCAATGAATGTAAATATAAGAGAACAGTGGAAAATGGTTTTATAAGTTACTTCAAGTGACAGTGCATAACACAGTGTAAATAAAATAGAAATGTGAATAATGTAAATAATGTAGAGAACGTAAATAGAAATGTAAATGAGTGGTATTATAAGAATACGAGTATATATACTAGGAGTAATGAGAGTGAAAGTTTCACTCTAGCATGTATGAATACTATGAGTTATGAGAGTGAAGGTGAAAGTGACATTCTCTCAATGCTAGTATACAGGACGAGAAAGTGAATGCTACGTATTTTACTGAAAGAAATTGAATCCCTACAGTGACAATAAACTACTATTACTGAAGGAAACTTATGGATAAAGACTTTAGATATATATAAGTGTTATATAGTAACAGAAATATAAACTGTGAGTGTTTTTATGAATAATAGACAACACTAGCGGCGAACGATCGGAAGTGTGATGGTCATACGCCCTCGTAATTTTCATTGCTTTCACAGTGTTTTTTTGGGGGAGTATGGATTCCAAACTATTTGAGAATCATAGATTAGTGTTTCTAGTGATAATATCAGGCTGTGGTAATCATATTACGAGTTGTCAGGAAGTGTAAAGTGGAGCCTTCGTTACCCAACTTCAGAGGTCTCCACAGGTCCTACGGTACTCGACGAAGGCTCAACAAACACCCAAGGAGAAAGCTGAAGGTATGTGCCATAAGTATATGTGATTTTAATATTCTAGGACTAATAACTGATTTTCGGCAAATATTTTTGTTGAATGTAGAGAGTGAGAGCAGTGTGAGTATAAGTGGTTGGGGAATTTCTGGGAGAAGAAGAGATGAGAGGAGGGAGGAAGAGATCAGTAGGTCGGAAGTAGTGGAAGCGATGAAGAACATTAAGCTGGGAAAGGCCCCAGGAATTGATGGAGTGTGTGGTGAAATACTTAGGCATGGGGGTGAGATTTTGTGGAGTGGATATGGAAGTTGTGTAGATTGGCTTGGGAAGAGGGAAGGGTTCCAGAGGACTGGAAATCAGGTATAATTGTTCCTCTGTACAAAGGAAAAGGGGAGAGAGAAGTATGTGGTAACCATAGGGGTATTTGCCTTCTTAGTGTGACTGGTAAAATATATGGTAGAATACTCATTGATAGGGTTAGGCATATGACAGAGGAGCTAGTTGGAGAAGAACAAGGGGGATTTAGGAAGGGAAAAGGGTGTGTAGATCAGATATTTGTTCTAAGATGTTTAGTGGAGAAGTATCTAGAGAAGGGAAGGAAAGTGTATGCTGCCTTCATGGACTTGGAGAAAGCTTATGACAGAATAGATCGGCAAGGTATGTGGAAGGTATTAAGAATATATGGAGTGGAGGGGAAATTGTTGAGTGCTGTGAAGAGTATGTACGAGGGAGCTAGGGTTACGGTGCGAGTGGATGGTGAGCTGAGTGAGTTCTTTGATCTCAATGTGGGACTGAAACAGGGGTGTGTAATGTCTCCATGGCTGTTTAATATAAATATGGATGGGGTCGTAAAGGAGGTACAAGGTAGGGCAGTGGATGTGGGGGTGGCCCTAATGAATGAGGGTGAGATTTGGAAGCTTCCGGTGTTGCTGTTTGCTGATGATACAGTATTGTTGAGTGAAGATGAATGGGAGCTGCAAGGTTTGGTGAATGAATTTGGGACAGTGTGTAGGAGGAGGAAGCTGAAAGTTAATGTAAACAAAAGTAAAGTTATGGTGTTTGAGAGAAATGAAGTCACAGAGTGTGCAGTGAGGTTGGATGGTGAGGATATGGAGAATGTGAGTGCATTCAAGTACTTGGGTAGTGTGATGAGTAAGGATGGAACTTTGGGGGATGAAGTACATGAAAGGGTACAGCAGGGAAGGAAGGTTGTTGGCACACTGAAAGCAGTGATGAGAAATAGGGAGGTGAGTATGGAAGTTAAGAAGTCACTGCATGATGGTATTGTGATCCCTACCCTGACGTATGGAAGCGAGGCGTGGACCTTGCAAGAGGGGAACAAGTCAAGAGTGAGAGCAGTGGAAATGAGTTACTTGAGAGGAGCATGTGGAGTGACATGGAGGGACAGGTTGACGAATGAAGAAGTGAAGGAACGTTGTGGGGTAGATGTGGATGTGGTTGAAAAGATTAGGAGAAATACACTGAGGTGGTTTGGACATGTGGAGAGGATGGAGAATGAAAGACTGACTCAGAGGGTGTATGTTGGTGAGGTGGAGGGAAGGAGAGGGAGGGGTAGACCGAGGATGAGGTGGAGGGATGGAGTTGAGAGGTATATGAGGGAGGGGGGGGTGAGTTGGGGAGAGGGGAGTCAAATGGTGGGTGACAGAGTGACTTGGAGGCGTTTTGTCTGCGGCCACCCTTTGCGGGATTAGGGCGTCGGGCTATAGATAGATAGATAGATAGATTTTTAGAGAGTCTGTCGGAGCGCGAATATGCCCACGGGAGCCGCAAGTCAGAGCAAAACAAGCCCGCAGTGTAAGGGTTAAGAAGTACAAATGCAGGTAAGTAACTCTCCTTGAGTTTGTGGAGTAGAGTATCTAAGATCTTCTTCATTTTCATGAAGAGGACTGTCCTGGGTCTGGATACACACTCCACCATGCCTCAGATCGACCTACCCAGTGGCCAGCACCAGCAACACCTGGCACCCAGCAGGCACGACCACCAGTGCCAGGGTAGGTCCAGCCACCACCAGCACCAGCAAAGCCTGCAGGACACCCCACACCCGCACCACCAGAAGCAGGGCCATCACAGGTGCCATCATTACCACCAGCACCACCTGCAGGAAGCCCATCAGGGGTACCAGCACCGCCACCACCACCTACAATTGCTGGTCCGTCAGGGGAACCCATGCCTGGGCCTGCAGGTCCCGCATGACAGGACCACAGAGCATGAAGGTATCCAAGCAAGCGTCGCCGGGTGATTGACGATGACGTGAGGTTCAATCGCACTCTGGGCCACCACCAGGCAAGGATCTCCGACAAGAAGAGGCTCAGGTGTACCTTGTGCTTCAAGTTTAGGGTGATGAAGGACACAAGGAGCATGTGTCCTGTATGTGATGTGCCGCTTTGCATGGGTGATTTTTTCGACCGATACCATACCGAGTGATACCTTCACTAGTGGAGTACACACACACACACACAAACACACACACACACACACACACACACACACACAAATGAATGAACCACAAATGAATGAACCACAAATAATATGCCTATCTGAAACAAAATTAACACCAAGGATATCCAATGACATACTAAACTTAGATGAATTCAATATATGGAGAAGAGACAGAAATTTAAAAAAAGGAGAAGGAATTATAATATTAACTAAGAAAAATCTAAAAGTCAATGAAATAAAACTAGATATACCATCACAAGTAGAACTGATTGCAGTAGAGATCAACACATCTGAAGGGAAAGTAATTGTAGCCAATTTGTACATGCCACCCAGATCAAACACATGGGAAAGAGGCGACTATGAGGACCTGGCAGAGAGTACAATTCAGAGTTTAAGATCATTACTACATAAAATGGAAGAGAAATCGGAAAGAATTATACTAACTGGAGATTTTAATACAAATATAAATTGGAATACTCTAGATATAATTAGCCAAGAAAGCTGTTGGGACCAAAAGCTCCTGGATCTCGTGCAAGAGTTTTTCCTAACGTAACATGTGAGGGAAAACACCAGAAAAAGGGGACTCGATGTACCTTCGGTGCTAGATCTAATATTTACTAGGCAAGAAAATGATATTGACAGGTTACTATATATATCACCCTCCACTCGGCAAAAGCGATCATGCAGTACTAAATTACAACTTCAGGATAGCATATGACATAGTTAACAGCAATGAAAGTTACAAAAAGAGCCTAAACTATAAAAAGGGAAATTATCAAGACCTAAAGAAGTATTTCTTAGAAGTTGATTGGGAAAATGAGCTTAGAGGACAAGATTTAAATGCTGTATATAAAAATTTTTGTGAATTTTATGAAATAGGAGTCCAGAAGTACATCCTACAGCACAAAGAAGCAGATAAGAAAATACAAAAATGGTTCAATACAGAATGTAAAAAATCAAAAGAAAGAAGAGATTTGTTGTGGAATAGATACAGAAGACACAATAGTGAAAGGGCGTATAATAATTACAAACAGGCAAGAAATGATTATACAAGAATAAGGAGGGAAGCCCCAAAACAGTTTGAGGAAGATATAATAAATAACAGGAGTGATCAACGAAAGCTGTTTTACAGCTACATCAGAAGCAAAACTAAAGTAAAAGATATAATACAATCCATTACAGACGAGGGAATAACTTATACACAAGAGAAAGATATTTGTGAAGCACTATATAAGAATTTCCAATTAGTTTTTACAAAAGAAAAAAATCTTGAAAGGGACTATGTGGAACATGCATGTCCACACATACTACCAGATATACAAATAACAGAAAAAGTTATACAGGAGGAGTTAAGTAGATTAGACAGAGGAAATGCAAGTGGTCCTGATGAAATTTCATGTTGGGTACTACGAGAATGTGCAAAGGAGTTAAGTAAACCATTATTTTTAATTTTCAAGAAATCCTTGAGTCAAGGTAAACTACCTGATATTTGGAAGAAAGCAAATATTGTCCCCTTAGTCAAGAAAGGAAATAGACAAAATCCACTCAGCTACCGACCAGTATCACTGACCAGTGTTGTAAGCAAGGTAGTAGAAAAGCTTATAAGAAAAGCTTGGGTAAATCATCTAGAAGAATACAGTATGATAACAGAAAGACAGTTTGGTTTTAGAAAAGGAAAATCATGTTACTAATCTGTTGAGCTACTATGACAGAGTAACAAACACAATACAGGAAAGAGAAGGATGGGTGGACAGTATCTATTTAGATTTCAAGAAAGCTTTTGACACAGTACCACACCAAAGACTTTTATGGAAACTGTACCATCAAGGAGGAATTCGAGGCAAACTGTTTTGTTGGATGCAAGATTTTCTCATAAAAAGAGAAATGAGAACAGTACTAAGAGGAAACTACTCATCACGGAAAGAAGAGACTTGTGGAGTACCACAGGGTTCAGTGCTGGCAGCAATCATGTTTTTAGTGTATATAAATGATATAAACAGTAACACTGGAAATGAGAGCTATCTGATTATGTTTGCAGATGATGCAAAAATACAAAGGAGAATTACTAACACAGACTCTTGTAAAGAGCTACAAGAAGAATTAAATAAACTTCATGAATGGAGTAATACATGGCAAATGGAATTCAATGTGGACAAGTGTCATGTAATCAAGTTTGGTAAAAGTGGAAATAGACCTGATTGGGATTATAAGTTAGGAAATAAAACCCTACACACACCAGAAAGAGAGAAGGACCTAGGTGTGATTATCAATAACAAACTATCTCTGGCTGACCACATCAGCGAGAAGGTACGGAACATGTATACACTGCTTGCAAATATGAGAATAGCATTCACATACATAACATCATTCATTAGACCAACCCTGGAATATGCATCAGTAGTCTGGATGTAGTGCCACAAATTTGATATTCATGTATGTGTTTAGTAGTACTGTAATTTTAAGTTAGATAGGGTGTAACCTGAATATTAGTTTATAAGTTCCTATCCTAAGTAGTAATTCATATGTTAATGATTAATGTAGGGTTAACTTTATTTTTATATGTATCTCTGTATCTATGCATTGGGTGATGTAATTATGGATGTTGAGCTATGGGAATTCCTTGTCTGGTCGAGTAATGAATAACAGATGCGCGCAGTTCTTCCCCCTTGTTTGTGCATCGTTGCCAGGCACCGAGTTTAAACCTTAAACAGAATAATGATGAATATACAATTCTTTCCGTAGCCTAGTTGTGAAATGTTTACTAATGAAGCTGCTAGAACCCAAATATGTAAGATTAACAGTCCAGAAGGCCTAAATAATGTCATTTGTAAGGATTTAAAGGTCCCGTTTGTCTTGGCCGTCACTAGATGGCATGAGCTGCCTTAAAATTCAAAGTGAGATAGTGATAGAATCAGCATCTAAATTAAGTAAGGAATAAACACCAAATTTTCCCCAATTCAATCAAAAGTCCTGGCATCATGGGTACACTGCTAAATAAATTGTAAAGAGAATTGAAACCCACTATATTTCAAAAACACCACCTCATTTGACTTAGCAGTGGCATCACTAGCGAGCTCACTCGAGCCCCAGACGTTGTATATAATGGACGTTTGTTCAGTCCACAGACACCGGCGACGTCAGTGTGAGCATAAGGCTTTCCCATTGTATTGTCCAAAGACTTGAGCGTACACACATTACACTATCCATGAATTATTATATAAACCAAATGTAATTGTAATAATATTATTGATCTATAAAGTGAATTTTATTTTTTTTGTAAATAAGAAATGGAAATTTGAAAGTGATGTAATCTGGTAACGGAAGAGCGAAATTCAAAACCATTAACCATTTTCTTTCTTGTAACTAAGGGTAGGAAGTTAGGAGCGTGGAAGGAAACTTAGTGATTGTGAGCAATGATGTAATTTTGAAATGAACCTCTAGGCTAAACAAGCCCGAGTGATTATGCATTTTTGGTGATTGTACAATGTTTGAATAGTACCTCGAGGCTAAACAAGGCCGAGTGATTATGCATTTTTAGTGATTATATAGCAATGATGATTATGAATTGTAAATAGTACTGAACTGATATTGGATTCTGGAGAATTGCATGATGAGAGTATATTATATGGATGGAAATGAACACGAGTAATCATTCTTATTGGTTCGAGGCTATGCCACCCCGAACAGATTACCCATGCTCGTAAAAAGGTCCCTGACTTGAGGCTAATGTCGAGCCCAAGAATATCTGACAAAAAGAAAGTATGGTACAACAACTCCATACATCGCTTCTATGTATCAAATTGTTTTTGCCTGGTAATAATGTTGGAGGAATGATCATCCAAAACCCTGGTAACATGTACAAACTTCTCTCATACTAAAAAGGGTCATGAAATAAAAAATGTTTTGTGGAAATTAGCATAAAATTATTAAAATTATTATTTTCTTAGTGTACCTAATCAAGGGAATTAAGTCCTCAAGCCTAATTCACTCCCCTTCCAATTCAAGATTCCTTCGCTGAGGGAACGACGACCACCTGTGGTACTGACTAAATCTAAACTCGGCCAAAAATTACAAACGCTACCACAATTCTTTTTTTTTCTTAAATATTTACCATCTACCATACTAAGTCGAGTACCACCTGTATTATCCATGGATGAGTTGATCAGTGCTAACAACAGGTAAGATTATAAATATCCATTATTACACTGATTGAAGAATAACGGTGGGATGGAAAAGCCTTTTACCGTTACACTGGTGTCAACCGGTGGGGATAAAATCACAAGCATTACACTGGTGAATACCGGTGGGATAAAATTATCAGCTTTACATGGAGTCCTCATCTCAAAAAACACATAGACAAGATAGAAAAAGTTCAAAGGGCCGCTACAAGATGGATACCAAGCTTAAGGGACCTAAGCTACGAAGAAAGACTAAATAAACTGAATCTACCAACACTACAGGAGAGAAGGAAAAGAGGTGACATGATAATGCTATATAAGTGCATATCAGGGAAGGAGAAAATAGACATAAATGATTACTTAACATATAGAGAAGCATCAGCAAGAGGACACTGCAAAAAATTGCATAAGAAGAGAGTTGATAAAGACATAAGGAAATTCAGTTTCCCAAACAGAGCAGTTGATCAGTGGAATGCATTACCGAATGAAATAGTGTGTGCCAAAACAATTCACAGATTTAAGGATATGTACGATAAATATGGTTTAAGATATGGGACAGTACGAGCTTGAATCATTCCTGTAAAGATATAATTAGGTAACACTAATTAGGTAGGTAAGAACCTATGTAATGCCCTGAAATTTTGTCACCGCCCTCAGTGTAATGCTGAGAATTTTAGAGATTATGGAAAATGGGGTAGTGTGATCTTATTAGAGAATTTTAGAGATGAAGAGAAATGGGGTAGCATGATCTTATTTGAGAATTTATGGGAAATGTGGTAGCGTGATCTTATTTGGGAGGGCGTGAGTAATTAGATATAAGCACACCTTGCCGGCCACTCAATCTCGTCTGTACCACTCCTTAAAGGATAGCAAAACTCGATCTTGAAATAACTTAACCTAACATTTACTAAGCATTAAGAACTGAGACAGATTTCTCTTCAAACTGTGCATGAACTCAAACGAGATAATAATGAGGATCTACATTACTAGAAATATGAAACTTTACAAGTTAAGTTAATATTGAAAGAATATTGATACATGTGGACATTAATTCTGTGGTCACAGTTGGACTCTCGGGAAGATTCAAAGAATATTGATACACATGAATATATTAATCCAGCAGTCACAGTTGGACTCTTCAGGAAGATTCAAAGAATACTGATACACCTGCATATATTAATCCCGTCGTCACAGTTGGACTCTTCGGGAAGATTCAAAGAATTCCACAAAGATATTCTCTTAACCCTCTCAGGGTCACTCACATGATTCGCATTTCATGTGGATTGTTCTAAAGATGTTCAGTCACGCGAATCGCGTTTCTAAGCACACAAAAATCGCCAAAAATTAAGTTTCTGGCAGATTTGCTTCATATTTTGACATGTCATAGCGAGTGCAGTGCTTTCCAATGGTAAGGCATTGGCAACACTGAGCTGCCTCACGGGGCCCAGCACGTAGCGATAAAACTCAGTCTCTTCCAAGCAGCCAGGCGCTGAGGTTGCATCGAGTGTACTGTCCCTTTAAACTCCTACTAATTCTCCCCCTCCTGCCCGAGCCGAAGCCCCTATGGACTCAGTGCGATAATCCAATATTTGTGAGCATATTTGTATGTGATATTGTCGATGGAACATAGAAATATGTCACGAAAAGGAATTGTATCCGTTATCAATCGTTAGGCTTCGAGGCAAAATGCGTGTTCCCTGTTGCGGGGTTTCGCCTCTCGCCCCCCCAAGGCCCTATGGCGTGATTACGAATACGTATATAATGAAGCCAATGCCTAAACTGTATTTTGTGTGAAAGATATTGTGGCTGGCTTGGTGAAATTATGGAACTAGTTAGCATTGTGGATGCCATGAACCATAGTGTGGAATGGGGCAGGCATCACATACAGTTTTTAAAGTCGGGAAGGGAGAGTTAGAGGTGTCTAGGGATGGAATTATTGTGATTCTGATAGTGAAAATGATTATGGAATTGTGTGAAATATATGTCAAACATGCCGCAGGTGTTCGTGAAGGAGTAGGGTGTGTGCCAGTACAATAGAGTTGCATCTTACTCTACCGGTGAAGGATGCTGAATCACAGTCACGTTGAACCATAGTAAGGAAGGGAATAATTGCAAAGGTTAGGGTGGAATCATTGTGGTAGTCATGTATTTGTGTATGATATTGTGTGAAGTGTAAGTGAAATGTGCCACATATCCTCGTGACAGCATAAATTATGGTGCGTAGCATAGGTTAGCAATATCTTAGTGGCATGTGTGCTGTGAAAGGTGACGATGCCAAGGAACGAGGGACGTCATTGAACATGTACTGTACCTTGGTCTGACATTTAGTGATAAAATTATACTTTATGTAAAATATAAGTGAACTGTGCCACGAGTGTTCATTTAGGTGTGTAGTGTAGGTTAGCAGTACTTTAGTGGCAGGTGTGCTTTGAAAGGTACTAATGCCAAGGAACGAGGGATGTCATTGAACAGGTACTGTACCTTGGCCTGACATTTAGTGATAAATTATGTGTAAAATATACGCGAACTGTGCTGCGAAAGTTCGTTTAGGTGTGTAGCGTAGGTGAGCGGTACTTTAGTGGCAGGTGTGCTTTGAAAGGTAACGATGCCAAGGAACGAAGGATGTCATTGAACAGGTACTGTACCTTGGTCTGACATTTAGTGATAAATTATGCTTTTTGTAAAATATACATGAACTGTGCTGCGAGTGTTCGTTTAGGTGCGTAGCGTAGTTGAGCGGTATTTTAGCGGCAGGTGTGCTGTGAAAGGTAATGATGCCAAGGAACGAGGGACGTCATTGAACAGGTACTGTACCATGGTCTGACATTTAGTGATAAATAATACTTTATGTAAAATATACGTGAACTGTGCCGCGAGTGTTTGTTTAGGTGCATAGCGTAGGTGAGCGGTACTTTAGCGGCAGGTGTGCTGTGAAAGGTAACGATGCCAAGGAACGAGGGACGTCACTGAACATGTACTGTACCAAGGTCTCACATTTAGTCATAAATAATACATTCATTCATTCATTCATTAAATAATACTTTATGTAAAATATACATGAACTGTGCCGCGAGTGTTCGTTTAGGTGCATAGCATAGGTGAGCAGTACTCTGGCGGCAGGTGTGCTGTGAAAGGTAATGATGCCAAGGAACGAGGGACGTCACTGAACATGTACTGTACCATGGTCTCACATTTAGTGATAAATAATACTTTATGTAAAATATACATGAACTGTGCCGCGAGTGTTCGTTTAGGTGCATAGCATAGGTGAGCAGTACTTTGGCGGCAGGTGTGCTGTGAAAGGTAATGATGCCAAGGAACGAGGGACGTCAGTGGACAGGTACTGCGCCTTGCAATGCCGGGCACCCACGAACGTCAGTGGATAGGTATTGTACCTTTCTAAAACAATTTTTGAAATTTATGATTCTCTTCTAAAATGTTTGTGATATGTGCCACGAGTGTTCGTGGAAAATATTGTATCATGTGTTGGGGGACCGTTTGGGGAAGGAGGGAAAAATATATATGTATATATATATATATATATATATATATATATATATATATATATATATGAGAGGGAGTATATCATGTGTGTCGTGAAACTTAGGGGAAGGAGGGCCAAAAAATAAAAAAAGTTATATATATATATATATATATATATATATATATATATATTATATATATATGGCACACACCCACGGACGCCAGTGGACAGTTATGAGAGTAATCTCACTTTGTCGGCCAAGTACTCGAAAACTATTGGATGTATGGATTTCCTGTATGAACCATGATAAAGAGCAGTAAATTCTACGTATGTTCATTTGCAGAATATAAGCCTTTGGGAACATTTTCTGTTGGAAAAGTTGGGGGAAGAGATTTTGTTTTTTTCCTCACAAGCGATAAAGTCGGAAGGGCTCGGAGAAGTATCTCACTTTGTCGGCCAATTGCTCGAAAAGTATTGGACGTATCGATTTTCTGTAAGAACCATGATAAAGAGCAGTAAATTTTACGTATGTACAAGACATAACAATGTAATATCTATGATAAGAATTCGTTGTTATGTAGGCGGGAATACTGCATATGCTATGCGCACATCACGAAAGTGACGTACTGACATGAGTTCCCCGTCGTTTTTGGCGATTTACTCAAAAACCATGAGGCGTATCGAAACCATTTGTAACTCTTTAGAAAGCTGGTGAAATTCTGCATAATATTATGCAATAAAAACATAACATGTTTGCGAGAAAATTTCAGAATTAGAGCTCCTTGAAATTTTTTCAAAAATGGCATTCAGGTTTTGGCTATTTTCTCGAAAACTACAAATCATATCACAACCAGATTTATCTCTTTAGAAAGCTGATGAAATTCTTTATCAAAACGTCTAATAACATTTTCTTGTATGATGGAAAACATTTGAATGGAGATGCTGGGAAATGAACGTGATGTAGCGAAATGTTTATTCACGGCCACCTAATGTTGTTTTATTCGTGTTTTCCTTTTTGTTGGTGGTGCTAGAACAAACATCGCCGAATGAGATGATATAGGTTTCATGGCAGTATACTGATGTTTGGGTGGCGAAAATATGGAGAGAATACATGTTATTTGCCGTGTGGGCAACCGGGTCGGTCGGCTTCACAGTAAAAAATCGTGCGCCGGAAAACTTACTGAAACTTTTCGTGCGCGAGAGGGTTAAGCTTAGGTAATATCATTAATACAATCTTTACAGTTCATTTAGCCATTAAATCTTATATTTAAGTTTAGTCTTAACTGATATTCATAATGTGAGCATAATTCTGTTATTGATAGTACTAAGTCAAGTATTGGTGCGAATATGATTAATTGTTATACATACGGACCAGCTCTTTTCTAACAAAGACGTATAACCGCGGAAGTTTAGTAGAGATTAAACATAGCGAAATGTCTTCCTTTGTATTCTGATCTTGAAATTTACACGTCATTGATAATAATATTCCCCTTTTGAACTATGCAGTGGTGAATTGAGTGTCCAAAGTAAGATTGCTGAAGATAGTTGTTTGTGAAGCGCGAAATTTGTGTTATTGAGTTATGTTTACAGTCACGTAGGCATATGTAACTGACATGGGTAATAAAACTGTTCGAAGTCCTAATTGATTTGGCTTCGTTATGATTAAAGTTCCTGCATGCTTAGTACAAAAATTTTAAACATCGTAAGTCATTTATCTACGTATGTTGAGTGCAAACGTATATCTCGTATTCTTTGGAGATCTAGTAGAAACAAAATATTACAAAGTAATTAGTTAAAGTTTTAGCTGATTCCCGAACACTGTCTTGGTGATTATCAAAGGCAGGGAGAGCTGTGCCAAGCAATGACACCACCGCTCCTCTTCATTGTTACAGGTTAGTGCCCGAACTCTCACCCCCCCCCCAACCTCTCTGCCTTGTGTGATAAGTCCTCATATACGTAAGTTAAATTTGTGTTATTTCCCTTGATCCCTCTTGTACTGAATAATGAGACCGTCGCTCCTCTTCATCGTTACAGAGATCGTCCGTGCAAGCCACTGCCAAACACCTCACATTAAATCACCCCTCCCCCCTTTTTTCCTAGTTCATGTAGCCTAAATAACAAATATACTGGCTGATCCATTATGATTACAGTTGATCTGATCACCGTTCATATAATTACTGTAACTTTACTGCATATGATTCATGAGTTATACGAGTTTAATCTTAAGATTACACTTACAATACTAACTTATACTAACTTATGCTAATACTTAAAATTTTGGCACTACACACACACACACACACACACACACACAGTACAAAACTCCTCACATCCCAACCGATCTGGTGCTGCAGGAAGATCATCGCCACTGGAGAAGTACGCGATATTCTTTATTTATTTATCTGTTTACCTCTGTTTATGTCAGTATATTTACATATACATGTATATTGTTATTTATCTCAACACAAAATGACATGGAAATAAGTAGGCTACAGCTGCAGTTTCAGTTGCTAGCAACAGGTTTAGTGGTCATGTGTGGTTTCTGAGAGGACTAAAAACAAAACAGAAGTAATTATATCAAATAGTTGTTGGTGTAAAACCAAAGAAAGTGTAGCTAGCAAGCATAAAAGTGTTAGTGCACTACGGGAAAATAACGTAAGTGAGCGAGACTAGGAGTCAGCACGAGGCAAAATACACAGTAGTTTTTTTCATTTTTCTCGAAAACTGTGAGGCCTAGGATCACTGTTCTTTACTGAGATGAAAGGGAATGAAATTGTACATAGAATTTTGAAATAAAAACATATAGGTGCCAAGAAAAGTTCTTCGCAAAGGCTCCCCGAATAAAAAAGTTGTTGTCTGTCGAAAATGGGGTTTACTTTTTCGCTTATTACTCGAAGACCATACCTCGCATCAAACTAGGACCTGACCCATTCGAAAGCTAATAAAATTTTCTTTCGATTGATGGTATAACATGTAGAGATTCATTGGTAAACATTCGACTTATGATGTTGGGAAGTGAAATCTATGATCCCGAATGTTTATTCTGAGGGCCCTAGCATACGTATAGTGTGTTATTTATTTATTTATTTTTTTTTGCTTATCGTGTAGAACAAACATTGACTTATTGGAATATGGGGGTTTTGCGGCAAAATAAATATGTTTCGGTGGTGAAAATCAGCCGAAAATACACATTTTTGGAGCGTGTGGCATTCAGGGGGGGGGGGAAGCTCGTGCGTCATATCCCAGAAAACTTAAAAACTTATCTGCGCGCAAAGGGGTTAATCTTCAAGTTAGGTCCTAGGTTAGGTTAGGTTAGGTTGGGTTAGCTTGGTTTGGTTTAAAAAAATAGTTTTTTCAATGAATATTAGATTCAAATTAATCACACTATAAACCATTAAAAAATGAAAATTTTAAGCTTCAGTGTGAGTTAGGTGTAATTCTAGAAATCTGACAAAAATGTACCCTCTTGGAAATTTTAGTAATTATAGGCCTAGATGCATATACACAGCCTGTATATGTTTAAAAAAAAAAAAAGCTTGACATAAAATGCATAATTGACAGTATATTTATGCCAGAAGAAAAGTTAGCTTTTACAATTCATCTGAAACATAACACTGGGACAAATTTAAATTAAGGCCATTTATTTCATGCTGATGAATACCACAACATAAAACTTAAAGACTTCAACAACATAATTTTAATGATATTGCATTTTAAATTAACAAGAAAGTCATCGTACATACAAGGGCTGTTGATATAAGCACAGTACCGTACTTATCCTCTCAATGGTGATTAAAGTATTTTTGTACCCAGTAAGATATATCTGTTTTACTGGCGCATATATTGGCAGTTTGGCTTTCAGTGGAGCAATAAAACTGGAAGCTATACATAGTAGTACTGTACTAGTAATTATGCTTTAGTTGTAACTGAGACATAGTTTTGTTTACAGACTGACAGTGGTATATTACAGTTTTACAATGAAGTGTTCAATAGTGTTCTGTACTGCACTACTATTAAAGTGATCCACCATGACACAAATATCAGTTTCAAATGAATCACACTGAAATACACTGAGAAAATAAAAATTTAAGTTTTAACCTAACCTAACCAAACCTAATCTTACCTAACCTTACTTAACCTAACCCAACTCTCAGTATGACCAGACATGTAATTTAATCAGTTTTATTTACAATTCAAACATTCTTGATCATCACTGTTATGGAGAATATAGATTATGTCCAATTTCATTTGGGTGAACCTCTGGAATAATACCAAAACAAGGTTTGTGACACGGACCCCCCCCCCTTTTCCCACGCACACACATGGCCATGTGGGTCTTGTGCTCCGTGACATTAACATAATTAGGATATCCCAAGACGTCTGCAGCCACAAAGAATGATTAATATGCTCGTATCTATTCACAAATCATTAGCTCACCTGATATGAAATGCTTGCTACAGAGCCAGGTGTAGGCTGTCGGCTGCCAATTTTCCCTCTTCACGTCACCTATCCACTTACGTCGCCTTTCCTCATTGGCTGGGAACCGGTAAAAGTGTACACCACTTCCGGTATTCTGCCTTGTCTTACAGCCGAAGGCACAGCAGTGGAATACCATTGTGGAATCTGCAATTGTCTCTCTCTAGACTTATGATAATTTGCCGTCCAGTGTGCCGCCGTAAACAAAAGTCACATGACTCGTGACTCATATGGAAAAGATCTATTGACACGGTGGCGTCGACATGTTGTCATTAGTCCTGCTGCTGATGCAGTACTGGAGTGACTAATGGATCCATCCTTCGAAAATTTTTGTCTTCTTAACTCTGACCAAACTCCTCTCCCTTCACCTCCAGCCAGAAACCCTGCTTTTGATTCTAAGCAACCTCCTTTCCCTTCACCTCCAGTCCCAAACCCTGGTTTTAACCTTGACCAACCTCCTCCCCCTTCATTTCCAGCCCCAGACCCTGCTTTTGACCCTGACCAACTCCTCCCCCATCTTCTCCAGCTCCAAACTCTGCTTTTGACCCTGACCAACCACCTCCCCATTCACCTCCAGCCCAAACCCTGCTTTTGAGCCTGACCAACCTCCTACTATCACTCCCCCATTCTAATGCCGAAGTTGAAAGATTGTTCAGTGAGGTAAACATTGTGAAAACGAAGCTCAGGAATCGTTTAAATACAACATCTGTAAGTGCTATTATTTCCGTGAAAAGTGGGTGGAAGAGGGTTGGTAAATGCAGCCACTCGTACCACTTGCCTAACTCTGTGTTACAAGAGATAGGAACACTGGCAGCCTATAAGCCTACTTCAATTATTTCTGGAGAGTAAGACTGTAGGCCTAGCACTTCAGCAGCTGTGTTGGTGGATACAGCTGATGACGAGGAAGAGGATGGTATCCTATTTTCTCTTTAGGTGAGTAGCCTAACAAATACGCATTATTACATATTGCTTTATGTTAATCTTGGGTATTATGTAGGCAATTTCACATTTTTTTTTTTTTTTTAATGTGTCCGACTCCGGGCATAGGCATCACAGCCTGCTATCAAGGCCCAGCAGTCCTCCTACATACCATACACCTCTACATGTCACCACTTCGGCGCTAACACCCGCCGTCCATATTGAATACATGCTAGGGCTGTCTCATACAGGTCTGGTGTATTGGTATTAGCGGGGGTATTTTTACGACATGTCAGCGGGTCTTCTGGTAGATCAGTAAAACCTGATTTAATGAAATTCAAATCCTTAAACTGTTCCCTGCCCCAGCCGGGATTCGAACCTGGGTCCGTAAGGACTGCAGGCCACCTCTCTACCGATTGAGCCAGTACAGCAGAATATCATCATCCACAGTTGGCATCCCTGATTCTCGGTCCTTCTGTGTTTTGGTTTGTCTGGAGCAAGGTTACGGACTCCTGCCTGGAGCTTTCCTTCTCCTAGCCCCTTTATGAGTTATTGCACCAACTTTTATTCCCCTAAAAGGTATTTTGATTGTATTGTGCCTACATTAGTAATGTTTTGAAAGTGATATCTGCCCTGGAAATTGTGATATGAGAAGAGTGCAGAGCAGCTGTGTGTGAGGATGTGCAGAAACATCTGTTGTCAGCAGTTTGACACCCTGGGATAAGGTTAGCGAGTCAACCTCGATTTAAAAAAAAAAAAAAAAGTATCGACACCCTTTCAGTGTGAAACATTATGATACACAGAGTATGATTTTTCGAAAATAACACGGATATGTTTGTATTGCAGTTGTGACAGAGTTTCCAGTTAGTAATATCTAATCCCACACTTTCATGCGGTATTGCATTATAATGGCATTGTTCACAACACGCACATGTGTGAAGAAGCATTTCACATCTTATCAAACCCCAGGGAGCCGATACTTTTTTTTTTTGTGGTTACACCACCGTGATACAGGAACTGTTTTGTAATTATGAAATAATGTGATAAATTCTTATCCTATACAGTATCGTCCTAACACCTAGGGGTTAGGGTGGTCAAAGGGCAACTGCATTATTTAATTCCTTGAAATGTTCATGTGATATTTTTTTTTTAAATTTTCACATTAAAGTATATTACTTTTATTTCTTTGCTTGAAACTACCTGAATGCTCCAACACTTTCAGGGAAGCAAGTCTTGGAACAAGTCTTGGGGCAAGTCTTGGTGCAAGTCTTGATATAAGTTTGGTAGTGGACTTCAACCAAGTCCTGGCAGAGTATTTTACTTCTGACACTGGGTCCAGCATGGCCATTGTCTGCTTTTCAAATATTCTTCTAGTCTTGCCTAGACCTGGAACAACTTCAATCTCCCTGTTGTCATCTAGCATGTGTGGAGAAGCAGTACATAAATAAAGGACCAACATCTACAGTAAGGTGTTTCGTCGACGTCCTGCATGACCCTACTCTCCTTCCCAGTAAGTACAATAGAACATTTTCAGACACCAAGAATTTGGTGATCGATATATCAAGTGGTCAACGCTACCATGTATTTCATGTACCCTTCAACAAGTTATAGTGTGGACACCCCTATATATTATGTCCATTTATTATTATTTTAATATGTAATACTAATAACAGTTCCTGAAATATTTCATGTTCATGAACCTTAAATTTAAATGTACTGATCACTTATTATATGTAAGTGATTTTTTTTTTTCAGTACACAAGGATTTGGATTAACCACATTAAGCATTAAAATAATCTTTAAGACAGTATATAAAATATACTGTAATCCATATATATTTTTATTTTGGTGGCCAGTCTCAAATATAATGCATTTCCTATTAAAACAACTGAATCAACGGGAATCAGAACTGCGTCAAAAAATGCAAATGGGTCTGTTTATTTGGAGAACAGTTTAACCAATGTCTTGAACTACAATGTACAGTAGGTAACGATGAGCCAAAAGTTATCTGCTTTGTTATTTAGGAAAACGAAAGCCTTCTACAAAATCCACCAACTCCAAAGAACGTAAGAACTGGTTACCAGAATTGTTCTGACAGAAAGGATGAGAGATAACAGGAAAAGAACGGAGTAGACACAAAAAACGATTGATAAAGATAAAGGAAGAAGTAGGTAACTCTACATATGGCTGGTATGGAGGACATATTGATGGTAGGGTGGAGGTGGGGGTGTCCAGGCCATATACTGCATATTATAATGAGCACTGCGGCTTCTTGTCATTTGAATTACTCTCAGGACTTGCTGTGAGGGGTATCTATTTATACACTAATAATATTTGCAGCTTCTCCCCGCTTGTCGTGCAAGGCGACTAAAAGGGTTGGCGGAGGGTTAGTGCCCCTCCCCGGAAAATAACTAACTAAAAAGACGAACAAGAAGCCTCGGACAAGGACTGACCAAAAGATGACGACCAAGGACCGGACAAAGGACATGGTAATCGCAACATGAAAGGTAAGAGGTGCGAATGATGAGGTGAAGGAGAGAGAGATTGTCCAGGTGCTTGAGGGTGAGAAAGTTGATGTACTGTATGTGGAGTATCTATCTATCTATCTATCTATTGCCAGACGCCTCAATCCCGTTTGGGGTGGCCACAAACAAATCGCCTCCAAGTCGCCCTGTCCCCCGCCATTTCACTCCCCTGCTCCCAACTCACACCCCCCTCTCTCATATACCTCTCCACCCCATCCCTCCATCTCATCCTCGGCCTCCCCCTCCCTCTTTCCCCCTCCACCTCACTCACATACACTCTCTTCGTCAGTCTTTCACCCTCCATCCTCTCCACATGGCCAAACCACCTCAGTGTGTTCCTCATAACGCTTCTTATCACGTCCACATCAACACCACAACGCTCCTTTATATCCTCATTCGTCAGCCTGTCTCTCCATGTGACTCCACAGGCTCCTCTTAAATAACTCATTTCCACGGCTCTCACTCTTGACTTGTGTCCTTCCAACAACGTCCAAGCTTCATTTCCGTACGTTAGAGTTGGTATCACAATACTGTCATGTAGTAACTTTTTCACTTCCATGCTCACTTCCCTGTTTCTTATTACTGCTTTCAAAGAACCAGCAACCTTTCTTCCCTGCTGTACCCTTTCAAGCACTTCACCCTCCAAACCTCCATCCTTACTCATCACACTACCCAAGTACTTAAACGTACTCACATTTTCCAATTCCTCACCATCCAACCTCGCTGTACATTCACTGACTTCACCTCTCTCAAAGACCATCACTTTACTCTTCCCTACATTCACCTTTAGATTCCGTTTCTTACACACTCTCTCAAACTCATCCACCAAGCCTTGCAGCTTGTGGAAGTGTGCATGTGGAGTAACTGAAACTAAATGGGGAGGTGAGAGTGTGAGAGAATAGGAGTATGGATGGGGTATATGTGCAGGAGTAGGTGAGAATGAGAGAGCAAAAGAAGGAGTGTGTATAGTTGTCAGTAAAAGATGGAAGAAGAACATAATAGAGTATGGATCAATTGGGTCAAGGATTGTGTGGGTAAGATTGAAAGATGGAATACAAATGTGGCCGATTGTGTGCGTGTATGCGCTAATGCAAGATCATGCAAGAAGAGTGAGAGAAGAGTTCTGGACAAAAGTGGAAGTGTGCATGGAAAAGTTCGGAAGGAATGAGAAAGAGTTTTTGATCGGCGATATGAATGGTAAAGTAGGGAATGTGAAGGTGGATGGAATAATTGGTGAGTGGGGTGTGCCTGGTGAGATAGATGAGAATGGGAGTGAGTTAGTGGACATTTGCGCTGGGAGGGGGTTGGTGATAGCCAATACCCACTTCAGGCACAAAATGATCCACAGGTATACATGGCAAATGATGAGAAGGGAGGGTGGTGAACTAAATGAAAGGAAGGCAATGATTGATTATGTGAGTGTGGATGAAAGGATGCAAAGATGTTCAAAGGATACAAGAGCTTTTAGAGGTTCGGGGAGTGGACTTTCTGACCACTACTTGGTGATGGTCAGAATCAAGATCCAAATAAGATGGAAAAATATAAGAAGGGAAGGACGGGAAGAAGGGGTTTTTGCAAGGAGAGTGGAAAGGTTACAAGAGGATGAGAAAAAGGCAGAATATAAGAGAGAAGTGGAGGAACGATGGGGCAAATATGAATTGGAGCAGATGGGGGACGTGGAAGGTGTGTGCAGGATATTCACAGAAGAAATATGTGCAGCATGTGATGTGGTGTGTGGGATGAAGAGAAGATGAAGGGGGGTACAAGGAACAGCATGGTGGTCTGAAGAGGTGAGACAGGCTGTGGCACAAAAGAAGAAAGCATATAATGAATGGATGAGAAATAGGGGGGTGGAAGAAGTTAAGAGGCAGAAGAGAGAGTTATATGTTGAAAGGAAGAGAGAGGTGAAAAGATTAGTAAGAGAGAGTAAGAAGAGAGTGGAAGAGGAATTTGGAAGGAATCTGAGTGTAAAGTGGAGAGACTGTAAGAAAATGTTCTGGAAAGAGGTGAAGAGAGTAAGACAGGGTGGAAGTGAAGTTAGCAGGGGAGTGAAAGATAAAAACGGTAGATTACTACCTTCATCGCTAGCTTCCTTTCTGGTCGTTCTATAGCCGCTGTTGTAGACGGCCATCGTTCTTCTCCAAGATCTATCAACAGTGGTGTTCCTCAGGGCTCTGTCCTATCACCAACTCTCTTCCTTTTATTCATCAATTATCTAAGCTGTACATCTAACCCTATCCACTCATACGCTGACGACTCCATCCTTCACCTTTCCATTCGGTTCCCGCAACGCCCATCTCAACAGTTACTTCAAGAAACAAGGGATGAGGCTATGGCACACCTAATGTCTGACTTGGCTCATATCTCTGACTGGGGTAAAAATAATATGGTTGTCTTTAATGCATCTAAGACTCAGTTCTTACACCTATCAACCCGACAAAATCTTCCACAGGTATACCCACTAATGTTTAATAATATTCAGCTTAATCCTGCATCATCCTTGAACATGCTTGGGGTTTCATTTACTCGAGACTTATCTTGGAAAGATCATATTACATCTCTTGTAAAATCAGCTTCCAAGAGATTGGGTGTGCTAAGCCGACTCCGCTCTTTCTTTACCCCTGCACAATTGTTGACTCTATACAGGGGTTTTATCCGCCCCTGTGTGGAGTACAACTCTCATGTGTGGGGAGGCTCCCCACATACAGCTCTTCTCAATAGGGTGGAGTCAAAGGCTTTTCGTCTCATTAACTCTCCTCCTCTTACTGACTCCCTTCATCCTCTGTCTCTTCGCCGCACTGTTGCATCTTTATCTCCTTTCTATCGCTACTTTAATGGTCACTGCTCCTCTGAACTGTCTGCTTGCATTCCTCCACCTCTACGACGGGCGCGTAGCACCCGTCTGCAGCAAACTCTCATCCCTTTTCTGTCCACCTCTCTAATGCAAGAGTTAACCGTTACTCCCAGTCTTTCATTTATGCAACAGGTCAGCTCTGGAACTGTCTCCCTCTGTCTGTATTTCCTGCTGCCTATGATCTCCAGTCTTTCAAACGTAGTGTGTCCAGGCATCTCAAAATGATCGGATCTTGAATTTGGCTCTCTATTGTACTTTGTTTTTCTCTTGGAGGGAACTGTTACTGCGGGCTCATGGCCTTTGGTTCCTTCTTCCTCGCATTAAAAAAAAAAAAAGATGGAGAAAACACTTTAAGGAACTTCTGAACACAGAGGATGGAAGTAATGCAAGTATAAGTGGCTGGGGAATGGCTGGGAGAAGGAGGGAGGTGAGAAGACAGGAAGAAATCAGTAGGATAGAAGTTGTGGAAGCAATGATGAAAGTTAAATTGGGGAAAGCCCCAGGAATTGATGGAGTGTGTGGTGAAATGCTGAAACATGGGGGAGAGATAGTAGTAGAATGGATGTGGAAGATGTGCAGATTGGCCTAGGAGGAAGGTAGAGTCCTGGAGGACTGGAAGTCAGGTATAATTATTCCCTTGTACAAAGGAGAAGGGGAAAAAGAAGTGTGCTGTAAGCATAGGGGCATTTGTCTTCTTAGTATAATAGGAGAAGTGTATGGTCGGATACTTATTGACAGAGTTAGAGAAAGAACAGAGGAATTAGTTGGAGAAGAGCAGGGAGGCTTTAGGAAGGGAAGAGGTTGTGTAGATCAGATATTCATTCTTAGATCTTTAGTGGAAAAATTTCTAGAGAAGAGAAAGAAGTTGTATGCGGCTTTCATGAATTTGGAGAAAGCATATGATAGGGTCGATAGACAAGGAATATAGAAAGTATTAAGAATATATAGAGTAGATGGGAAGTTGTTGAATGCTGTGAAGAGTATGTATGATGGTGCTAATAAGGCTGTAGTGCGTGTGGATGGTGAACTGAGTGAATTTTTCTCTTTGAAGGTTGGGTTCAAACAGGAATGAGTCATGTCTCCATGTTGTTCAATCTGTACATAGATTGGGCAATAAAAGAGGTACAAGGTAGGGTAGTGGATATTGGCCCTGGTGAGAGAGGGTAGTGTTTGGAAACTCCCTACACTGTTGTTTGTAGATGATACTGTGTTGTTGAGTGAAGATGAAGGGGAGCTGGAAGACTTGGTGGATGAGTTTGGGAGAGTGTGTAAGAAACGTAATCTAAAGGTGTATGTAGGGAAGAGTAAAGTGATGGTCTTTGAGAGACGTGAAGTCAGTATGTGTACGGTGAGGTTGGATGGTGAGGAATTGGAAAATGTGAGTACGTTTAAGTACTTGGGTAGTGTGATGAGTAAGGATGGAGGTTTGGAGGGTAAAGTGCATGAAAGGGTACAGCAGGGATGAAAGATTGCTGGTTCCTTGAAAGCAGTGATAAGAAAGAGAGAAGTGAAAAAGTTACTACATGACAGTATTGTGATACCAACTCTAACGTATGGAAGTGAAGCTTGGACGTTGTTGGAAGGACACAAGTCAAGAGTGAGAGCAGTGGAAATGAGTTCTTTAAGATGAGCCTGTGGGGTCACATGGAGAGACAGGCTGACAAATGAGGATATAAAGGAGCGTTGTGGTGTGGATGTGGATGTGATAGGAAGCGTTAGGAGGATTACACTGAGGTGGTTTGGCCATGTGGAGAGGATGGAGGGTGAAAGACTGACGGAGAGAGTGTATGTGAGTGAGGTAGAGGGGGGGATGAGGGAGGGGGAGGCCGAGGATGAGATGGAGGGATGGGGTGGAGAGGTATATGAGAGAGGGGGGGGTGAGTTGGGAGCAGGGCAGTGAAATGGCGGGGGACAGGGCGACGTGGAGGCGATTTTTTTGTGGCCACCCCGAACGGGATTGAGGCGTCTGACAATAGATAGATAGATAGAATAGTAAATGACTGATAAGTGGTAATATTAGCCTTCGAATCTCCTATTCCAGCATTCCATGATGTACAGGGTGTCACAGAAATTTGTTTACAAAAGTACAGATGTACCTAGTCTATCAGAGGAATAACGTCTTTGTTATGGGAACTGCTTAATTTTGTAACTGATGCTGCAGATAAGAACTCTGGACATCTCCAAAACTATTGGAAATGTACAGACGTCGGAATAAGTTCGTTTCCTTTTGCGTGGACTAAGGTGTTTGTAACACTGCACGGTGGAGAGGTATCCCCTCCTCCTCCCTTCCCTGTAGTCCCACGCTCCCCCCCAACCCCCCCCCCCCACTTTTCTCTCCGACCCCATAACCCCACCTGGTACCCTCCATACTCTCGCTCACAGCCAGCTCGGGGTTACCGTACTTCTGGCACCTCTCTAATATCGTGTAATCCAACTATTAAAGGAATACTACAGTATTTATCATAAACATCTCTTTCGACCGCCATCTCCCACACATCTCGTTTCCGTATAGAATATTTTATTAAATAGTTTATATCTTGAAGCTACAAGTTACTGTCTGGAAGTATTACCTTACACATTTCGTAATGGAAAAGGGCTTAGCACGGAATAATAAACTTTCCTACCTCTATTTTTGCCTTAGTTTCATTTCCATCTAGACATGGTATGACGGAATTTAAGATTCTCTAGATGTTTTTCTAAAATTATACAAAATACTAATTATGACCAATAGATTTGTCAGGTGACAAATTATTTTAGCGCAGATGGCAGTAGAGCCTTACAGTATATAGTTTCTGGTCTAGCTTATGTCAGTTGTAGAATGAAAAAAATATATGCTACATACTTTTTCATTATAATTTACATGCAGTATGTGCCAACAATCGTATTATCTTCTTCAAAGGCAAAGGTGGTAAAAATGGTTTAACATAAAACATTTACTAATACTTCAAAGGCAAAGGTGGTAAAAAATGTATTAATATAGAATTTTACACAAAACAGTATAATTTCAATACATTTACATTTTAATGTATAGGCAAGCCGTAATATGTAGGCGTTCAGAAACATCATTTTGATCCACCACATATTAACATATTACCAATATACACAAGAGATAAGTGATTAATGAATCATGAATTTATTTTAACTGTACTTTACTGACTCGAAAGTAATGACGCGTGTTTCATTCATATATTATAGGCCTTGTGCAAACAACCTCGTTGTGTTTTAATAGCCAATCCATCCTCCCTCCTTGGCCAAGACCTCCGCGAGTCTACGTGGCATTGATGACACCGTGTTGTAGATGATGTGGTGGTTAATACGGAACCTTTCTCATTCAGCCATAGTGTGTTGAAGGAGGGCCTGGGACGTCCTCTCTTGACCTTGTTCCCATGACTGCACAATACACCCCCAACAGTTTTTTATCGGATTAAGGTCGCAGCTCTTACTGGGCCAATCCAGAAGGTCGATGTCCCGTTGTTCATCAAACCACCGCCGGATGATATGAGCAGTGTGGATGGGACTCCTATCCTGTTAAGAAAGATCATATACATATAAAACACGATGGTGCAAATATCATCAATAATCCATTGTATTATAGTTTTCATTATATAATAAACATATTACCATACATAATTATAATGTATATAAATAATGTATTAACACCAGTGTCCTGTCGAACCAATATGCATCCAAGACTTTGTCCTTAAATATGTTAATTGTGCATCTGTTTAACTGACAAGTACCATATGAGTTACTTTAAAATCTACATAATAAAATGCGTTTTAATTAGGTATAATTGTCACATAATATGTGATATGATATGATGTAAGCTTTTTTTTTTTTTTTTTTTTTTTTTTTTTTTTTTTTTTTTATGTGTCCGACTCTGGGCATAGGCTTCACAGCCTGCTATCAAGGCCCATCAGTCCTCCTACATACCATACACCTTTACATGTCACCACTTCGGCGCTAACACCCACCGTCCATATTGAATACATGCTAGGGCTGTCTCATACAGGACCGGTGTATTGGTATTAGCGGGGGTATTTTTACGACATGTCGGCAGGTCTTCTGGTAGATCAGTAAAGCCTGATTTAATGAAATTCAAATCCTTAAACTGGTCCCTGCCCCAGCCGGGATTTGAACCTGGGTCCGTTAGGACCGCACGCCACCTCTCTACCGGTTGAGCCACCGCCTCCCCTACATGATTTACCTGCATGAACAAAATCCTCTCTGGGTAGGGCAACGCCATTGCTCGCACAGTAGGCACCATCACCTCTTCCAGTATTTCTAAATGCTTGTCCGCTGTGAAGCGTCCCTCAATGCTGTCCAGTTCCCCTGCACCGTAAAGATGGATCCATCCCCACACGTTGCACGTTACGTGTCCACTCCTTGTGATATCATAAATATTAATATGATCATATCTGGTTCCAGGTTGCCGGTAGCAATGTAGAGGGCCATGTGTCGTCGATGAAAATGTCTTTTTCATCCAAGATAATAACCCTTCCCCAGTAATCCAAACCATCGTTTATATGAGCTTGAGCAAAAGCCATCTGGTTTGCACAATGATTGTCTGTTAGTCTTTCCTTCTTTGCAGGGATCCGGTGGGTTATTCCAGCCCGTTTCAGTCGGTCTCGTACTATATCATCTGATACATCAAAGGGTAGAGAGTCCCTGATGGCCCTGGCATTGTTAATTGGGGTATTAGTTGCCTCAAGAATGATTGTCCGGTCTTGTTCTCGGGTAGTCTTTCTTGGTACTCCACATCTTGGTTTGTCACACAGATCTCCCGACTGTTGCCACCTTCTCCACCACTTCCTGATGGTTGGCCATGACAAACCTAGTTCCCTTGCACAGTCGTCCGTTGACATTGCCAAACGTATCAGTCCAACTATTTGCCCCCGGAGAGCAACTTTGTCATGTAGCCGAGCCTGAGCCATAATAAGCGCGATATGGATACTCAATGCGGGTGGGTTCGGTAGCTTTATGAGAGAGAGAATTCTACACCCTTGACAATGCTTCGGTATGAACCTTTCGAGTTTCAATGGTAAATGAATCAGTATGAAGCGCTCTAGTCATCCTAATACTCGTATGCACGGTTTTCGGCGAATAGTTTATATTAATGCATTCCTCTCTCTCTCTCTCTCTCTCTCTCTCTCTCTCTCTCTCTCTCATATACAGTACTTATATATATATATATATATATATATATATATATATATATATATATATATATATATATATATATATATATATATATATATATTGCCAGACGCCATAATCCCGTAAGAGGTGGCCATTTGCCTTTGAGTTTTTTGTTTTACGGGGAGGGGCACTAACCTTCCACCAACCCACTTGTTGACACGTAGCGAGCACGTATGGTTTGGCTATATGGTTACCACCCAGAGTTGTAAATGGTTTCTTGGCTTACAGGAAACCATTTGGCTTGTCACTCAATGTAGAGCCACCCTTAAAGGAAACAAAAGCAATAAGGACAGGAAAGATGGGAGAAATAGGAAGAGAGGAGGACAGACACAGAAAAAGAATGATAATGGCTAAGGAAGCAATAGGCAGCACTACACCAAGTGAGTGGATAATGGTCGCCACCACCTACCACCAGTACACACACACACACACACACACACACACACACACACACACATATATATATATATATATATATATATATATATATATATATATATATATATATATATATATATATATATATATATATATAAACAGAGTGTGTATAGGCTATTGCAATAGTAATTTCTGGCGCCTGAGATCTATTTCGATATCCCAGTGGTCGCAGCAGTTTTGGAGATCGTGGGAACGGCATGTCTCTTTCTCACGGAGTCGTATCTTTTATCTAATATACTGGGGAGTTATTGGTTACTCTGACAGAGGTGGGAGGAGTGACATGGGTAACCTATAGAGATTCGGGCTTGTGGGATGACATCGGCTGTTGAAAAAGTCGGCGTTACCAATACCTACACACAATAGTCCGCTGGATTAGTCCTCAAAATCGCTAGATAGTTGCTATATGGCATAAAATGCTGGAATCTCTGTTGACAATTAGGTGCATCCCTTCAAATGTAGAATAAGATGGCTTAATTCCCGAGAAAGTAGCTAGCATTCATGTCACTTGATGTCATATTTTCCGCTAGATTGAAGTAATTATTTCTAGTTCTAGCGGTAACTGAACTACATTGGCAACACTACACACTGTAGGAGCATCGAGCGGTACGATGTCCATGGGTGACCTTGGCTGGTGATGGGGCATATAATTATGCCCGCAGGTGTGAGGAATAGAAAAGAACCCACTCTGGGGTTTTGTGCAACATCTCCACCCACACCCACACCCTTGTCCTAACCAGCGGAAATTAATGACGTCACCGTAATTGATAAGGTGCGATATCCCAATGGTCGTAATCAGAATACGCTATACGTGTGTGTGTGTGTGTGTGTGTGTGTGTGTGTGTGTGTGATTCCGTCCCTGTTGTAACATCGTTCCATTTTTTCACCTGCGTGTTTTCCTCCTCTCTGCTTCAGTTTCTCGTCTCACTTTTTTTTATCAGTATTTCTCCTGATTGTTCTTACCATTTCAAGTCTCTCTCTCTCTCTCTCTCTCTCTCTCTCTCTCTCTCTCTCTCTCTCTCTCTCACTTCCTGAGTTGCTGTGGAATTTTGGTCGCTTGAAAAAGACATACGTCTACTTAAAAAGAGTTCAGGAGACTAAGGTATCAGGTTCGCCTGGGGGCTGTGGGGACTTTTTTTTAGCAGAAACTCGTAGACTACCAGGTCAGCTCATTAAAGTGTTTAAAATCTGAATGGGTTTCACAATCATTACATAGAAAGTTGCTTACTCTTAACACGGACTCGGCACACAACCATGGCTGGAAGCTGTAAATGAAAAAATTTACCAGCAGAATTACCGGTACGTGAAAACTTTTTCACATGCAAGACCTGCTCCACATGGAACTGACTCAACATGGACGTTGTTAACACTACAGTAGAGAAGTTTAAGGGATTCATCAGCAGGAACTTACACTAGAATAAATGTAAATTGAATATGCATTCCGAGGCAAACAAGAAGTATCTCCACGGTATGGGCTGCATAGTCAATGAGATCCTAACTATTCCTTGTAACTCCTCTCTCTCTCACTCTCTCTCTCTCTCTCTCTCTGTTCGTGTGTGTGTGTGTGTGTGTGTGTGTGTGTGTGTGTGTGTGTAAAAGAGGTGTCTACTCCAGCAACATTTAATCACAGCAGATTTATTGTGTGTGTGTGTGTGTGTGTGTGTGTGTGTGTGTGTGTGTGTGTGTAAAACAGGTGTCTACTACCGCAACATATAATCACAACAGATTCTGTGTGTGTGTGTGTGTGTGTGTGTGTAAAAGAGGTGTCTACTACCGCAACATTTAATCACAGCTGATTTATTCTCTCTCTCTCTCTCTCTCTCTCTCTCTCTCTCTCTCTCTCTCTCTCTCTCACTCTATAGTAAACTTTTTCCTATCTTGATTTATGATATATACTGCACTATTCATATATTAGTTGTTCGGACTACACGTAATTTGAGAGGTGCCAGAAGTACGGTAATCCCTAGCTGGCTATGAGCGAGAGTATGGAGGGTACCGGATGGGGTTAGGGGGTCGGAGAGAAAAGTGGGGGGGTTGGGTGGGAGTGTGGGACAATGAGGAAGGGAGGAGGAGGGGATACCTCTCCATCGAGCAGTGTTACAAACACGGGAAAGGAAACGAACTTATTCCGACGTCTGTACATATATACGTGAGCCAACGCCATCATTGATTGCTCGTGAAATCAATGTGCAGCTAACTTACCTAAAGTTGAAGAGTTTTCCAGACATAATTGAAAAACATTATAATGGCTGGAATCTCCGGTTTATCACTTCCCAATTCTTCTTTGCAGGTCCTCAGTTTGGCACTGAGGCCTACAATGTCGTTTATCTTCGAAGCATCAAGATAGGGAAGGAAATCCTAGATGTAATTTTACTTTTTTTCCCTAACAATTGTCCAGTACACTCCTAGGCCTGCATCCCGCAAGTTTGTCAAAATGTTGGGCAATGCCTTCCTCGTCAAATACGGGTATGTATGGCCACTCATCTTGCAACACTGTAATTGAGAGACCTTTTTCAACTCTGTCCTTTCTCTGTAGTATATAGCAGAGGGACTGGTCTCTGCTGATACCATCACTCCAGCCCTGGCCGCAGCTGGCAAGGGCTTGCAGAGTTTCTTAGCATTAAGTATTTCTTGTGTCTAACCATTGAGGAAATCCTTTGGCCAGCAATTAATGCATCGGTACGTGGTGGCACTTCATTTCCTCTCTGGTTGTATGGCTGAGTTATAGGTTTCTTCGGAAGCCCTCCTGGTTCGTTTCACACCATTCAAGTCAGAAATGGGTCTTAGATTATTTTCAACCCTGTTGACCAACTGACATAGAAGTGAATCATGTCCTTTTCCTATAGAACCTCCATCACTTACATCTTTGAAAGATTTAGAGTATTTGGAAACAGTTTCATGGGCAATGTTGTCTAATTCTGGCAACTTCACAACCTTCATAATGCCATCCACCACGACCCGAGCCATTTCTCGATGCAGTGCAGGATGTGGCCTTTCCTCCTCTCGGCGTGCCTTCTTACGAATCTGTGACATCGTCTCCCATGGTATTTGATATTCACGTGACCAGTTTGGACAGGTATTTGGCGAGAGTATGACTAGACTGGAACTGCTGCTGCTTCAACCAAACGTTGATGACAGAGGAGTAGTTGGGTTGCTTGTAGGAATAACTTGAGATTCAGTTGCTTTTCCTGAATGCAAAAAAATAATAATAATAATAATAATAATAATAATAATAATAACTTCAGTGCAATTCAGTGGGGAGTTAATAAGAGGGAAATTTTTAAAAAATCAGGTATCAAATCATTTAATAACTTGACACACAGAGTGACAAGCGTTAACCTTTAACATGCAGAATTCATGTGACAAATTCTTTAGTCCAGGATGAATTAGTTTGTGAAGAAAACCCCCCAAACTGTGTACATGTGCATGGTAGAAAATTAGGCCACCTAGTACCTACAATATATTGGTATACTTAGTATTGACACAGATTGTTAATGGTGCATTCTATTCAGACTTTGACCTACCTTCCAAGGTCAAATTTATCTATTTGGCGATGTAAATTTTGTTATGGACCTACTGGAATTTCTCTGGATGTGGAGGTATGAAAGCATTCAGCTGAAAGTAAATCATATTTTATTATCCGTGTAACAGCAAATGCAGAATGTGCATACCGTCATTGACATCAGTGATCAATGAAATGAGGTCCTGCACTAAGGAAGGGGAAACACGCCACCGGGCCAAACACGGTTTTATGTTGGATACCATTTTTCACTCGTCCTCTACACGTCTGTACTGGATACTGTATATCTTCCTTCCTAGACTGTAAGTAAGGTTCCAAGTTTCCCCCCAAAAACACTGGGAGTTCGCTTTCTGGGTGGGAGGACAGACCGAGTGGTGTTCACACATAAGAGGGGGAAACATCCCATCACTGAATGAGGAGGCGCATGACCAGTAATCGCTGTCGCTACTAGCTGCCACCTCTACTCTCGGTCAACCCCAGCCCCGTCTTCTTACCAGCCACAGCCAGTCAGTCTCCTTGCCATTGTTTCTCTCTCTCTCTCTCTCTCTCTCTCTCTCTCTCTCTCTCTCTCTCTCTCGATGCATGAGAAGGTGACTTCATGTTTCTCTTTCACTGGCTCTGGATTATTTTTTTACTTACAGTGGTGTCTTTATTTAGAAACAATAGTACAATGACTAGCCGTCAGTCTGGCAAAGATAATAGTGAGCCTGGGCCTTCTAGCATGGGTGTGAGGGTGTTTTACAGTACATGTCATAGTGATCATAGTTACAACGTGGGCAGCAATGATGTGGGTAGTGGTAGCGATGTTACCCTAATGCTGTTATGCATGCTCTTATTAGCGATGATAGTGCGTATGGTGATGATAAGGAATGTATAACTGTGAACAGTGGTACTGCAGGTAGTGTACCACAACTGGTGGTGGACTGAGTGCTGGTGCAAGTGACAGTGAAGCAGGCGCAGCAGGTAGTCAGGCTACACAACGTGGTCTCGGTGGCAAGAATGTGGTGGCGTGTGCTGGTGTTAACGACCAAGGTTCAGCTGAGGGTGAAGGTCATGTTCGCCACCCTCATGACCGAGTAGTGAATCTTGAGAAGACAGGAAGGGTGAGGAAGCGTCGTTTTTACCAGTGGAAGCAACAAATAGTCAAGGAAACGCATAAAATAGGGCAAGAGTACGTGAGTTACACCACGAGTAGTAGTAGTTTTTGCCTTTGATTAGTGTGTGTGAATAGCCATAACAATAACACTGGGGAGAGGGGACGGGGGTGCTACATGGATAACCACTGTTATGATTGTGCATTACAGTATCATCATTACTCGTACTATTACTATTCATAACAATGAAAAACTTGTATACCTACTGGCCAAAAAAATAATAATAATAATGAAAATAAATAAATAAATAAAAGAAATCATCGTGTTGGAACGAGTAACGAACGGTACATGTGAAGAATGTGCATGAGTACAATGGTTATGAGGGATGGGCTATTTTGTTCTTGTTGTGCAAGATTTTAATGTGTGTAAAAACCATTTTCGGCCAGGAAACGCCGTCAATGGTTGGTTTAAGTGAAATAACCATAACTGCATGACGTTCTTCTTTCTTTATACCGTGAATCGTGGGTCTGCTCATGGGCAAAAGTACTAAGCTTCATACATAATCGGAATGTACACATCGAGAGGTACAATACTATATATATATATATATATATATATATATATATATATATATATATATATATATATATATATATATATATATATATATATTGTGTGTGTGCATTACTATTCAAACCATCATATTAATGTAAAAGATCTGTGTTCATATCCATGTACTTAAGAGCATATAGAATTTCAGACCAAGAACTTTTAGATTATGAACTAAAAATGAATCAGAGTATTGGAAAGAAGCTAAAATATCCACAAAGCATACTAACTCAGTGCCACAATACAGTCAAGAAACGATTCTTTGAAGGGAAAACTAATAAGCCAGATCGCCAGAACATTCAAAGAACCCTTGTCCTCCCCTTCCATGAAAATTTTTTTTGATGTTCACATACTGAGGAAACTCAATGTACAAGTAGTATTCAAATATGAGAACACCATAAAAAAAAAAAAAATCATAAGAACAGCCTTTTCAGTAATTCAGGCGTTGTTTACAAAATCCCGTGTAAAAGCTGTAAGAAATTTTACATAGGACAACCTGGAAAAGATTTGGAAATTAGAATCTCACAACATAAATACAGTGTAAGGACAGCCCAACAGAGTAGTGGTTTATTTCAGCACAAAGCATCCAGTGATCACCATATTGACTGGACAGGCTCCAAGATTCAGGCAAGATCATAAAGCTAAGATGAAAGAAATGTAATAGAATCTTGTCAAATTTCTGGCATATATGAAAAGAATGTAAACATGAGCTATGGTCATTTTAAGTGTGATAAATTGTTAACTGAATCAGTTTTAAAGCAGGATCCCCCAGACTAACAACTGATTGTTCCCTGTCATCTCCTGGTGGTGTAGTCACACCTGTGGGACATACCAAGCATTAATCCTCTAGGGCTTAAGTTAAGCAGCAAAATTTATCCCCTCCTCCTCCTTCTCCCTCCTCCCTCTCCCCTTCCCCCTTCCCCTCCCCTTTCCCCCCTCTCTCCCCATCCCCTTTCCTTCCCTCCTACTCCCTCCTCCTTTGTCACGTGCATCCCTAAGGAAGAAAAAAGAAAGGTACCTATTGTTCTGTGCATCACCCATTTTTAGATTTAGGTCATCCTTTGTTGTGTTCCACTCCCTGCTGCAGGTGACCATAAGTTAAGCCACAGGTAAAAATTCAGGTCATCCTTTGTTCTGTGTGCCACTCCCTGCTGCGGGTGTGCATAAAAGACCTCTACCCTTTACGTTTCTGTCTCACTTTGAAGATGTAATATACGAAAGTACTCACTGTCGCTCCTTACATATCTCCTCTGCTTATTTTGCATATATATATATATATATATATATATATATATATATATATATGTATATATATTGTTACATAGCCTATGATTTCATCATCCTTTGTATAATTCTAACGTACAGTATGCTGCATGTTTGATCACGAGCCTGTTCTGACTCACTCCCCCTTCTCTCCCTTATAGTAGAGTAAGTCATTCTTTCTGTTGTTCAGAGCAGGAGTGTCAACTCTTTGTCCCCTATGGCTTCATTTGCGCGTCCTTCTTACAAGTTGTATCAAGCTCTGCTGGCCCCTATATACTGAGCTCAGTCTCTGCATTAATTGCCACTTAGATCTACTCCTCATTTTGCTCACATCCCTATCCTCCCCTGTACAGTTGTTATTATTGTGAGTGCTCAGGAAGACTCCAGCCATCTAGCAGCTGTGTAATTTGAGTATAAGTGTTATTACATTTTTTCCTTGTACTGTATAGCATAAGGTGTTGATTCGTAGGCCTAGTGAGGTTTTTGTGATTCATGTGTTTTTGGTGTCAGCCAGTAGTATTAATATATTTTATCTGTAATAATATATCTTGCATTCACTGAGCATTATCCGGTTTTCTCATTTTATCAGGGCTGACTTAGATAAATTTATTCTTGCTAATTTCGTGTTAATAGAGGCTATTGCACTTAACCATATATTTAACCTGTTTTTTGCCATTACATTATCCTTATGAGTCCTGAATGTTTAGCTGTTAGTTTGAGCATTAAACTTTAACTTGTAATTTTACCTAACTCTTTGTTTTGAACCTGGAACTTTACGGGATAGTAGTGATTTTTAATATTCTCACTTAAAGTATTCAATATCTCTCTCTGTTCCGTAATATAAATTTGGCGACCTCTTATTAGGATATTTAGGATATTATCATAAGGATATTGCTTGATATTTTATGACTGTGATCTATTCATGATGTCTACTATTACTACTCTTGATGAAGACAAAGATTTTTTGTCAAATGTGCAAACAGTGTGTGATGTAGAAAACAGAACAAAGAATGAACTTAAGCTTGTTGCTCAACAATTGGGAATTGTTGTTCGCTCTCATCATTCTAAAGATCAAATTGTCGACATGATTAATGAAAACTTGTTTAATGTAACTCCTCCAAATGAGGAAACGCAGATTGAATTAGCTAAGTTACAGCTAGCCCTGCAGGAGGCTCGTGCAAAGGAGGCTGAGTTTCAGGCACGTTCTCAGGAGGCACAAATTGAAATTGCTAGGATTCAGGCAGACCATGAGTATCGCATGAAACAAGGTGGAACTGGATCATCTAACTCTGATGATTTTGATGTGGCTAAAAATGTTAAACTTGTCCCTCCTTTTATTGAATCTGATTTAACAAAGTATTTTCAGTTGTTTGAGAGGGTAGCTACAGGTTTTAATTGGCCCAAAAAGTATTGGCCAGTACTCCTTCAAACTGTTCTCACTGGTAAAGCTCAAGTAACTTATGCATCTTTGCCTCAGGATCAATCTGATAATTAGGATGTAGTTAAGAGCTTGATTCTTAAGGCCTATGAGCTTGTTCCTGAAGCCTATAGAGTAAAATTTAGGACAACTTATAAGCAAGATAAGCAATCCCATGTTGAGTATGCAAAAATCAAAGAAGATCTGTTAGAGCAGTGGTTAAATTCTAAGAATGTGGATTCTGATTTTGGCAAATTTAAGCAGATGATTTTGCTGGAGGACTTCAAAAGGTGTATTAATAAAGATGTAAGCCTATATCTTGATGAGAGAAGAATAGATAAATTGTCTGATGCTGCAGTTTTAGCTGATGAATATGTTCTCACTCACAAGAGATATTCTAAAGAAAAAAGGAAAGCTGAGAGTAAGTACGTTACCTCTACTCAGAGTACAGGTAACAGGAAAGAGAATAAAGATGATGTTTCTCAGGAAGTAAATACCAGCTTCACCTCTAGATTTCAGAAAAGTAAATGTACTTATATGTAGTAACCTTGGTCATACTACGGAGAAATGTTTCAGGAGACAGTGTGATGTGAACAAAAAGGAGTCTTTAAATATTCAGTCAATTGGTCTAGTGTCCACCCTTGAGAGTTCCCAGAATTCTTTAACTGAGTTAACTGAACCTGCTTTGAGGGGTAAATTAAATTCTCATGATGAAGCTCCTCTTTTGAGCAGTAACGTGGGTGACACTCTCAAGAGTTCATGTGCTAATTTCCTGTCTGATGGTTTTGTCAGTCCTCTGGACAGTAATGTCAGGAAATCAGTTAAAATATATCGTGATACAGGTGCTTGCCAATCCCTTATGCTGACCAGTGTTCTAGGCTCTAATGTTAATTCCTCTGATGAAATTGTAGTCTTACAAGGGGTAGGGAATAGTTACTTCTCTGTCCCTCTGTGCAGAGTGAATTTAGAATCTGGTTTTGTTAATGGTTCCGTTATGGTTGGGTTGGTTGAGACGCTCCCAATGTCAGGTGTAACTTTCTTACTTGGAAATGATATTGGTGGAAGTCAAGTGTGTCCAGCTCC
Organism: Coenobita brevimanus; assembly: GCF_032717465.1. Lineage (NCBI taxonomy): Eukaryota > Metazoa > Arthropoda > Malacostraca > Decapoda > Coenobitidae > Coenobita > Coenobita brevimanus. The sequence continues at coordinate 35,886,368 of NC_136997.1, read as the reverse complement.
TCAGTTGTCTAGTGAACCAGTGACTGTGACCCAGGATTGTGATGTCCCTGATGTGTTCTCTGCATGTGCTGTCACTAGGGCTAAGTCTAAAATTACTGGTGACTTAGAGGATAATGATGATGATGATGTTATCCTAGCTGACACTTTTCTTGCTAATTTGGACCACTCACCAGATGAGGCAGTACCCCGTAGTGTTGATAATTTGTCTCGTCAAGAGTTGGTTGAGTTGCAGGTTGCTGACCCTGAGTTCAAAGGTCTAACTAACTCTGCTTGCAGTGAGGAAGAGTCAGCCGGTGCTTCTACTTGTTATTATATAAAGTCAGGAGTACTTATGAGGAAGTGGAGACCCCCAACAGCATCAGCCGACTGTGAATGGGAGGTTGTACATCAAGTTGTCATCCCTCGTGTTTGTAGGCAGGATATCATTAGAGTGGCTCATGATTCCAGTTTGGCAGGACACCTTGGAGTGAGGAAGACTGTGGCACGCATTTTGAAACACTTCTACTGGCCAGGTATCTTCAGGGATGTTTCCTGGTATTGTAAGTCTTGTCACACCTGTCAAGTTGTGGGGAAGTGTAATCAGACTGAAAAGGTTGCACCTCTAGTTCCCATTCCTCCTTTTGAGGTGCCTTTCACCCGTGTGTTGGTGGATATTGTGGGCCCTCTTCCTAAGACTTCTTCAGGATTTTCTTATGTGTTGACCCTGATTGATATGGCTACTCGTTATCCTGAAGCCATTCCACTTAGAAATATCTCAGCAAAGAACGTGGTTAAGGAAATGCTAGGGTTCTTCACAAAGTTTGGTCTGCCCAAGGAGGTACAGTCCGACCGGGGAAGTAATTTCATGTCAAATGTTTTCAAGCAGTCTCTGAAAGAGTTGGGCATCACCCAGATCACGTCTTCAGCTTACCATCCCCAGACCCAAGAAGTGTTGGAGAGATATCATCAAACACTCAAATCGATGCTCAAGAAATACTGTTTGGAACATCAGAAAGACTGGGATAAAGGTCTTCCATTCGTTGTATTTGCTGCAAGAGAATCTCCAAATGAATCACTGGGCTTCTCACCCTTTGAACTACTGTTTGGCCATGAAGTAAGAGGACCCCTTAAGCTACTCAAGGAATGCTGGCTGCCGGAGGAAGATGACGTCAACCTGCTGGAGTATGTGATGAAGTTCAAAGTACGGCTGTCCACTGCTTTACAGCTGGCGAGAGAGAATTTAGGAGCTGCTCAGGAGAAGATGAAGACTTGGTATGATAAGAAGTCCAGGTTACGCCACTTTCAGCCAGGAGATCAGGTTTTGATTCTGATACCGGTGAATGGGCAACCTCTTCAAGCCAAGTTTAGTGTTCCTTATTTCGTGGAGAAGAAACTCAGTGATGTCAACTATGTCATCGCCACACCAGATCGTAGAAACAACAAGCAACTTTGTCACATCAACATGCTAAAGTTATATCACAGGCGGGGCGAAAATAACCCAGTCTGCACTGTAGCTGTTCCACCCGAGTCTGCAAGTGAAGCTCTCCCATACAGCATGAGCCTGAGTGATAGTTTGGGAAAGAATCCTGATATCATGAATGATCTCCAAACTAAGCTTTCTCATCTAGCTCCCGAGGAAAGGCAGGAGTTTTCGGCATTACTGCAGGAGTACCCGCAAGTGCTCCGTGCCACTCGAGGAAGAACCACTGTGTTGACGCATGATGTCGATGTTGGAGACGCAAAGACAATTAAATTGCCTCCTTACCGTGTGAACCCAGTGAAAGTTCCTCTCATCCAGAAGGAGCTTTGCTACCTGTTGGACCACAAGATGATTGAGTCCTGTCAGAGCGAGTGGAGTTCTCCAGTCACTCTAGTCCCTAAGCCAGGTGAGTCACAGCGGCTTTGCATCGACTACAGACGTGTTAATCAGATAACCGTTACAGACACTTACCCTCTCCCTCGCGTGGAAGATTGCATAGACAAGATCGGAAAGGCTAGGTACAAAAGTAAGTTTGATTTGTTAAAGGGATACTGGCAAGTACCTATGACTGAAAGTGCTAGGGAGATCTCATGTTTTGTAACACTAGGAAAGACTTTTGCATGTTCTGAAATGCTATATGGTATGAAGAATGCACCAGCCACTTTTCAGAAGCTCATGAATGTTGTAACAGAGGGTTTGGCAGGGTGTGTTGTTTATATTGATGATGTATTAATCTTCAGTGACAACTGGAAAGATCACCTATGTCATGTCAGTAAATTTCTTGAGCGTTTAGTTCAGGCTAATCTTGTAGCAAATTTATCAAAGTGTGAGTTTGGTCAAGCTAAAGTTCAGTACCTTGGGTACGTAATTGGTGATGGACATGTTGCACCACCAGGAGCTAAGGTTCAGGTTATAAGTGATCTTCCCAGACCTAAAAGTAGGAAAGAGCTACAAAGATTTTTGGGAATGGTAGGTTATTACAGGAGATTTGTTCTTAACTTTTCAGTTCTTGTATCACCACTTACAGACCTACTGAAAAAGGGAGTTAAATTTGTCTGGACAGATAACTGTGAATCCTCTTTCAGCAAACTTAACCCGTCACGTCCCGAGGTGTTCCGCACCTCCGATATCCCCCAGTCCCGAGGTATTTTCGATTTTTTTTTTTTTTGGCTAAAACCTTCGCTTTTGGTGAGAAACATCGAAAATTCATAGAGAAATCGCTCACCTGAGGTTTAAAGTGCCCAATCCAGGTAGGAGTTCCTCCTTACCTGAGTGGGTTTTCTAACATGCTGGCACCAAAGAAAACGAGTTCTATGGGAGGGTAACTATTTTATCCACTCATAAATGGTGTTTATTTATTTACTTGGTACGAATGTATATGTAGTATGACAGTATATTGGTTTTCAAGCAGTAATAAAGGCATTATAAGCATTGTTTCACTCACTAACTAATCACCATACCTGACCTATTTTTGCCACACTACCTGATCATTATTTCTGGCTGTTTCTTCTTCTAATGCTATGTAAACATTGTCCTCCACATTGTCATCGATTGGGGAATCACTCTGGCCCTGAATAACTTTACTAGCCAGGTCACTGGTAACAGGTCCTTTGCCAAGACAATGGCGTGAGGGGGGGAGGGGGGAGGTTATGCAGTGTAAGGCATTGTCCCTGCTTGGTATCTTGTACAGGAATAGAGGAAGGTGTCCTGTGTATACATACGAAAAATCACGTGCGAAAATTGAAAATTGTGCAAATTAGGTACCTTGCAATTGCACGACGTACTGGTACGTCGCCGGGACTGGCAAATGCAAATCGTGGTGACGTACCCATACGTCGTCGGGACGGGGCGGGTTAAAGCTATCCTATTAAGTCAGCCAGTGCTCTCTACTCCAAATTTTGCTAAGCCTTTTAAGATGGCTGTTGATGCAAGTGATACAGGAGCTGGGGCTGTTTTGCTGCAAGAGGATGATCAGGGTATTGAACACCCTGTATCTTATTACAGTAAGAAGTTCACTCCACCTCAAAAGAACTACTCAACTATTGAGAAAGAGCTTTTAGCCTTGATTTTGGGTTTACAGCATTTTTCATTTTATTTGTGTTCTGGTTTTGACCCCATAGTCATTTATACCGATCATAACCCACTGAAATTCCTTAGTAAGTTTAAAGATAAAAATCAGAGATTGACAAGATGGAGTCTACTTCTTCAGGAGTATTCATTAGACATACAACATGTCAAGGGGAAAGAAAATGTTATTGCAGATTGTTTATCTAGACTTTAGACAGATTGTTTTAGAGTAATAAGAAATTTCCTTTGTAAATTTCTTTTTTCTTTGTGGGGAGGTGTTACATAGCCTATGATTTCATCATCCTTTGTATAATTCTAACGTACAGTATGCTGCATGTTTGATCACGAGCCTGTTCTGACTCACTCCCCCTTCTCTCCCTTATAGTAGTGTAAGTCGTTCTTTCTGTTGTTCAGAGCAGGATTGTCAACTCTTTGTCCCCTATGGCTTCATTTGGGCGTCCTTCTTACAAGTTGTATCAAGCTCTGCCAGCTCCTATATAATGAGCTCAGTCTCTGCATTAATTGCCACTTAGATCTAATCCTCATTTTGCTCACATCCCTGTCCTCCCCTGTACAGTTGTTATTATTGTGAGTGCTCAGGAAGTCTCCAGCCATCTAGCAGCTGTGTAATTTGAGTATAAGTGTTATTACATTTTTTCCTTGTACTGTATAGCACAAAGTGTTGATTCGTAGGCCTAGTGAGATTTTTGTGATTCATGTGTTTTTGGTGTCAGCCAGTAGTAATAATATTTTGTATCTGTAATAATATATCTTGCATTCACTGAGCATTATCCGGTTTTCTCATTTTATCAGGGCTGACTTAGATAAATGTACTCTTGCTAATTTTGTGTTAATAGAGGCTATTGCAGTTAACCATATATTTAACCTGTTTTTTGCCATTACATTATCCTTATGAGTCCTGAATGTTTAGTTGTTAGTTTGAGCATTAAACTTTAACTTGTAATTTTACCTAACTCTTTTGTTTTGAACCTGGAACTTTACGGGACAGTAGTGATTTTTAGTATTCTCACTTAAAGTATTCATTATCTCTCTCTGTTCCCTAACAATATATATGCTCCGACTTAAAAAAAAAACGAAGTTACGGTTATTTTTATTTTGCCAAACTTTGAATGCATTTTCTGGTCTGTGTATGTGTGTGTGTGTGTGTGTGTTTGGCACAGTTCTCCCTAACCCGCAGCGCCTCAAATCATACTCACTGAGGACCTCGTTAACGAAGCTCACTGTAAAGTAGTTCATAGACTAAGGATTGGTGGTGGATGCTCTATTATCCACCCAGCCCGTAACAATACTGATAGAATAGTGCGAATAAGGTACAAACTCTCATAAAAGTTATGGTCGTTCCCCTGCCAGCCCCTCGTCTTTTGATGTGGTAACACTGTACTCCCTACAACTTCTTATGGTTCAGATGGTGTTCTGAACTTCTGTGCATATTATGAACCCCTGTCAAAAGGAAACATCATTTCCAACACTAGGATTGTAAATACTATCTACTGTTGTTGGACATTATTACAAGCAATATTTAGAATGAACATTGAATTATTAATAATTTAAGTGACTGTATTCTCAAAATAATCCAAGTTGATATTGCACATGTTTCGAACAAGCAGCAGATTTCCATGGAATTTGATTAAGCAAAGGGGCGGAGCCAAGGGGATCGGCCCTAAATCGCCAACCAGAACCTGTGTTGTGACGACGGGCAGAAAGTAAGGCTTACCCGATTTATATTATATTGATGTTAGTGGTGTGTTTCTAACAGTTTCATGTGCTGAAAGTTCTTGCCATTGTGTACCATCCTTCAAACTTGTCTAGTTTAATCAGTGCAGTGAAAAAGGACGTGCCAGTAGAAGTTTTCCTGTGATTAAAATGTAATGTTATTTACTTTCACGTCATAATTTGTTGTTCATGTAACACATACGGATGAGGTGAAATCTGGACAGCATAACAGATCCTAACTCTTTCGCAACATCCATAGCACCACAACACATTATATCTAACCACAAAATACACAGCAAACTACATCTCACAGCACGTAACATCATACAAAGTACACATACCGTGCAAAGCACATTACACACAACAAAACACACACACACCAAAACATAAAACACACCAAATGCACTACACACCGAAACACATTTCACGGTTCCAGACCACAGACAACAAGAACCACATCATGCACACGACGAAACGCGCCACACTACACACATCATGCACAGGGCAAGTCACACGGCACCACGCCAAACTACACAACACGCCACACCGAACACAACATACCACACCATACCAAAACATTACATACAACTCACCACACCACACCACAAAAACCACACCAATCACACCAAACCACATACCTCAGCACTGCTGACCACAACACCCAAACCCCACTGAATCACTCACACTCACTCAACTCCCTACCACTCACAATCATACCTCACATTACCACTCCCAGTCACACCACACTTTACAACTCAGAAGTACACCACACCCTATCACTCATTATTACCACCTATCACTCACAATCACACCACACAACACACTATAGAGAACAAAACAGAGCACGTCGAAACACAAAACGAAACACTACATACTACAACACAAAACGTATAATAGCACACAGTGCGCTACACATTACTTCTTTCACCCCCACAACTCTTCACACCAAGCAAACCACAGACACCACAGCACAAACCACACCAATCTACGAATACAAGAACACAACAAACACAAACACCCTCCATACAACCACACCACTAACACCACTCTAGAACTCACCACACCACATATCACACGCCAAATACTGTGCATGGCACCACACACTACATCATAAACCAAGACACACACACACACACACACACACACACACACACACACACACTCAAGAGGAATTGGGAACACTAAAGGAGTAGAGGGAGGATTCAAAAACAAAGATCGAGGAAAGTTCAGAGGAAGAGAAAAGTAAGTTTTTTTTTACAAAGTAATTGGATTGCAGGTACAAATGTGGTACATAACCAGCAGGGAATAAAAAGAAGGAAGGTAAAAGACTCAAGCTATGGCAAGGCTGTAAACAAGATGGTTAAGTTGGTGTATTCAATTGTAGACGGAATGGTATCTAAATTAATAGGGATAAAAGAGTATACCAAAGGAAAAGAACCTCATATCATTCACCTAACTGAAACAAAATTAACCCCAAGGATATCAAACGATACCCTATACTTAATATGGAAAAGAGATAGGATTAAAAAAAAAAAAAAAGAAGGAGGAATTATAAAATTAACGAAAAAAAATCTACGAGGAAATAAAATAGAACTAGATATACCCTCACAAGTAGAACTGATCGCAGTAGAGATTAATACATCTGAAGGGAAAGTAATTTTGGCAAATTTATATGTGCCACCCAGAACAAACGCTTAGAAAAGAGGTGAATATGAAGACTTGGCAGAGAGTACAGTTCAGAGTTTAAGAGCATTACTACATAGAATGGAAGAAAAATCTGAAAGAATTATATTAACTGGAGATTTCAGTACAAATATAAATTGGAATACTCTAGATGTAAGAACCCACGAAAGCTTTTGGGACCAAAAGCTCCTGGATCTTGTCCAGGAGTTTTTCCTAACACAACATGTAAAGGAAAACACCAGAAAAAGAGGACTTGATGATCCATCAGTACTAGATCTTATTTTTACAAGGCAAGAAAATGATATTGACTAGATAATGTATCACCCTCCATTCGACAAAAGCGGCCATGAAGTATTAAATTCCAACTTTAGGATTGCATATGACATAATTAACAGTAATGAGAATTACAGAAAGAGCTTAAACTACAAAAAGGGCAACTACCATGACTTAAAGAAGTACTTCTTAGATTGAGAAAAGGAGCTTTGTGAACAAGATTTAAATGTTATATATAGAAAATTTTGTGAATTTTATGAAATAGAAGTCAAAATTAAATCCCACAACACAAAGAAACAGAAATGAAAATTATTAAATGATTTAATAAAGAATGTCAAAATCAAAAGAAAAAAGAGACTTGCTGTGGAATAGAAACAAAAGACACAATAGTAAGAGAGCATCTAACAACTAGAAAAAGGCAAGAAACGATTATACAAGGATAAGAAGAGAAGCCCATAGAGTCTATAGCATAGACAGTTTGAGGAAGAGATAAATAAAAGTAGTGACCAACTGAAGCTACAGTATTTTACAGGTAAATTTGAAACAAAACTAAAGTTAAAGATAAAATACAGTCCATTACAGACGAGGGGATCATCTATACACAAGAAAAATATATTTGTGAAGCAATAAATACAAATTTCGAATCCGTGTTTACAAAAGAAAACAATTTTCAGAGATGATGTGGAAAATGCACGTCCATACATATTAACAGATATACAAATATCAGATAAAAATATACAGGAAGAGTTAAGTTAATTACACAAAGGAAAAGCAAATGGTCCTGACAAAATTTCATTATGGGTGCTATATGAATTTGCGATTTTTTTTTTTTTTTTTTTTAAGTGTACGACTCTGGGCATAGGCTTGACAGCCTGCTCCCAAAGCCCAGTAGTCCTCCTACATACCATGCACCTCTACATGTAGCAGATCAATATATTTAATATTCAAGGAATCCTTAGTTCAAGGCAAATAGGGTTTTATATAGCTAGAGTTGCAAAATTTTAAGGGATCAGTGTGAAAATTGTACCATACATTGACAGTAATGTGCAACATATTGCATGCAGATCTGAACATAAAAAATAAAAAAATATATATATAAATATAAATGTACGTAATGCACAGAAAATTGAGTGTTTTTTGCATCAACAAAATGAGGTACTTACCATAAAGAACTTCTAGGAATTGACTGAAATTAATTTTGTGACTAGAGCAATACATTAATGAAACATTTGTCGAAGAACTTTCCCCTATGAAGAAAACTGTATTTTATAATAATACTTGAAGTATGAAACCATTTTTTACATTGCAAATATAGCAAAAATATATTATATTAAATGTTCTGCTGCAGTTATCATTGAATATCCTCAAGACTCTTGCATCCAAACATTACAAAAAGCCTAAAGATTAAAATGAGACCAAAAACTTGAAAATCTGTTAATAAATAATGAAATAGTGTCTCTACAAAGCGAGGAAACTTAAAAAAAAAAATAGTTATGAGAAAACGAGTGTTGAAGTTTGTGAATGCCGTTTCTTTGTCTGGGTTGGTCTGTAAGTGTTGTTTTGCATGTATTGTGTAATATCTGCATATCTAGATGGTTTTCTAACCTAGCATGTGCAGTAAGGGTGTTCTTTCAGGTTTGCAGTGATAACCCTCACCACTGCAATGCTGACTGCTGTGTACATTTTTTTTTAGCAAAGTATCTCTGTTGATACATTTAACAAAAACGTGGGTTCCTAATGTGCCCCTGCAGCATAATGAGGATCAGCAGTGATCTTGCACTTCTTTCTTGGTCTAGAAGGGCATTCCATCTCTTGATACATGTCCCACCTATGAGGAAGATAAATAATGTCCTCAGTGCGTTCGAATCCAAGATCGCCAGCAAGGTGTCCTTTTCCATAGCCCATATTGTAAAACAAACATGACTAAGCAATGGCAAACTCAAGAACAGACTTACTCAGACTTATAACCTTGGGACAAAGTTTCCAACTTCTTGCATGAAGCGATTCGTTTGAGTTGTGCGTCTTGCCCTTCATACAATGTCTTAGGAGTTTCTCATCAGTCAGTCTTATGTACGCTTGGCATAGTATTTCCCTTTCCTTTCCATCCAATGGAACTTGTACCTTCATAGTAGAATGGGAAGGTGGTTCTTCTAAACACTATTTTTCTGCCAGAAACACTAAGAGTTCTCAGTCTGAGGGCAAGAGATCGTTGAAAGTGCAAACATCAGGACCCAAGCACTTGTAGCAGACTAAATTCTTCAGGGCATGATGAATTTCACTTATTTCTTAGATCACTGTTGTTGACGGTGAGCACTGTGTATAACTCGGTTCATCAGCGAAAATTCTCTTCCTCTTATTGGCACTGGAAATGTGTTCCGATGTGACAGGTTCTTGGGTAGGACTCGCAAGTTGGGGTGCCGGTGATGCTGGTGACTTCGGGTGACGAGGTGGTGGTGTATTGAGCATGGCTCACTTTTAACCCATTTTTTCTCTTCTTGAAGTTGTCTACGTCGTTTAGCCATTTCTTCTTGCCTTTTCTCTAGTTTTTACCTCATCAGTAACACCTGTTTGCTTAGTGGAGACATTGGGAATAAGCGAAAACTGGAGCAGTACTCCAAAAAAGGTGATGAAACGAGACTGACAACCTCCCACCTCCAGTGCCCTGAGGTAACTGATGGTATGGTCTTCTCTCGATACACACGCAGAACCTATGGCTAGCTAGCTGCCAGATACTGGCAAAGAGTTAAATTTCAACACTAGAAAACACAAAATAGCGAGTGAAATCAAAATTATTTTCATTGTTTACACTCACCACGCATGCCACGTGGGCAGCTAGGGTATTTAAATATCCTTTTTAACCACAGTGAGCCTTAGAATAATATTCACCAAAATTTTAAATGTACTCCTATGGTGCTTAAACTTTAGGAAGGTGTTGCCAGATAGTTGACTGATATGCCTATATCCTTCACTGATTTTCTAAAAATTTCTATTTTTTTCGTCTCCGAAATCTGGTTGCGTCCGTAAAGCCTAATCGCATCAATTCATGCAATGAGAGCTTTATGCCAAATGCCTAATCATCAGTTCATGCAATGAGAGCTTTATGCCAAATTGCCTAATCGCATCAATTGAGCATGGCCTGTAAAAAACTGCAGAGCGCTTCTTCCTCCCCGATTATGATGTACATAGCTTCAGGCCAAGGAGAACTCCCCCCTGAGGTGGTGTGAAGGGGGATCAGACCAACCCAGGCGGTGGGGGGCACCTACCCTCTGGGCCACCTCTGTGCCACCCTCTATCCCACTCCCTCACTCCCTCCTTGTCCCCCATCACCCTCCCACCCCTCCACGCACCTGCATCTCTCCTCCCACCACCACCTGTGTCCCTTCCAACCCACTCTCGCCCCTCCTTCCACCCTGCTAGCCTTATGTCCCCCCCGAACCTCACCCCATCCTTCCCTCCTTGTCCCTCACTACCCTCCCACCCCCTAAAGACCCCCGAGAGGTATCAGGCTGCCAGGATGTTACAGAAAACACTGAAGTGCTTTCTTTTCATGCAAAAAGTTGGTTATTTTTCCAACCCCCGTACCTATAGGCCTACTCTCCACAGCCTAGTAATCTCCCCACACCTACATACACCTGTTTTCATGGTTGGTGTGACCAATCACTTTGAAATGACCTGTTTCAATAAGAAACATAGGAGGTCATCAAGATTTTTGTTTTATATTGTTTCCTAGGGGTACCTACTCCAAACTTTTTTACTTCGATGCGCGATTGTGCGGTAACTATCAGGCCAACGGGGGTCCAGATTGTGTTGTCAGGTGTGTAAATTCTTCCTCTTTACCCAGAAGACACTCAATTTGCCCTTGGTGAATGTCGCCAGAACATCTTCAAGTTGCGGTTGTGGGGGAGGACTCAACTGAAATAATTGTGGTCTTAAGGGATTAAGCAACTATGACAGAGTTACAGAAACACTGCAGAAAAGAGAAAGATGAGGGGACAGTATCTATCTAGATTTCAAGAAAAAATTTGACAGAGTACCACACCAAAGACTTTTATTGAGACTGTACCATCAAGGCAACCTGTACTGTTGGATGCAAGATTTTCTCAGAAAAAAACGGAAATAAGAAGAGTAATAAGGGGTAATTACTCATCATTGGGGGAAGTGTCTAGTGGGATTCCACAGAGCTCAGTACTGGCACCAGTTATGTTTTTAGTGTGTATAAATGACATAGCTAGTAACACTGGAAATGAAAGCTATCTGCGTATGTTTGCTGCTGATGCAAAAATACAAAGGAGAATTACCAACACAGACTCTTGTAGAGAGCTGCAAGAAGAATTAAATGTCTTGAATGGAACAATAAATGGCAAATGAAATTTATTATGGATAAGTGTCATGTAATTTAGTTTAGGAAAAGTGGAAATAGACCAAATTGGGATTATAAGTTAGGAAGTTCAAGGTTACACATATCAGAAAGAGAGAAGGACCTAGGAGTGATTATTAGTAACAGACTATCTCATTAGTGAGAAGTTATGGAACATGTATATACTACTTTCTAACATGAGAGTAGTATTCACATAAATAAATGAAGACATGCTGAGAAAGATAATAACATCTTTCATCAGATCAACACAGGAATATGCATCAATACTCTGGAATCCTCATCTCAAGAAACACATAGATAAGACTGAAAAAGTTCAAAGGGCTGCTACAAGATGGGTACCAAGCTTAAGAGGTCCAAGCCACGAAGAAAGACTAGAAAAAAATAATTTACCAACACTACAGGAGAGAAGGAAAAGAGGAGACATGATTTTGCTATTTAATGCGTCTCAAGGAAAGAGACAATAGACATACTTGAGTATGTAACATATGGGGAAGCATCAGCAGGAAGGCACTGCAAAAACCTACATAAAAAGAGAGATGATAAAGACGTAAGGGAATTCAGCTTCCCAAATAGGGCAATTGATCAATGGAATGCACTACCGAATGAGACAATGTGTGCCAAAACAATTAATAAATTTAAGGATATGTATGATAAAAGTGATTTAATAAACGGGACAGTACAAGCCTGACTCATTCCTGTTAACATAAAATTAGGTAAGAACAATTAGGTAAGAGAACACACACACTCCACCTCAAACACCAAGACACACACACACACACACACACACACACACACACACACACACACACACACACACACACACACACACACCACATAACAGTACATTCAATAAAATTCATTACAGCAAACATACCACACTATGACATACACTCCATAGTACTAACACACGGCACAACAGCATACTAAACGACCGCCTTTGCCTTCCCCAAACACTCGTCACATTACACTTTCACACACACACACACACACACACACACACACACACACACACACACACGTCAACCAGCCAGTAATATATCCCGAGAAACTGGAGGTGAGAGTCAGAGAGCCAGAGAGAACAGAAGGGGATTGGAGAGATGAGAGAAGCAAGTATAAGAGATAGGATTGAGTAGGAGGTTCGCCGTCACGCTGACAATCCGTGGGTCACGTCAATCTCTTCATCACATGAGAGATATAAATGTTTGACAATAAATCCCCATAACTACCCAGAGGCTCTATGTCACCTCATTTATGATACAAATCTCCACACTATCCATCGCCTTAAGACTTTATATAGGTAGCAACCCAGATTACTGGTGACAGGTGCCTCGCCATTCCTCAGTTACAGTCCCAACTCCTACGTGTGTCAGCAGCAGTAATCTAGATACTCTACAATATCTGATGCTGGTAGCAACGATTCTCCACATCATCCACATTATCAACACTGATAACACCTACCTGTCTACCTACCTCCCTATGTACCCTATTAACATGTGTGTGTGTGTGTGTGTGTGTGTGTGTGTGTGTGTGTGTGTGTGTGTGTGTGTGTGTGTGTGTTGTAGCTATTGTGAAGTGGTGTGGTATTGTGTGACGTAAAGTGAGTGTGGGCTGCAGAAACGGGAGGAGGTGATGTCGTGTGTGGTGTTGTGTTGGGTGTATGTGTGTGAGTTTTCATACCTAGTTGTTCATAGGTAATTGTATCTTTACAAAAATGAGTCAAGCTCGTACTGTCTCGTGCATTAAAGTATTTTTATCATAAATATCTTTAATTTTACGGACCATTTTGGCACACACTATTCCATTCGGTAGTGTATTCCACCGTTCAATTGCCCTATTTGGGAAACTGAATTTCCTTACGTCTTTATCACCCCTCTTTTAATGCAGTTTTTTCCTGTGTACTCTTGCCGATGCTTCTCCAAGGGTTTTATACTCACTGATGTCTATTTTCTCTTTCCCTGTGATGCATTTTTATACCATAATCATGTCTCTTTTATTCCTTCTATCTTGTGATGTTGTTAGGTTCATTTTTTCTAGTCTTTCTTCATAGCTTAGATCCGTTAAGCTTGGTATCCACTGTTTAACTACCCTTTGTACTTTTCCAATCTTATCTATGTATTTTTTTGTTATATGTAGATTTTAATGATATATTCTCCAGGGTTGGTCTTAACTCATTAACCTACCAGGCATCATTTCATTATTTGTTTACCACCCAGTGCAGTAAATGGTTTCCTGGTTTATAAGAAACCATTTGACTGTCACTCAGTGCACGTTCATCTAAAGGCAGTACCACATCGATTGAGTAAATGATGGGCGCCCCCACCTATCACAACAGAATATTTAGACACTGATCCAATGGGAAGTGATGTCAGTGGAAAGACGTCTTTAACTACTAGGGTATCAGGAAATAATATTGTGCTCTTGACCTTGTTCATACGGTATAAGGGATGGGCAAGAAGTACCAGTTCAGCGCTTAAAGTATCTTGGGATAAAAAAAATGGGGGAAATGAGTATAAAAAGTAGGCAAAAGAAGAGGACATGTATGAATAATAAACCAGGCGTTCATAAACACTCAGTGGAAAATTAAATGAAAATTACCTACCTCATCAACTGTGAAGGTAATTAGTGGCATTAATTAAGGCATTTTCCTAAGCACTATTTTTTTTTTTTTAATGTAAGGAAGAAGGAACCAAAGGCAACGAGCCTGCAAAACTATTCCTTCCAAGAGAAAAACAAAATATAAGAGAGAGCCAAATTCAAGATCCGATCATTTCCAGATGCCTGGACACACTGCGTTTGAAAAACTGCAGATCATACGAAGTAGGAAATACAGACAGAGGGAGACAGTTGCATCTTTATCTCTTGCATTAGAGAGTTGGACAGAAAAGGGATGAGAGTTTGCTGCTAGACGGGTGCTACGCATCCGTCGTAGGGGTGGAGGAATGCATGCAGACAGTTCAGAGGAGCAGTGACCATTGAAGTAGCGATAGAAAAGAAATAAAAATGCAACAGTGCGGCAAAGAAACAAAGGTTGAAGGGAGTCAGCAAGAGGAGGAGAATTAATGAGGCGGAAAGCCTTTGAATCCACCTTATTGAGAAGAGCTGTATGTGGGGAGCCTCCCCACACATGAGAGTTGTACTCTACACAGGGGTGGATAAAACCCCTGTATAGAGTCAACAATTGTGCAGGGGTAAAGAAGGAACGGAATCGGCTTAGCACACCCAATCTCTTGGAAGCTGATTTTACAAGAGATGTAATATGATCTTTCCAAGACAAATCCCGAGTAAATGAAACCCCAAGCATGTTCAAGGATGATGCAGGATTAAGCTGAATATTATCAATCATTAGTGGGTATACCTGTGGAAGATTTTGTCGGGTTGATAGGTGCAAAAACTGTCTTTGATGCATTAAAAGCAACAAGATTATTTTTACCCCAGTCAGAGATATGAGCCAAGTCAGACATTAGGTGTGCCATAGCCTCATCCATTGTTTGTTGAAGTAACTGCTGAGATGGACGTTGCGGGAATCGAATGGAAAGGTGAAAGGTGGAGTCATCAGCGTATGAGTGGATAGGGTTAGATGTACAGCTTAGGTCATTGATAAATAAAAGGAAGAGAGCTGGTGATAGGACAGAGCCCTGAGGAACACCACTGTTGATAGATCTAGGAGAAGAACGATGGCCGTCTACAACAGCGGCTATAGAACGACCAGAAAGGAAGCTAGAGATGATGGCACAGATAGAAGGATAGAAACCGTAAGAGGGAAGTTTGGAAATTAAAGATTTATGCCAGACTCGATCGAAAGCCTTTGAGATGTCAAGTGCAATGGCAAAGCTTTCGCCAAAGTCCCGAAAGGAGGATGATCATGAGTCTGAAAGGTAGGTGAGAAGATCGCCAGTGGAGAGTCCCTGACAGAACCCATACTGACGATCAGAAAGAAGGTTGTGATAGGAAAGATGCTTTAAAATTTTTCTATTAAGAACAGACTCGAAAACTTTTGAGATACAGGATGTTAAAGCAATTGGACGATAGTTAGAGGGTTGGGAATGCTCACCCTTCTTTGGGACTGGCTGAATGAGAGCAAACTTCCAGCAAGAAGGAAAGGTACAAGTTGATAGACAAAGGCGAAAGAGTTTGCCTAGGCTGGGTGTAAGCACAGAAGCACAGTTCTTGAGAACAACAGGAGGGACTCCATCAGGACCATATGCCTTATTAGTATTGAGACCTGTGACAGCAGAAAATACATCATCTGAAGACATTTTAATATCAGCCATGAAGAAGTCAGAGGGGAGAAGTGATGAAGGAAGAGCATCGGAATCGTCAAAGGTGGCATTGGAGGAGAAAGTCTGAGTGAAGAGATCTGCTTTATCAGTAGAAGAAATAGCTACAGAGCCATCAGAGTAGAAAAGAGGAGGGAAGGATGATGAGGTAAAGTTGTTAGAAAGGTTTATGGCAAGGTGCCAGAAGTAGCGGGAAGAATTCGAGTTAGAGAGTTGAGAGCACTTAGTACGGATGAAATTATTTTTAGCAGAGCGAAGAACAGACTTAGCACGATTCCGGGCAGAAACGTATAAAAGATGTGATTCAGGGGTGGGTTGGCTCCGGTACCTTTTATAGGCCCTCTCCTTGTTGCAGACAGCATTAGAACAAGCGTGATTAAACCAAGGTTTTCGTGCATTAGTCAAAGGATATGAGAAAGGAATGTATGCTTCCATGCCCGAAAGAATAACCTCTGTATTGCGCAACACACACCCAGATGGCTCCCGGCCATGGAAGCAATAACCATTCCAGGGAAAATCAAAGAAGTACTGCCAGTCCGCAGCTCCAAAGTGCCACAGACGACATTTCTTTGGAGGTCCGCAGGCCATACTGGAGCGATAGGACAGATGAAGGTGATAAGGTTGCGATCAGAGGAGCCCAACAGAGAGAAAAGATTAACAGTGTAAGCAGAAGGATTAGTTGTAAGGAAGAGGTCAAGTATGTTGGAACTCTCTCCAAGGCGATCAGGGATATGGGTAGGGTGCTGTATAAGCTGCTCTAGGTCATTAAGGATAGAAAAGGTGTAGGCTTGTTCACCAGGTGGATCAATGAAAGGAGAGGAGAGCCAAAGGTGGTGGCGAACATTGAAATCTCCTAGAATGGAGATATCAGAGAAAGGAGAAATGGATAGAATGTGTTCCATTGTAGAAGTAAGATAGTCGAAGAATTTTTGATAGTCAGTAGAATTAGGAGATAGGTAAACAGCACAGATATATTTAGTCAGAGAATGACAGGAAAGCCGAAGCCAGAGTGTAGAGAATTCGGAAGAATCAAGTTTAGGAACACGAGAGAAAGATAAGTTGTTGCGTGTATATACACAACAGCCACCTTTGACTTTGAAATGAGTATAGAGAAAGTAGGAGGATACAGAAATGGGTCTGCTGTCAGTTGCCTCAGACAGCTGAGTCTCAGTTAGAAAAAGAAGGTGAGGTTTAGAGAAGGAGAGGTGGTGCTCAACAGAGCGAAAGTTAGAGGAAAGGCCACGAATGTTGCAGACATGAAGAAGAGAATCAGACAGTGGTTCCAGGCATCTTGAGTCGTCACCGGGAGAGGGGCAGAAGGTGGGGGCATTTATGGTCCCCACCTGGGGACTCCGAGGCTATGTACTATGGTACTGTAGTCACTATTGTTGTATACAAACAAAACTAAACATACAGTATTTATCACAGTGTTAAACATCAAAACTAAATCCTTTTCCACACCATACTCTCCCATGGGAATGCTGTACTGCATTGTACAAAACAATACATATCACATTAGTGTGTATAAAAATAATAATCATGTTGAGATCCATATTCTTTCTTGGGAATGTTGCATATTCTAAACATTTCCCATTATTGTGTCTAAAAATAATAAATAGAGAGCACCATATTTTGTTGGGAATGCTGTATATTCAAGCCTTAACCTATCACATTAATTAGACACTTTTTATGCATAAAAAATTTTTTACGCATAAAAAAATAATCATGTAGGCCACCACAGTACTTCCTGGAAATGCTTTATATACAAAACTAAACATATTTATCACATTATTACGCACGAGCGCACCCAGAAACTGAGTAAGGGAGGTTTCCAAATTACTGACAAGTCCTTGTGAGCAAAGCAAACCCATACAGCTGTGGGGTCCCGGGGGAGGGGTACGGTAGGCCCCTCAGGATTTTTTTTTTTTAATCCAACCAGTAATTGATGGACAGATCACTGCACTAACATAATTCAATCAGTGTATTAACTGCTTTCCTTTAACGCTCTTGCAATTTTATTAAATTCACATCATAATGCAAATCATATCATAACTTATATTAAACAGACATTATCAATATTTGACATTGTATGGCAGTCCTGAATTGTATTCAGATGGGGGTGAAGTCTCACTGTCGGAGTAGAACTGGTCAGACCGCAAGGAATCAGACTGAGAGGGGTTTCCGGGCAACCAGGAAACCCCCCTGTGTGCGCCCCTGCTTTACGCACAATAATAATAATAATAATAATAATAATAATAATAATAATTAATAATAATAATAATGAACTACCTCTCCTGGCAATGCTTTATATACAAAATCAACCATGTATTATGCACAAAAATAATAATAATGCAGAACTCCTGTCTTTCCCTGAGAGGCCTTGTGCCAAAATTATCTCTAAGACACTCCCAAGGTTTAATTAAATCTTATCACGACTGAAACAACTCCAATGTACGTATTCTATTTCTAAAAACCCCAAATGATTCTGTTCAACTGAGAACAAATCATAGAACCCTGAGAATTAAACACTTAACTAAAATCACCTACTTTTCATTTGACTTGGGAACACCCTATTATTTAACATTCCAATTCAAAATATTGCCCTTAAGCTGTGTATATTCATCTGAAGAAAGCATAAAATGAAAACGAAGTAGAGCTTGCTCTTATAGTTTGTGGGGTTAACTAGCCATGGCCTAAAAGCAACCACTTTTCAGCTGGACTTAGTCATCAAATTCAAGTCATGAGAGTGTTTGCTGCTGCTCTACTATGAATTTTACTCTTAAAGTACCTATTTACTCATGTTTGAAATGGTGAGTGCACAATTATCATTTTAATTTTACTATACACATATTTATTATTATAGTCGTGTTCATTTTATTGTGTGCTGTACTCTTCATATTTGTACATACAGGTACTCCAACATGTCCAGGGTGTTTTAGGAAAGGAAATGATGTAAACAGTGGTCTTACAGTACACAATGGCAAATTGAGCAGAAATTTGTCAACTCCAGTACGTATAAGAATATATTCTGTAATACAGCTGAATCTTAATATTTACAAATATCAAAGTGATTCACCATCTATAATCAATTGTAAGAACTCCTTGCATCTATATTTTGCATAACCCATGTTTGCAGATGCCATTAATCCATGACAAAACAAACTAATGAAAGAGTTCGAAATCTGCCAAATTTCTGATGAATGACAGCCCTTTTATGTGGACCGAATATTGCTTCTTACCCTTCTTTCCCTCCGCCTTCTTTCCTTTGTTGCGATTAATCAGCATTAGTCATATGAAACAGTTAAAAACAGCTTGAATGTTGGCCCTTGTAATTTATACATTATCTCCTGGGTAAAAACTACATCTGGCACTAGCTAATGCCCCTATGTGGGAGGAGGAAAAATGTATAGAGGTGGCATAGGGGCCATCCATGTAAATGAAAGGGAGAACAAGATAAATGTGGCAAATCTTATTGTAAATGGCATGAATTATTAGGAGAAGAGGCATACAGTTTTATGAATGAATGGAGAGAGGCTAGTTTAGATGCATGTAGAGTGAGGGAAACACATTTATTATTATTCAGTAACTCCACCTCAAGTAAAGTTGATACTTAATTTTTTTTCCCAACTTCGTGAATCATACAAGTAATTATATTTTGTTTTATTTTTTAAATGCATGCTGAAAAGAGGGAGGCAGACGTGATAAAGGAAGCTTTCTAAAATTCTCTTTAAAAACAGATTTGCTTAATAACATTAGTCAACAAAAATAAAATTACGTCATGGTTCTGAATTGAAATGGTCTGATTCTTGGGTAATTCATGGTACTGAACTCTAATATGGCATCGGTAAGGACGTATAAGGTCCGCTTCTTGAAAACCAGAATATCGGTGTATCTTGCTCACAAGATGTGACTCATACATTTGTTTGTTTGGTTCCATCGATCAAATTTGTATTTTTATTGCAGGTTACATATATTGTTTCCACTTCTATTCTTGCAGAAATTCTCATTCACATTGACAGTGGTGAAAGATAGAACGCCGCTAATGTTTACACGGTCCTGACCGTTTTTGTTACATTTGTGGAGCGTTCACCCTGGAAAGCTTCAATAAACCTATCACGAAGGCTGTTCGAGTGAACTACAAAAGCTACTTCAAATGTCCATTGGGTGACCAAGAAATAGACTGTAGCACCAGTCGAGCAGGGCAGTACTCCCGAGGTGGATGGAAAGCTGATGACAGGGAGTGCTGGAGCTCCCGTTTCATCAGCCCTCTGGACTAGTTCCTAACCATCCCCCTTTGCTAAACTTTTTCAGTGTGTCAGTTACACAGAGAGTAGGCCAGCATGCTCTCCAGCACAAATTTCTCTAACTATCTACACCAAACTACATGCACAGTACACACCACACTTCCTTTTCCAAAATTCAAAAACAAATCATGGCGTCTCATCACCCAGCCTCGGAGTCCCCAGGGACTCCCGGTGACGACTCGAGGTACCTGAAACCACTGTCCGACTGTCTTCTTCTTCATTTCTGCAACATTCACGGCCATTCCTCTAACTTCCGCTCTGTTGACCACCACCTCTTCTCCTCTAAACCTCACCTTCTTTTTCTAACTAAGACTCAGCTGTCTGAGGCAACTGCCAGCAAACCCTTTTCTGTATTGTCCTACTTTCTCTATACTCATTTCAAAGCCAAAGGTGCCTGTTGTGTATATATACGCAACAGCTTATTTTGCTCTCGTGTTCCTGAACTCGATTCCTCTGATTTTTCTACACTCTGGCGTAGGCTTTCCTGTCATTCTCTGACTAAATATATCTGTGCTGTTTGCTTATCCCCTAATTCTACTGACTATCAAAAATTCTTCGACTACCTTACTTCTACGATGGAACATATTCTATCCATTTCTCCTTTCTCTGAAATTTCCATTCTGGAGATTTCAATATTCACCACCATCTTTGGCTCTCCTCTCCTTTCACTGATCCACCTGGTGAACAAGCCTACATCTTTTCTATCCTTAACGACCTAGAGCAGCTTGTACAGCACCCTACCTGTATCCCAGACCGCCGTGGAGAGAGCTCCAACTTACTTGACCTCTTCCTTACACACTAATCCTTCTGCTTACACTGTTAATCATTTCTCTCCGTTGGGCTCCTCCGATCACAACCTTATCACCTTAACCTTTCCTATCACTCTGGTACGGCCTGTGGACCCTCCAGGGAAACGTCGCCTGTGGCATTTTGGACCTGTGGAATGGTAGGCCCTCAGGCAGTACTTCTTTGATTTTCCCTGGAATGATTATTGCTTCCATGGCCGGGAGCCATCTGAGTGTGCCTTGCGCATTACGGAAGTTATTCTCTCGGGCATGGAAGCATACATTCCTTTCTCATATCCTTTGACTAACACAAGAAAGCTTTGGTTTAATCACGCTTGTTCTAATGCTTTCCGCAACAAGGAGAGGGCCTACAAAAGGTACCGGAGCCAACCCACCCCTGAATCACATCTATACGTTTCTGCCCGGAATCGTGCTAAGTCTGTTCTTCGCTCTGCTAAAAATAATTTCATCCATACTAAATGCTCTCAACTCTCCAACTCGAATTCTTCCCGCTCATTCTGGCACCTTTGCCAAAAACCTTTCAAACAACTTCACCTCATCATCCTTCCCTCCTCTTTTCTACTCTGATGGTTCTGTAGCTATTTCGTCTACTGATAAAGCAGATCTCTTCACACAGACTTTCTCCTCCAATTCCACCTTAGATGATTCCGGTGATGTTCCTCCATCACTTCTCACCTCTGACTTCCGCATGGCTGACATTAAAATTTCTTCAGCTGATGTATTTTCTGCCATCACTGGCCTAAATACTAACAAGGCATATGGGTCTGATGAAGTCCCTCCTGTTGTTCTCAAGAACTGTGCTTCTGTGCTTACACCCTGCCTAGGCAAACTCTTTCGCCTTTGTCTGTCAACTTGTACCTTTCCTTCTTGCTGGAAGTTTGCTCTCATTCAGCCAGTCCCAAAGAAGGGTGAGCATTCCTAACCCTCCAACTATCGTCCAATTGCTTTAACTTCCTGTATTTCAAAAGTTTTCGAGTCAATTCTCAATAGAAAATTTTTTAAGCATCTTTCCTATCACAACCTTCTTTCTGATCGTCAGTACGGGTTCCGTCAGGGACGCTCCAATGGCGATCTTCTCACCTACCTTTCAGACTCCTGGTCATCCTCCTTTCGGGACTTTGGCGAAAGCATTGCCATTGCACTTGACATCTCAAAGGCTTTCGATCGAGTCTGGCATAAATCTTTAATTTCCAAACTGCCCTCTTATGGTTTCTATCCTTCTATCTGTGCCTTCATCGCTATCTTCCTTTCTGGTCATTCTATAGCCGCTGTTGTAGACGGCCATCGTTCTTCTCCTAGATCTATCAACAGTGGTCTTCCTCAGGGCTCTGTTCTATCACCAACTCTCTTCCTTTTATTCATCAATGACCTTCTAAGCTGTACATCTAACCCTATCCACTCATACGCTGATGACTCCACCCTTTACCTTTCCATTCGGTTCCCACAACGCCCATCTCAGCAGTTACTTCAACAAACAAGGGATGAGGCTATGGCATACCTAATGTCTGACTTGGCTCGTATCTCTGACTGGGGTAAAAATAACCTTATTTTTAATGCATCTAAGACTCAGTTCTTACACCTATCAACCCGTCAAAATCTTCCACAGGTATACCCACTAATTTTTAATAATATTCAGCTTAATCCTGCATCATCCTTGAACATGCTTGGGGTTTCATTTACTCGGGACTTATCTTGGAAAGATCATATTACATCTCGATGAAAATATGCCTCCAAGAGATTGGGTGCAATAAGCCGACTCCATTCCCTCTTTACCCCTGCACAATTGTTGATCTATACAGGGGTTTTGTCCGCCCCTGTGTGGAGTACAACTATCATGTGTGGGGAGGCTCCCCGCATACAGCTGTTCCCAATAGGGTAGAGTCAAAGACTTTTCGTCTCATTAAATTTCCTCCTCTTACTGACTCCCTTCAACCTCTGTCTCTTTGCCGCACTGTTGCATCTTTATCTCTTTTCTATCGCTACTTTAATGGTCACTGTTCCTCTGAACTGTCTGCATGCATTCCTCTAACTCTACGATGGAGCGTAGCTCCTGTCTGGCAGCAAACTCTCATCCCTTTTCTGTCCAACTCTCTAATGCAAGAGTTAACCGTTACTCCCAGTCCTTCATTTATGCAACAGGTCAACTCTGGAACTGTCTCCCTCTGTCTGTATTTCCTGCTGCCTATTATCTCCAGTCTTTCAAACGCAGTGTGTCCAGGCATCTTGAAAAGAATGGATCTTGAATTTGGCTCTCTCTTGTATTTTGTTTTTCTCTTCGGAGGGAACTCTTCTTGCGGGCTCATGGCCTTTGGTTCCTTCTTCCATGCATAAAAAAAAACAAGTAGCTTGTAGGTCCTGTGTCACATAGAAAACGATGTTCGGCTTTGCCATTCATTGTACCAATGCTGTGGCGAGAGCCCAAAGACCACAGCAACGAGTGATACATGTGTTTCACGAACATCAAAGGAATAACTATCAAGACACGAGCCACAGTGCAGTGCCCTAATATCGCTTCTGCAATCCGACCAATGCCACACAGTGCAG
This sequence comes from Coenobita brevimanus, assembly GCF_032717465.1. Lineage (NCBI taxonomy): Eukaryota > Metazoa > Arthropoda > Malacostraca > Decapoda > Coenobitidae > Coenobita > Coenobita brevimanus. The sequence goes on along the minus strand of NC_136997.1, from coordinate 35,862,843 downwards.
AACTACTGTACCGGTTCCAAACCCACCTGCTTAACACGAGCTAAGCAGCGAATCTGATTCCAGTCATATCTCCATGGATGATGACTTCCAGGACAACTCAGGACATAGTGGTACCAAACCATTCAACCAGGGAGCCCTTCATGATCTCATAAGGGACCTTGATTTGTCCAAAGAAAAGGCAGAGCTCCTGGGACCACGACTGAAGCAGCGTAACCTGCTGGAAGATGGAGTGCACATCACTATGGCATGTCATCAGCATAGACAACTGTCTGGTTTTTTCAAAATAGCAAACAACCTTTGCTGTTGCAATGACACGGTGTCTCTCTAGCGACAACTCTCTAAGTCTTTTCCATACAAGCCGGATGATTGGAGGCTGTTTATAGATTCAGGAAAAGACACTCTGAAAGCAGTCCTCCTACACAATGGGAATCAGCTTCCATCCATGCCAATAGCACACGCAGAGATGACCGAGAGCTCTGAAATAATGAAGATTGTGCATTTCGCAATCATGTCTGAGAAGCATTAGTGGAAAATCTGCAGGGACCTCAAAGTGATCAGTCTACTTCTGGGCCTTCAGAGCGGTTACACAAAGCTCATGTGCTTTCTCTGCTTGTGAAACAGTAGAGCTAATGCCGAACACTATGTAAAAAAAGAATTGCCGGCAAGACCAAAAAATGCAACCAGAAGGTTCAACTGTCATCACAAACCCCTTGTGGATAAAGAGAATATATTCTTGCCTCCAGTGCATCTCAAGCTGGGCTTGGCAAAAAATTTCGTTAAAGCCATGGATCAAATGGGTACTGGGTTTCAATACTTGTCTATGAAGCTCGGTGGCGTGGTATCCGAAGCCAAGTTGAAAGCAGGGGTCTTGAATGGTCCTCAGATCCTTATGCTGGTTAATGATGGTGACTTCATCAAGGCATTAAACCCGCTGGAGAGGGACACATGGGAATGTGTCACAGAACTACCTTGGAAACCATAGTGCAGACAACTACGAAGAAATTGTGGCAGGCATGTTATGGACTTATCATTCTCTGGGCTCAAGGATGTCCTCGAAGATTCATTTCTTTCACTCCCACCTCGATTCCTTCTCAGATAACCTCGGAGACATCAGTGAAGAGCTCAGTGAAAGGTTTCACCAAGACATTGCTATAATGGAGAGCAGGTTTCAAGGCCGACTCAGTCCCAAAATGATGGGCGACTACTGCTTGATCCTACAATGTGAAGAGAGTCAGCTGAACAAGCGGAAAAGCAAAGTGCAGAAGTATTTTTAGTATTTGCATTGGATTTCCATATTTTTGTACCATAAATCGTCACAATATTATCTGTGTGTGCCTCAATTTATGTTACAAGGTTGAGACAAGTTACAGTATGCCACACTGAATATGTTTTCAGTCTGATATTCAAAAAACCTGGTCCAATACCGCAAAAGAATATCAGATTTGAAATCAGTGCAAACAAATTAGTCAGGGACACATATTCACGTATGAGAACCATTTTGGCTGTTGACCACTGGACATGGCCATAACTGCACCATCCTACCAAACAATAACAATGCATGATATTTGGGCAGAAACTCTGAATGAAATCCAGTGTAGCAGTCGTCTCTGAAGGATACTGAATCCCATTGCAATGGTATACAGCAAACAACATCCAGTGACCATTAGGGAATGCCCTGATGGAATCATTGATGACATAACCATCCAACGTCAGCATAAATTTCTGGTCAGTAAGCATAGAATCACCTGCAAATCAAGAAATGTATCCCATCTTGTAATCGGGGTATTGAATGGAATTGGAGATGTTATAGAAATTATGTTAAATAACATTAACTCTACTTCGCCAGAGTTTTGATCAAACAAAATCCTATAATTTCTAATTTTCTTTAAGGATATGTTTTAAGAAAATTATTTAGCTTAAAACTACCAAGATAATTTTTAACGCTTTGTATTTCTAGCTCCCCTGTGATTAGCCTTTTAAAATAGTGAGTGGGCCATCATAATTTTAAAACAAACCAAACAATGTTCACTTTCAATGCTGTAAAAGGTACTTACCACAGGCAGTGAGGGATGATGTAGAGGGCAGCTTGGTGCTCTGATTCTGTACATCATACTCAGTAACAGTTGACTGAAAAATATGTATGTAAAGGCAAGTGTAAATGACTGTACATTTGTGTGCTGGGAGGGGTTTGCTGATAGCCAATACCCTCTTCAGGCACAAAATGATCCACAGGTATACATGGCGAGTGATGAGAAGGGTGGGTGGTGAACTGTATGAAGGGAAGGCAATGATTGATTATGTGTGTGTGTGGATGAAAGGATGCGAAGATGTATAATGGATGCAAGAGCTTATAGAGGTTGGGGGAGTGGACTTTCTGACCACTACTTGGTGGTGGTCAGAATCAAGATCCAAATAAGATGGAGAAATAGAAAAAGGGAAGGACGGGAAGAAGGAGTATTTGTAAGGAGAGTGGAAAGGTTACAAGAGGATGAGAAAAGGCAGAGTATAATAGAGAAGTGGAGGAACGATTGGGCAAATATAAATTGGAGCAGATCGGGGACGTGGAAGGTGTGTGCAGGATATTCACATAAAAAATATGTGCAGCATGTGATGTGGTGTCTGGGATGAAGAGAAGATGAAGGAGGGTGCAAGGAACAGCGTGGTAGAATGAAGAGGTGAGACAGGCTGTGGCACAAAAGATAAAAGCATACAGTGAATGGATGAGAAATAGGGATGTGGAAGAAGTTCAGAGGCGAAAGAGAGAGTTATATGTAGAAAGAAAGAGGTGAAAAGATTAGTAAGAGAGAGTAAGAAGAGACTGGATGAGGAATTTGGAAGGAATTTGAGTGTAAAGAGGAGGGACTGTAAGAAAATGTTCTGGAAAGAGGTGATAAGAGTAAGACAGGGTGGAAGTGAAAGAGAGAGTTATATGTAGAAAGAATGAGAGAGGTGAAAAGATTAGTAAGAGAGAGAGTAAGAAGAGAGTGGATGAGGAATTTGGAAGGAATTTGAGTGTAAAGTGGAGGGACTGCAGGAAAATGTTCTGGAAAGTGGTGAAAAGAGTAAGACAGGGTGAAAGTGAAGTTAGCAGGGAAGTGAAAGATGAAAATGGTAGATTACTAGTGAGGAAGGGAGAAAAAGTGAGCAGATGGAGAGAAAATTTTAAGGAATTGTTGAACATAGAGGATGGAAGTAATGCAAGTATAAGTGGCTGGGGAATGGCTGGGAGAAGGAGGGAGGTGAGAAGACAGGAAGAAATCAGTAGGATAGAAGTTGTGGAAGCAATGAAGAAAGTTGAATTGGGGAAAGCCCCAGGAAATGATGGAGTGTGTGGTGAAATGCTGAAACATTGGGGAGAGATAGTAGTAGAATGGATGTGGAAGATGTGCAGATTGGCCTGGGAGGAAGGTAGGGTCCCGGAGAATTGGAAGTCAGGTATAATTATTCCCTTGTACAAAGGAAAAGGGAAAAAAGAAGTGTGTGGCAATCATAGGGGTATTTGTCTTCTTAGTATAATAGGAAAAGTGTATGGTAGGATACTTATTGACAGAGATAGAGAAAGAACAGAGGAATTAGTTGGAGAAGAACATGGAGGCTTTAGGAAGGGAAGAGATTGTGTAGATCAGATATGCATTCTTAGATCTTTAGTGGAAAAGTTTCTAGAGAAGGGAAAGAAGTTGTATGCGGCTTTCATGGATTTGGAGAAAGCATATGACAGGGTGGATAGACAAGGATTGTGGAAAGTATTAAGATTGCATGGAGCAGATGGGAAGTTGTTGAATGCTGTGAAGAGTATGTATGATGGTTTAAAGGCTGCAGTGCGTGTTGATGGTGAAGTGATTGAATTTTTCTCTTTGAAGGTTGGGTTGAAACAGGGATGTGTCATGTCTCCTTGGTTGTTCAATCTGTACATGGATGGGGCAATAAAAGAGGTACAAGGTAGGGTAGTGGATGTTGGAGTGGCCCTGGTGAGAGAGGGCAGTGTTTGGAATCTCCCTGTACTGTTGTTTGCAGATGATACTGTGTTGTTGAGTGAAGACGAAGGGGAGCTGCAAGGCTTTTTGAATGAGTTTGGGGGAGTGTGTAAGTAACGGAATCTAAGGGTGAATGTTGGGAAGAGTAAAGTGATGGTCTTTGAGTGAGAAGTCAGTGAATGTACAGCGAGGTTGGATGGTGAGGAATTGGAAAATGTGAGTACGTTTAAGTACTTGGGTAGTGTGATGAGTAAGGATGGAGGTTTGGAGGGTGAAGTGCTTGAAAGGGTACAGCATGGATGAAAGGTTGCTGGTTCTTTGAAAGCAGTGATAAGAAGCAGGGAAGTGAGCATGGAAGTGAAAAAGTTACTACATGACAGTATTGTGATACGAACTATAACGTATGGAAGTGAAGCTTGGACGTTGCTGGAAGGACACAAGTCAAGAGTGAGAGCAGTGGAAATGAGTTATTTAAGAGGAGCCTGTAGAGTCACATGGAGAGACAGGCTGACAAATGAGGTTATAAAGGAGCGTTGTGGTGTGGATGTGGATGTGATAGGAAGCGTTAGGAGGAATACACTGAGGTGGTTTGGCCATGTGGAGAG
>NC_136997.1:35735764-35853264 GCF_032717465.1 Coenobita brevimanus | reverse complement strand
GCTTAGCAAAATTTGGAGTAGCGAGCACTGGCTGACTTAATAGAATAGCTTTAAATTTGTTGAAAGAGGATTCACAGTTATCGGTCCAGACAAATTTAATTCCCTTTTTCAGTAGGTCTGTAAGTGGTGATACAAGAATTGAAAAGTTAAGAACAAATCTCCTGTAATAACCTACCATTCCCAAAAATCTTTGTAGCTCTTTCCTACTTTTAGGTCTGGGAAGATCACTTATAACCTGAACCTTAGCTCCTGGTGGTGCAACATGTCCATCACCAATTACATACCCAAGGTACTGAACTTTAGCTTGACCAAACTCACACTTTGATAAATTAGCTACAAGATTAGCCTGAACTAAACGCTCAAGAAATTTACTGACATGGCATAGGTGATCTTTCCAGTTGTCATTGAAGATTAATACATCATCAATATAAACAACACACCCTGCCAAACCCTCTGTTACAACATTCATGAGCTTCTGAAAAGTGGCTGGTGCATTCTTCATACCATATGGCATTACGGAATATGCAAAAGTCTTTCCTAGTGTTACAAAACATGAGATCTCCCTAGCACGTTCAGTCATAGGTACTTGCCAGTATCCCTTTAACAAATCAAACTTACTTATGTACCTAGCCTTTCCGATCTTGTCTATGCAATCTTCCACACGAGGGAGAGGGTAAGTGTCTGTTTTGGTTATCTGATTAACACGTCTGTAGTCGATGCAAAGCCGCTGTGACCCACCTGGCTTAGGGACTAGAGTGACTGGAGAACTCCACTCGCTCTGACAGGACTCAATCATCTTGTGGTCCAACAGGTAGCCAAGCTCCTACTGGATGAGAGGAACTTTCACTGGGTTCACACGGTAAGGAGGCAGTTTAATTGGCTTTGCGTCTCCAACATCGACATCATGCATCAACACAGTGGTTCTTCCTGGAGTGGCACGGAGCACTTGCGGGTACTCCTGCAGTAATGCCGAAAACTCCTGCCTTTCCTTGGGAGGTAGATGAGAAAGCTTAGTCTGGAGATCATTCATGATATCAGGATTCTTCCCCAAACTATCACTCAGGCTCATACTGCATGGGAGAGCTTCACTTGCAGACTCGGGTGGAACAGCTACAGTGCAGACTGGATTATTTTCGTCCCGCCTGTGATATAACTTTTGCATGTTGATGTGACAAAGTTGCTTGTTCTTTCTACGATCTGGTGTGGCGATGACATAGTTGACATCACTGAGTTTCTTCTCCACTAAACTTGGCTTGAAGAGGTTGCCCATGCACTGGGAGCAGAATCAAAACCTGATCTGGCTGAAAGTGACGTAAACTGGACTTCTTATCATACCAAGTCTTCATCTTCTGAGCAGCTCCTAAATTCTCTCTCACCAGCTGTAAAGCAGTGGACAGCCGTTCTTTGAACTTCATCACATACTCCAGCAGGTTGACGTCATCTTCCTCCGACAGCCAGCATTCCTTGAGTAGCTTAAGGGGTCCTCTTACTTCATGGCCAAACAGTAGTTCAAAAGGTGAGAAGCCCAGTGATTCATTTGGAGATTCTCTTGCGGCAAATACAACAAATGGAAGACCTTTATCCCAGTCTTTCTGATGTTCCAAACAGTATTTCTTGAGCATTGATTTGAGTGTTTGATGATATCTCTCCAAAGCGCCTTGAGTCTGGGGATGGTAAGCTGAAGACGTGATCTGGGTGATGCCCAACTCTTTCAGAGACTGCTTGAAAACATTTGACATGAAATTACTTCCCCGGTCGGACTGTACCTCCTTGGGCAGACCAAACTTTGTGAAGAACCCTAGCATTTCCTTAACCACGTTCTTTGCTGAGATATTTCTAAGTGGAATGGCTTCAGGATAACGAGTAGCCATATCAATCAGGGTCAACACATAAGAAAATCCTGAAGAAGTCTTAGGAAGAGGGCCCAAAATATCCACCAACACACGGGTGAAAGGCGCCTCAAAAGGAGGAATGGGAACTAGAGGTGCAACCTTTTCGGTCTGATTACACTTCCCCACAACTTGACAGATGTGACAAGACTTACAATACCAGGAAACATCCCTGAAGATACCTGGCCAGTAGAAGTGTTTCAGAATGCGTTCCACAGTCTTCCTCACTCCAAGGTGTCCTGCCAAACTGGAATCATGAGCCACTCTAATGATATCCTGCCTACAAACACTAGGGATGACAACTTGATGTACAACCTCCCATTCACAGTCGGCTGATGCTGTTGGGGATCTCCACTTCCTCATAAGTACTCCTGACTTTATATAATAACAAGTAGAAGCACCGGCTGACTCTTCCTCACTGCAAGCAGAGTTAGCTAGACCTTTCAACTCAGGGTCAGCAACCTGCAACTCAACCAACTCTTGACGAGACATTATTATCAACACTACGGGGTACTGCCTCATCTGGTGAGTGGTCCAAATTAGCAAGAAAAGTGTCAACTAGGATAACATCATCATCATCATTATCCTCTAAATCACCAGTAACTTTAGACTTAGCCCTAGTGACAGCACATGCAGGGAACACATCAGGGACATCACAGTCCTGGGACGCAGCCACTGGCTCACTAGACAACTGAGGAGCTGGACACACTTGACTTCCACCAATATCATTTCCAAGTAAGAAAGTTACACCTGACATTGGGAGTGTCTCAACCAACCCAACCATAACGGAACCATTAGCAAAACCAGACTCTAAATTCACTCTGCACACAGGGACAGAGAAGTAATTATTCCCTACACCTTGTAAGATTAAAGTTTCATCAGAGGAATTAACATTAGAGCCTAGAACACTGGTCAGCATAAGGGATTGGCAAGCACCTGTATCACGATATATTTTAACTGATTTCCTGCCATTATTGTCCAGAGGACTGACAAAACCATCAGACAGGAAATTAGCACATGAACTCTTGAGAGTGTCACCCACGTTACTGCTCAAAAGAAGAGCTCCATCATGAGAATTTAAGTTACCCCTCAAAGCAGGTTCAGTTAACTCGGTTAAAGAATTTTGGGAACTCTCAAGGGTGGACACTAGACCAATTGACTGAATATTTAAAGACTCCTTTTTGTTCACATCACGCTGTCTCCTGAAACATTTCTCCGTAGTATGACTAAGCTTACTACAATAAGTACATTTACTTTTCTGAAATCTAGAGGTGAAGCTGGTATTTACTTCCTGAGAAACATCATCTTTATTCTCTTTCCTGTTACCTGTACTCTGAGTACAGGCAACGTACTTACTCTCACTTTCCCTTTTTCTTTAGAATATCTCTTGTGAGTGAGAACATATTCATCAGCTAAAACCGCAGCATCAGACAAATTATCTATTCTTTTCTCATCAAGATATAGGCTTACATCTTTAGTAACACACCTCTTGAAGTCCTCCAGCAAAATCATCTGCTTAAATTTACCAAAATCAGAATCGACATCCTTAGAATTTAACCACTGCTCTAACAGATCTTCTTTGATTTTTGCATACTCAGCATGGGATTGCTTATCTTGCTTGTAAGTTGTCCTAAATTTTACTCTATAGGCTTCAGGAACAAGCTCATAGGCCTTAAGAAGCAAGCCCTTAACTACATCATAATTATCAGATTGATCCTGAGGCAAAGATGCATAAGTTACTTGAGCTTTACCGGTGAGAACAGTTTGAAGGAGTACTGGCCAATACTTTTTGGGCCAATTAAAACCTGTAGCTACCCTCTCAAACAACTGAAAATACTTTGTTAAATCAGATTCATTAAAAGGAGGGACAAGTTTAACATTTTTAGCCACATCAAAATCATCACAGCTAGATGATCTAGTTTCACCTTGTTTCATGCGATACTCATGGTCTGCCTGAATCCTAGCAATTTCAACTTGTGCCTCAGCCTCCTTAGAACGGGCCTGAAATTCAGCCTCCTTAGCACGAGACTCCGCCTCCTTAGCCTGAGCCTCCTGCAGGGCTAGCTGTAACTTAGCTAATTCAATCTGCGTTTGCTCATTTGGAGGAGTTACATTAAACAAGCTTTCATTAATCATGTCAACAATTTAATCTTTAGAACGATGAGAGCGAACAGCAATTCCCAATTGTTGAGCAACAAGCTTAAGTTCATTCTTTGTTCTGTTTTCTACATCACACACTGTTTGCACATTTGACAAAATATCTTTGGTTTCATCAAGCGTAGTAATAGTAGACATCTTGAATAAATCACAGTCACAAAATATCAAGCAATATCCTTATGATAATATCCTGAATATCCTGATAAGAGGTCGCCAAATTTATGTTACGGAACAGAGAAAGATAAGGTACATTTTCAGTGAGAATAATAAAAACCACTACTGTCCCGTAAAGTTCCAAGTTCAAAACAAAAGAGTTAGGTAAAATTACAAGTTAAAGTTTAATGCTCAAACTAACAACAAAACATTCAGGACTCATAAGGATAATGTAATGGCAAAAAACAGGTTAAATATATGGTTAACTGCAATAGCCTCTATTAACACAAAATTAGCATGAGTAAATTTATCTAAGTCAGCCCTGTTAAAATGAGATACCAGATAATACTCAGTGAATGCCAGATATATTATTACAGATACAAAATATTATTAATGATGGCTGACAAAAAGAACCCTACACAAATCACAAAAACCCCACTAGGCCTAAGAATTAACCTTATGCTACACAGCACAAGAAAAAATGCAACAACAGTTATCCTTAAATTACACAGCTGCTAGATGGTTGGAGACTTCCTGAGCACTCACAATAATAATAACTGTACAGGGGAGGACAGAGATGTGAGCAAAATGAGGAGTAGATCTAAGTGGCAATGATGTAGAGACTGAGCTCATTATATAGGGGCCAGCAGAGCTTGATACAACTTGTAAGAAGGACGCGCAAATGAAGCCATATGGGACAAAGAGTTGACACTCCTGCTCTGAACAACAGAAAGAACGACTTACTCTACTATAACGGTAGAAGGGTGGACTGAGGTAGAACACGCTCGTGATCAAACATGCAGCATGCTGTACGTTAGAATTACACAAAGGATGATGAAATCATAGGCTATGTAACAATATATATATATATATATATATATATATATATATATATATATATATATATATATATCTATATATATATATATATATATATATACACACACGGTCTTTGAGAGAGGTGAAGTCAGTGAATGTACAGCGAGGTTGGATGGTGAGGAATTGGAAAATGTGAGTACGTTTAAGTACTTAGGTAGTGTGATGAGTAAGGATGGAGGTTTGGAGGGTGAAGTGCTTGAAAGGGTACAGCAGGGAAGAAAGGCTGCTGGTTCTTTGAAAGCAGTGATAAGAAACAGGGAGGTGAGCATGGAAGTGAAAAAGTTACTACATGACAGTATTCTGATACCAACTCTAACGTATGGAAGTGAAGCTTGGATGCTGTTAGAGTGAGAACAGTGGAAATGAGTTATTTAAGGGAAGCCTGTGGAGTCACATGGAGAGACAGGCTGACGAATAAAGATATAAAGGAGTGTTGTGGTGTGCATGTGGATGTGATAGGAAGCGTTATGAGGAACTCACTGAGGGTGGTTTGGCCATGTGGAGAGGATGGAGGGTGAAAGACTGACGAAGAGAGTGTATGTGAGTGAGGTGGATGGGGGAAGAGGGAGGAGGAGGCCGAGGATGAGATGGAGGGATGGGGTGGAGAGGTATATGAGATAGGGGGATGTGAGTTGGGAGCAGGGCAGTGAAATGGCGGTGGACAGGGCGACGTGGACCCGATTTATTTGTGGCCACCCCAAACGGGATTGGGGCGTCTGGCAATAGATAGATAGGTAGATAGATTTATTTATTTATTTCATATGTGCTTTACTATTCAAACCATCATATTAATGTAAAAAGATCTGTGTTCATATCCATGTACCTAAGAGCATATAGAATTTGAGACCAAGAATTTTTAGATGATGAACTAAAAATGATTCAGAGTATTGGAAAGAAGCTAAAATATCCACAAAGCATACTAACTCAGTGCCACAATACATCCAAGAAACGACGCCTTGAAGGGAAAACTAATAAGCCAGATCGCCAGAATATTCAAAGAACCCTTGTCCTCCCCTTCCATGAAAATTTTTTTGATGTTCACATACTGAGGAAACTTAATGTACAAGTAGTATTCAAATATGAGAACACCATAAAAAAAAAAAAAATCATAAGAACAGCCTTTTCAGTAATTCAGGCGTTGTTTATTAAATCCCGTGTAAAAGCTGTAACAAATTTTACATATTACGACCTGGAAAAGATTTGGAAACTAGAATCTCACAACATAAATACAGTGTAAGGACAGCCCGACAAAGAAGTGGTTTATTTCAGCACAAAGCATCCAGTGATCACCATATTGACTGGACAGGCTCCAATATTCTAGCAAGATCAAAAAGCTTAGATGAGAGAAATGTAAGAGAATCTTGTCTATTTTCTGGCACATATGAAAGAATATAAACATGAACTATGGTCATTTTAAGTGTGATAAATTGTTAACTGAATTAATTTTAAAGCAGTATCCCCCAGACTAACAACTGATTGTTCCCTGTCATTATGTCTGTCAACAATAAAATTATTCTACTACATCTCACTCTCCCATTTCGGAAGTAGGCCTACGTAAATATTATGATTCCCAAACATACCACCAAACTAGGCACTGTTCTTTATGTGTTTCACTTGCTAATTCCTTGTTCCCCTCCTCTCTCTCTCTCTCTCTCTCTCTCTCTCTCTCTCTCTCTCTCTCTCATTTCCCCTCCTTGCCTCTTAGTTTACGTCCTTCTCCCTCGCAGTCTACCTTCACATTACCTGACACGATTAAATTTATTCCTTATTTCCTTAACCCTTAGACGATGGGGATTTTCTTGAGATGCCTCTGACCGTCTGGATCAATTGAAACCGTTATTTATGGCTTGGTGGACTTTATCACACCATTAGTCGTTGGACATCACTAGTGCTTCCGGCACACACGAAAAATCGTCTAGAATTTTGTCAGGAAAAATATAAAAGATGTCAGTCGTTTTCTAAGGACTAACCTTGGATTACATCCTTCTTATTGATACGTAGCTCATACATAACAATAATAACAATAATAATAATAATAATAATAATAATAATAATAACGAAACACCCGATATGTGGCATCTACCATCGCCAAAGGTTTTCTCTCTCCCCTGTCTTCTCGTTACCTTCCTCCCCCACCCCCTCTCCGTCTCCTCCCTTGTCCTTTAATCTGGTGGACGAACGCTGCGCCCTCTATGGCCTATGTTTGGAATCATACGCCTGGTTGGGACTGTCGACAAACTTTTGCTCGTGGGTGTACAGTGAGCAACAGTAGTCGTGTCGCGGTTTTGTCCGAAGATTAAATGTAACTCGTGAAACATTATGAACCGTCCGTATGACAGACGGCGGAATGTACCAGACGCTTAGCCCGTTAGCTTATGTTTTCACCAAATTTCACGACACGATTATTGTTGCTTACCGTACTATTGCGGCCAGGAGTTCTTAGCCACTGTCGTCCAGCCAACCCGTGCATGTGGCAGCGTCAGCGTCGCTTTCACAAGCACAAAAGTTGCCTTCGATGCATTTCTGTCGAAAAATATCCCTTCAGCTTTGGGCTTGTACTAATGAATAAAACAATAGTAATATTTACTTTGAAAGTTTGACTCTGGTAACACGAATATATCATACTGATTATTTAATAACTTGTTTCTCGTATAGAGCCAAGCAAGTGACAAATATGTATATTTGGTTCCACTCCACGACTTCCTGTAGGTTTGAACCAGCGAACACAGTGTGAACAACTTCGAAGCATTCATTTGTTAACAGGAGAGAGAGAGAGAGAGAGAGAGAGAGAGAGAGAGAGTGTATGGTGGGCGCCTGTGAATTTTGGAATAATGAGGTGGAGGCAGACTGGCACAGTGAAATGCAAGGGATGAGAAACCCTGGATTCCTGTGATCCATTGAAAACAGGCCACAGTGTGAATATTTATTCCATCAGTCACTAGAACTTGCCTTGCCTTCTTTTATTTATTTATTTTTTTTTTTTATTATTGCTTTCGTTGGAATAATGAACTAGGAGATAAATGCTGTTGATTTTGCAAAATCTGTGTTTAAGAAAGTAATTTGCCTCTCTGTCCAGAGAGAGATGTCCAGTTAATGAGAAAAATACTCATGAGTTTGCCAAAAATCTCCAGGTGCCAACCACCAGAGAGAGAAAAAAAAGAAAACATAAGGCATTTAACAGAAGTTACGCGGCCTGCCAATTATTTGAAAAAGTCTACTGGCGTTACCCAGAATAAAACCCATCTTTCATTTTGTTCGACGAGACGTTATCCTGGGATAAACTCCTTCGTCATCAGCCAAAGGAAAAATTTCCTGTTTAGCTCGAGCACCTTATTTACTCATATCGCATAAAATCATGTGCATGTACCCGGCATGAAGCCCCTTATCTACGGCCTGGCAAACTCCCTGTAAAGAGTACCCGGTACTATTTGCTACCGACAGACTGAGTTAAGCGGTGAGACTCATCTTTCGTGTAAGGAAATCCACCCCGCCTCTGTGTGTGTGTGTGTATGTGTGTGTTGAATTGAGAGTCATCTGACTTGTGGAGCATGGTATGCTGGTTGGTAGGTTGGTGACTGGGTGGTTGGATTGGTTAGTGTACAGTAGGCTGGTGGTTTCACAGGCGGGTTAGGTGGAGTGAGTGGGCGAGAGGGAGGGAAAGGGTTATTGGGCTGGTTAAGTGGGGTGGAGTGGGGTTCGTGCATTGTTTAAGTGGGGTGGGTGGTGGGGCTACCTGTAGGACAAGGCAAGAGATGGGTTTGTGTCGTCATACTTTTCAGACATACTGTATTGAGTAAGGTTGTGGGTATGTGCGTTGATGGGTGGGTGTGTAGATGGATGGACGGATTGTGGGAAAACAGGCCACTGGGATTAGGTGAATTGAGTTAATGTCCGAGTTGGGAAAATCGGTCCACAGGGGATATTATTCTGGAATCATGCTGAAGTAGGTATATATATCCAGTGAGTTACAACAGGTCCATCGAGCAATACGTCTGTTGGTTAGGAGGTCTGTGTTTCAACTGCACGCATCAGTGGGTGATATAACCACGTCGGATAACAGGTTATGGGGAAAATAGGTTCATTGTGAAAAATACATCCATGGGTATACGACCATGTAGGAAACCTGCATTCATAGAGATTCAAGGTCGACGGAAAAATTGGTCCGTGGGGAGAAAATACATCAATGGGGAGAATTAGTTCGAGGGAAAATAGGTTACGTTGGGAAGTAGGCGTCTTTGGAAAAAAAAAAAAAAAAAGTCATTAAGGAAAATAGGTCCATAAGGAATTGTGCTCCGAGTGGTGAAAATATCCATTGATAAAAGTATTCATGGGGTGAAAATAGGTCCATAGGGGCATACACGTACTATAAACATACATGGAAATAATTAAAATAAATGGGACCTAAAACATACAACTTTTTACAGCGACCGTTGCCTGGAATTAGGCTTACCACTGCACACCTTGCACCAAACAACCATTAGCCAGACCCTATTACCACTTCGTCATCCAGTTATTATATTTCATAATTTACCTTCATTTAGCCATTTAAGCATAGAAAGCCAACCGAAACGAAAGGAAAAATTCCTGTTTAACTGTGTTGAGCACCTCATTTCTCCACCTCATTCCTCTAAAATTCACGGTCACTCTCTCTCTCTCTCTCTCTCTCTCTCTCTCTCTCTCTCTCTCTCTCTCTCTCTCTCTCTCTCCTGTTAACAAATGAATGCTTCGAACTTGTTCACTCTGTGTTCACTGGTTCAGACCTACAGGAAGTCGTGGAGTGAAACCAAATATACATATATATCACTTGCTTGGCTCTATACTAGAAACAAGTTATTAAATAATCAGTATGATATATTCGTGTTATCAGAGTCAAACCTTCAAAGTAAATATTACTATTGCTTTATCCATTAGTACAAGTCCAAAGCTGAAGGAATATTTTTCGACAGAAATGCATCGAAGGCAACTTCTATGCTCGCGAATGCGACGCTGCCACATACACAGGTTGGCTGGACGAGGGTGGTTAAGAACCCCTGTCCGCAATAGTACATGCGACTTTTTTCGCCAGAAATAAAGGTATCATCAAAGACAATATGCCTCTATCTTTGCTTCTAATTCACATGAAATTATTGCTTTGGTGTCTAAATATATGCTTTTGAGGTCAAGGAATTCAGCTATACAAGTTGAAATGTGCCTAGAAATGCATAAAAAATGGAAGAAAACAATGTTCGCCTCATGAAATACACGATGTATTGATAATCTTACTCTTTAGATAACTCACAGTTCTTAAATAACAAATTTATACACTTAAAAATGGCTCAATATTTCAAGTCCTAAATGAATGACTTTCAATATATTATAAAAAATATATGTTTCTGCTCAAAACATAGGAGAAATCAAACCTTCAATATAACTAAGCTCTGAATAATCATCCACATTATCGCTTCTTTAATAAATAGATATTAACCTTGCAGATGCAGAATGTTTCATGTCTTCAATTTAGTTACGTTATGACATTTACTAGAAGTAAATTCCACATGGTTGAGTGCCTTCTTGTAATTTGCACTCACAAAATGTGCAACAAGATGCACCATTTCTTCTGCAAGAACACCTGGCAGTGGCACATTTCTTGCATGAGCAACGGACTGTGCATTGCTCTGGTAAAGGGTTAGCACAAGTTTCAGGCAAGAGCAAATCATCTTCAAGCACATATCTAAACAATGTTGGTTCCATTTGCTGTGTGAGTTGCTGCAGAAGTGTCATCATTCTGTCAGTGGCAAGAAAAACACTCAAAATATGAGCTCTTACAGCTTTTGTAGCTGGTGGTAATTCCAGTGATCCTTTGCTGTGAAAATGCGTATGTGCTCTGAGCTCATCCATTGTTTGACATTTGGACCCCTTGTTTAGTATCTGAACAAGGTGCTCCTCAGTCATTGACACTGTTTCTGAAGATTTTGGTTCGACCATGCAGTGGCCAAAGTCCATTAAGTACCTTTCAGGAATTGCATTCAAAACCGCATACTTGCTGCCTACTGGTGTAATCACATCCTGTCAATGTGTGCACTGCAGGAAGAAGTTTGCTAATTTGTCCGAGATGAACAGATACTTCATGTATTGGTACGAATCGAGTGGTGTCACCTGCCTTTGCCCAAATTTCTTGCAGACCCTTTGCATGGAGGATGTCCCAATGGTACACCAGAAGGAAAATGACATCATTGTCTGAGGAGTGCACCACAATCCGTGTTATGGTATAACTTGTAAAGTTTGCCAGGTGTTGTATGACTCGATCATCTGCCTCTTCCAAATGGGAATGTAGTTCAGGCATTTCCACTGATGTGTCAGTGAGATTGCTTGGACATGGTTTGGCACCTCTGATTTCACCAAGAACTATTTGACGTCCTTCAGAGTTTGTGGTGGTGTTGACAAGAGAGTGCAGCTGGACTTCTAGGTGTTGTTTGTTTTGTGATGAGCCCCAGAAGTTGTCCATGTCAACAGGTAAAGGGCTATCTTCTTTGACGTCATTCTATTCAGCTGGACTTCGTGTCATGCGTCATATCCTCTCACAGGCTTTAACTGAATGAAGATTGTATGAATCAAACACTAAGTCTATTCTTCTGGCAGCAAAACCAGACCTTTCTGCATATGTCATGACTGATTTGCACAAGTCTCCAAATGTTTTGAGATTTTTGTTTTCATTTTTCGAGTGACAGCCATAACACTAATGACTAAACCTGACTCTACATTGTCTTCAGAGTTTGGTTGTTTTGGATATTTTTTGGGTAACACTTTCTCAGTCTCATGGACATGATCACTTTTCTGGGCTTTCTTCAATATACCATCCTCATCGTATAGATACTGCTCAGAAGTGACATCATGACATAAAATAGTCTTCACTGGAATGTTGCTTGCTCATGCAATGTCTACCAGGTGTTGATATCAAGTATCAGCCTTTTCCTATGTCTTCTCCTTATGGATATTTGTTGGTTTTTGGTGTATGGTATGAAAGCTTTTCAGGTTAACTCTGTGTAGTGTATCGGATATCTTAACAGTCTTGTCATTGAACCTTTGTTGCTATCTTGTTGCTGGCATATTTCATCACTCATGACTTCTTTAGTTAGAATATTGTGCAGAGTCGTGTTTTCTGAGGGCACGTGAAATGGGTTTTCATGTTTCAGGATGTACTCAATCAGGGACTGCACATTTTTCTCACTAAACAAAGTGTCTACTTCAGTGACAACATGGTTGACATCTGTTTCAGAATCACATTTGATGCCACTTATTTCTCTGTGAAGATTGCTGATCCCAAGCATCTCATGAAAAATCAGCTCCCATTTTGTTACATAGTCTTTCTGCCTGGTTTGACCTATATTGCAATAATGATGACCTATGATGCCATTGAAAACAATGTCTTTTCTTATATCAGCTACATCCCTAACTCTTTTGCGACCATTTTCTGTGCTTGTCACATTTTTGGCTCTGGTTCTTGACACAGGGTGCACCTTGTGATGTTAACTTCAGAGACAATGTCACACTTTTCACCAGCTAAGTTAAGAGACTCCATTTTTCAATCTACCACTTCATCACCTGAAAAGAAGTTCTGTTATTAGACACCACCACCAGATAAATCATGCACAAGCACAAACCAATAAAATACAGGCACAAGCATGATTATAAATAACAAATATTACATAAGCTATGTTCTACAAGAACTAGGAGTATCATATCTTTCAAGGTCCAATGCATTAGTCAAGGGCTTCATTGTACAAGACAGAAGCTGTAATTTCTGCATAATATTACGTTTGCAAGAATTAGTTATCAAAAGGTCAGTGATAACAAACACATTGTTGTCTTCTCTTTGGTTTTTATTAGAAATCTTCATAGGTTCATCACAACAGTGAAAACATATTTATAGTGGTGGCGACCATCATCCACTCAGTTGATGTAGTGCTCCTTACTTCTTCCTTAGTCAGTATCATTCTTTTTCTGAGCCTGCCCTCCTCACTTCCTATATCTGTTATGAGTCCATATTATAATTACAAATCATAATAGATAGATAGATAAATAGATAGATAGACAGCTCCATGCAAGCCTGGGAAAGGGAAATGATCTTGCCAGTTAACTGAGGAAATGTTGACTATACAGTACAGAGGAAGTAGCAAAGTCAGGGGATGATGTAGGTAGTGTGTCAGCGAGATAGCATGCGAACAAAGCCTAGTGACATACACACATACTTACACACAGGTTTCTGGAACTTTCCAACCACAGTGTAACACACGTGACACGACCCCTGTTTCACCAGAATTTAGGAAGCAGAGCTCAGAAGGAGACAGGCCATAGAACCGACAGGTAGTGGAGAGAGTGAACAAGAAAGAGGGGCCCAACTAGACTTACTTATTATAATGTTTCTGTAAGACATACCCTGCTCAACTTAGATTTTCTCTGAAGATAATAAATTAAGATCAACTCACTGTATTCATCTTTAATTCCTACTACAAGAATCGAGAGTGACAACTAAACGACAAAACTTCTCTTCAAGTTACTACAAAGTCTTTAATGACATATTTGGTGGCAAGCGAAACTACGGACATCGTCTCCGAATCAAAAGCGAATTTCTACAAAAGCAGGCGAGACTACAAGATTAGTGTCAGTTCTACAGTGAATTCCTACAAAATACAGCCTACAATGCAAATAGCCTACGAGTCTACAAAACAACTCTATAATCTTCACGTAACTTCAAGCAGCAGCAAGAAGCATAAAAAAACATAGCAAGTAAAGAAGAGGAAAGACGAAAGCAACAAGCACACAAACCCCCACCACTCTCTCCCGCCTACCTCCATCGCTGACGCAGAGGTCAAGACACGCAGCAAAACACCAGAGCCACATTTATAACGCGTCTTACTCATCTTTCTTCGCCCAGGTTACGCATCGCTACTCAGTATTCACCACAGCTACCAGTGTGGGAAGCCGACGTCACCATGTGCTGAGATGACAACACAACGCGAGTTTGCTGACTTATGGCCACGCCAAGCAACGTGTGACTGACACCAGGCACTTCTTACCCACTACTCATTACTCATTATTCACATAGCTCCTACTCATACTCATTTATTTCCACAGTATTGAGTTGGAAATTCGACGTTCTATGCCGAGGTTTGCCTGTGACAGCTGTTAACCACCACAAGCACCAGGCCATGGAATTTCCTGAGTAATATCGTCCATCAACATAGCACTAGAATTATCAAGAGATCTTCAGTCAACCCTGCATTTTTCTTCCAAGATCGACAGTTGCATCGATACGCCTCTACGATCTGTATCAAGTGGGTGAAATTATACTTACTCATTTCTTCTCAGTGCTAAAATTAGGTATATTCAACTCCTTTACTTATTCCTATATATACACTTATACACTCACTATCTATCATTTATTACAACTCATTAACTCATCTATTTAGTAAGGACATAAATAAACAAAAGGCGTATTTCATAACACCATATCTTAATGACAGGGATATTTTCGCCATCACCCACGTTAATACCAGATGAAACACAATTAGCTCCAACAACAGATTCACAATTAGGAGAGCACCAAGGAAACACACCCATTGTACAAACCTCACTACAAATTAAAGACCAAGAAACAAATACGTCAGTTCCAAATGATGAGTGGGAAACCCCCTCTGACGTAGCAAGTGAGGACTTTGTCGCCGACTTGCACAAATGCCAATACACTTAACAGGGTTCACCGTTCCGGCCGAATATATTCCACCATTCCCTTACACAACGATAAACAAGTCCAAGTTAAATTAACAGAGCAAACAGTGAAAATAAATCACGAAACAAATACGGCGGATCTAACATCCCCACCTCATGTATATGTTTACCATGAAGATAAAACTGCCCCAAAATTCTCTGGCACAGAAAAAGATCGCATTGATGTCATTTCATTAGTCAGTCAGTGCGAACAAATGTTCATCAAGCGCCACATACTCGATGAACAAGAGAAAATTGCCATTTTTTCATATTGCATAAGCCAGGAAAGATGTCCAGCAAGCAATTTATTGAGATCTGACAAGCTCCTCAAAGCTAGGACATATGATGAATTTAAAACTGAATTTTTGAAGAAATTTTCAGCAGGTATGAACTTCTTGCCAGGTATAATTCCAGAATTACGTAAGATTGTAGATCTTGTAAGGGAGCACACTACAAACCATGTGCTCAGTGAAATAACTGCTGATGTCTCCACAATCAAAAGAACATTGTTAGTTACTTTGGAAAACTCAAATTGGATAACAGATGATGGAAAGATGTCCCCAGACCTCGTCGTGGA
This sequence comes from Coenobita brevimanus, assembly GCF_032717465.1. NCBI lineage: Eukaryota > Metazoa > Arthropoda > Malacostraca > Decapoda > Coenobitidae > Coenobita > Coenobita brevimanus. Next base: position 35,837,862 of record NC_136997.1, on the reverse strand, counting down.
CATCATTGGTTATGTAGCTGCCTTGTGTAAATTACCTGATAGGACCCTTAAGATCGCCAAGATGATCGCGTACACCCCAGGCATGTGCTTACTAGACTTAATGAACGAGGTAGAGATGCAGTGCAGTAAAGCAGGTATGGTCGACACACCCGCACATTCTAGTAGAATGAGGGTACCTGGGACAGTATCAGCTGTGAAAACATCTACACCGACCCCAAATAAAGAACAAAATCTATCGTGACCCGAAAGCAGGCAGAGCAAACAACCAAACGTGACGAGGATTCGATCACAAACACCAGGCTACAGGCAGTTTCATAAGTTTTCGCGCAGCCCGAGCAGGTCTCGCGCCATAAACAACACTACTTATGGGAAGTCACCTCGTAGGTCACAGTCAAGAGATAGGTCCATTCTATGTCATTATTGTGCAAAACCAGGACACACAAGGTATGAATGCTTTATCAAAGCAAAAGAGGATAGACAAAAGACACAAGGATTTGGTCCTTACTGTAGGCATCATGGATACCAAGGGCACTGGACCAGTGATTGCAAAACAGTAGAAAAAATTGTGTCTATGTTCAAATCGGGGGAAGATCAAGTCATGACAAAAAATGAACAAACGTAAAGAAAAACAAGTGTAAAATTCACATAGGAGGCATGTTGGGAAATAAGTGTATCTTGATACCAGCTGTATGTGAGGATCAAAACGTTTCCTTATTTTTAGATACAGGCTCTCCAGTGAACTTAATAACACATGAAGAAATAAATAGAATTATTAAAAATAAGAAGAAAGTAACTTTTCTGGAAGAAGCTGATTTAGATTTATATACGGTAGATGGAAAACAAATTACAGTGAAAAGTATGATAAGGTTAAATATCAGTTTCACAGAGACTACAAGACCATTCTCTGCATTTTTCTATATCGTTGAAAACTTAACAATTAAAGCTCATATGTTACTGGGCTTAAGCTCCATGAGAGGAGAGAACATAACTATAATCCCACAAATGAATGGAATAGACTTTGACAATGAATTCATAGAGGAAATACCATCAGAGCCCTCACCGATTAGTAAAAGAGAACCAAAAAGATGAGTGTATAGATCTACTCCCACCACCAGCCCCATCCTCCAGAATTAGTGACCCAGATAACAGTACTGATTTATCAGCCCATCTCACCAATGATTTAGTTATACCACCTAATTCTTATATGAAAGTTACCATAAAGAGCAAATTACGGAATAGTATTGTTCTTGTCTTAGAAGAATTATGTAAAGTAAAGGGATTGTCAGTAGAAAACGCATTATATCAGATGAACGACGAAGGGCAAACCCAGATATTCATAATTAATCAAATGAATGGGGAAGTTCAGTTGAAAAAGGGAACTTGCATAGTTAATATTGAAAAATGTCCCGCCCCTGTGAAGGAAATAGTTATAGCTGGAGTGACAAGTGAGATAAAATCTACGGATAGAGAAAACATAAAAGATAATTTAATTCACTCACGTGAATTTGATGAAGAAAATGATTTGTTAACCCTGCTGGAAACACACAGGGGACCTGTAGCATTACCCGGAGAACAATTAGGGTGTACTAACCTGATTAATCACAAGATTAATGCGCACCCAGAAACACCACCAATTTTCTTACCAGCTTACCGCATCCCACACTCCCAACGTACACTTGCAAATCAGTATGTCGATGAAATGTTAAAACTTGGAATTATTGAGCCTTCAGTCTCCCCGTGGAATGCCCCATTATTCTTCGTGCCCAAACGAAATGGAGAAATGCGTGCTGTAGTAGATTACCGTAAACTAAACAATCACACAATCCCAGACCGATTTCCCATGCCATTGCTAAGCGACGTTCTACAGAATATTGGACCTGAGAATAACATATTCTCAACCATCGATCTCCTAAACGGCTATTATCAGATACCGGTTTCAGAGGAGTCACATAAATACACTGCCTTTTCCACAAACAGAGGCCATTACCAATATACAAGGATGCTGATGGGACTGAGGACAGCCCCAGGCACATTCCAGCGTCTTATGAATTACGTACTGTCCGGTTAGGACAAGGAATATTTGTTTATCTTGACGATATTATCATCGCAACGAAGAATATTACGGATCATCTCAGGAAATTAGACTTACTCTTACAAAAGCTTAGTGATGCTGGTTTAAAAATTAAGCTTTCAAAATGCAAATTTTGCTTTAAGGAAATAAATTTCTTAGGCCACGAATTAAGTTCTAATGGTATTCACACCACTGATGACAAAATACAGGCAGTGTGAGATTTTCCTGAACCCACTACGATTGACGAAGTTAGACAACTTTTAGGTCTAGCTGGGTACTATAGGTCATTCGTACCACAGTTCTCTCATATAGCCTTTCCTCTATTCCAACTACTCAAAAAAGATGCTATATTCCAATGGGAAGAACAAAAAAGGGCATTTAAAAATCTACAAATTAAACTAACAAATGCACCTTGTTTAGCATATCCAGATTACACAAAATCATTTCTTATTTGTACAGACGCATCAGTTAAAGGATTAGGGGCTGTACTGATGCAGGAAGATAAAAGAGGAAAAAATCAACCAATTGCATTTGCCAGCAGACAAACAAGAGGTGCAAAGAAAAATTATTGCATTACAGACTTAGAGGCACTTGCAGTGGTTTTTGCATTACAAAAGTTTCGAGATTTGGTATATGGTTACGAAATCCACTTATTCACCGACCATAAACCACTAATGGGTATGTTTAAAGAAAAACTTCTTTCTGGGAGGAGGGCAAGATGGAAATGTACAGTTGAAAACTACAACGTACAAATTCATTATATACAAAGTAAAATGAACATAGTAGCTGACGCATTATCTAGGAACCCGAACACAATTCAGGTCGCGGCATTAGATCTCAAGGGAAATATCCCAAACTACAATGATATCGCAAAAGCACAAAGACTTGACCCAATATGGTCTAAAGTTATATACAAGTTAGAAAGTGGAGATGACATACAATTACCCAAACTGCATGTCCCACTCGAACAATTCACAATGGTCAATAATACATTATACAAGATTAACTCTAAACAACCAAAACGCCAAAGAAATCCTAACCAATTGGTAATACCTAATGACATGATACCCCAAGTATTACGAACGATACACGATAGCCCACATGCAGGACATCCTGGAAAGGATAAGACATTCAAACAAGCCCAGCTGTTATATTACTGGCCTTCATTATGAAAAGATATAAACAATCATATAGACAGATGCGAATCATGTGCAAAACACAAAGGATATCCAATCACACCTGCACCGATGGGTAATTACCCTGTACCACATCGACCATGGGACGTTGTCGCTGTTGATTTGCTCAAGATGCCATTATTATACAATAATAACCTATACCTATTCGTAGCAACGGATCATTTTTCCCGTTATGCCATTTTAGCTCCAATTAAAGATAAGACAGCAGAGACAGTAGCAAAGGCAATAACAGATAATGTAATATGTCGCTTTACTACCCCAAAGGTATTAATAAGTGATAATGGAGGAGAATTTAATTCTGAGATCTTACAAGAAATATGTAAACAATACAACATCAAAAAGGTTAACGTTTTAGCCTATCACCCAGCATCGAATAATGTGACAGTCTGCCCATATACAATTACGATGATTACTCTAAACTCCGTTTACGTGAATTCCAGGACATATATAAAAGAGTCAAAAAACAATTAACGATGTAAAAGGAAGAAATGACGGAGGCATTTAACAAGAAGGCAAGAGATTCACCTATCAGCTTAGGAGACATTGTTTATGGTATCATTCATACGAGAGACAATAAATTATCCCCAAAATTTGAGGGCCCAAACAGAGTGATTAACATAAAAGCAAACAAAGGTTTAATTAAGTCACTGTCAACTGGCGAAGAGAAACAAGTTCATATTGAGCATTTAAAACGAGTTTCAAGGGAATTATCCAATAATTATTCGGCATCAGATACAACCGAACAGGCGAACGTACGTCAAGAAACCAAGCAAGAAAACAACAATGATTACAAAAAGAAATTAAGGTCATATACCAAACAATCAAAAGTAGGTGCAACTGTTCCAATAAAATCTACAGTACATCATTTACGAGAATTAAATATCGATTTAAACTCCTTCTATAAATGAAATAACAATCAACCGTAATGCACATCATCACTATCATCGACCACAGCATGACCATATTAGGAAATTAATAGATTTTTTTTCTGTAGGTTACGATGAAGGGACTTATGCTATGGATTCTCCTCTACATAACAAGAGGATATGCGCATTTAGACCCCCAACACATAGTACGACAAGGATGCCTCATAGCTCCAACGGCCACGACTTCAATCGTAAAGGACGTCATGAGTACTGAAATAAGTCTGGATTACTTGTATGAATTACCTTCTTATCTAGAATATCTTCCGAAGCCTATGCGAACCCTGGACTTCATGATAGGGGGCTATGATTCACAAGCACATAACACAAAGGAAGTGAATGAAATAGTGAAGTTAGCGAAATGGAAAATAGAACAGGCATATTCAACTATGCTCATCATGATCCAAGATCTCCCATCTTATGGAACAGAGGTACTGAGCGACAGGAACAACATCACACGTACTCGCCAAAAGCGCGGTTTGTTCAACCTGGGTGGCGCAGTTCTTGGGAACATCTTTGGATTAGCTACAGAGGATGACCTTAAAGAAATAAACAACAAATTTAATAAAATAGCTCAGGTACTAACATACCAAGATAAATTCATCACAGGACAGAACTCAGCAATGAAGACAATTGTGAAAAATCTGAAAAAGGCAGAAAACATAGCTCTCGAAAGTGTAGATAAAATAAATGAAATGGAAGGTAACATAACACTTTTCCAACACTTCATCACAAAACATATTGACACGATTCTACTACAATTAGACAACACTAGAGATCGTTACAGGGCACTTATGCAAGGAATTTCGAATGCTGGTGATGGCAAGATCACAATTGACTTACTCCCAGTTCATGAGCTACGTCAGATAATTAGTCAAGGCATACATAAACATAAATTGAAGCCTTTGTTCCGAAGTAGGGAATTCATGCAATATTATCCATATTTAGAAGCAACACTAACACCAACATCAGTAGTAGTTCATGTAACATTCATAACTGAAGACCTGTTCACAGTATACCAAATACACCCCTTCCCCTATAAAAATAACAACACTTTGGTCATCATCAACATCAACACAGACACCGAACTCATCATGGTCTCCAAGAGACGGAACACTGTCACTTTCGCAAGTGAATCAACGATTGAACGAAAGTGCCTCACATCCTTACATGCTGTTCATCTTTGTCCTGCGTACATTTTCACGTTTCAGCGTACTGATACAGTCCCTTGTGAATTGGCTATCATCAGAAATGACAATATTCATAATCATTGCAACTTCACTTTTGCTCCAGATAAACTTGTACACCATCAACGCATCGGACATTCACAGTTTTTTTTATTTCACTCATAACACATCAGTTTACATAGTCTGTCCAGATATACCACCATCTCATACTTCAGCCTCAGGATTATACATAGCACCAGACTACTGTGCTGTATTTACACCAGCCATGTCTACTTTATCCACCATCAATCACTACGCCATCCTCAATCATACACACAAACATTTCCACCCACTGCCTGATATGGACTTAAACATGAGCACAAGTATTAAGTTGACTTCACCTAAGTTTGAAACTATGCAGCTGATCAATGAAACAATGAAGCCCTGGGAAGATTTGAGTTTGAGTATGTTCAACCCATATTATGTGTATAGCCCAGCACCTACTGTCTTTATAATCTTCTGCATTGTATTTGCAGTACTGCAAATACAATGCATGCAACAATTGCAAATTTGGAGTCAGTATTTAGTGGGGGGAGAGTTAACATTCAAGTTAACCCCCCTGAATGAAGTGTACATATTTTGTATAAGTATTAATAATATATATATATATATATATATATAAATATATATATATATATATATATATATATATATATATAAAATACAAACAAGAATGACCCGTGATATAGACGTATGGCATACCAGTACCATTATCTTTAACCCTTTAACCACGGGTGTCATTCCAGAATGACACTCCAAAAAATGGACCAAACCGCGGGTGTCATTCTCGAATGTTTGTGAATATTTTGAAAACCCCGCGTTTTTCCCGTGCGCCAATTGTTTCAAGGGAGAGTAGCTATTAAGTTCTTTCACTCCAGCCGACCTCCACCTCCCTCTTCCCCCCCCTGGGGCCCCACCTCCCACCCCCTGGGCCCCCCACCCCACCCCGGACCAAACACGCATCAGTATCTGTCCAGCTGTGTGAGTGACAACATTGCTGGTGTGATAGTGAAGTGCAGGCAATTACAGTGCCTTTTACCTGCCTTAGTGAACACAGAGTGGGTGTTTATCGTATGTGCAGTGTTCATATATGTTTATAGTATTATTATCAGAATGAGGTTGGCATTTGGTAATGGTGTGTGAGCGAAAAATAGTGATTACAACACCACTGATATGGCAGTGAAGTGCGGGCAATTACAGTGCCTTTTACCTGCCTCAGTGAACACAGAGTGGGTGTTTATCGTATGTGCAGTGTTCATATATGTTTATAGTATTATTATCAGAATGAGGTTGGCATTTGGTAATGGTGTGTGAGCGAAAAATAGTGATTACAACACCGCTGATGTGGCAGTGAAGTGCGGGTAATTACAGTGCCTTTTACCTGCCTCAGTGAACACAGAGTGGGTGTTTATCGTATGTCCAGTGTTCATATATGTTTATAGTATTATTATCAGAATGAGGTTGGCATTTGGTAATGGTGTATGAGCGAAGGTAATGGTGTGTGAGCGAAAAATAGTGATTTTACACCCCTCACTTCTAACGGCACTGCCCGTCCTGTGAAAGTCAACAGAGTCATGAAACCTACATCAATGGAAAGCTGAAGGTTAGTACTTTCTAATGGTACCTTATTTTTTTCTCTAGTTTTATTCTGTGCAGAGTTATTAAGGTTTAAAGGTTTGTTTACATTTGGCTGAAACCCCCGCGGGAGAGGACAGTCAGACCAAAACAATACCCGCGGTTAAAGGGTTAAATGAAATATTAATAACTCTTACCATAATATTAATTTTAAACTATTTTTTTTCTTGCATGTATGCATTTCACTACAATAACCCACGTACATACTGTAGTACAATTAAATAGTTTACCTTTAATGCATTTATTCAAATATGTATACAACTTGTTTAACATGTAATATTACTGGATCATTGCAGTTTACTATGAATATTATATGTATACAATATTATAATCAATATTATGTTATAATAGATTAGCATATGTCAACGATGATTGCTGTCGGAGTACCTTCAGCAGCGTGGCCGAGCAATGTTATGAGTCCATATTATAATTACAAATCATAATAGATAGATAGATAAATAGATAGATAGACAGCTCCATGCAAGCCTGGGAAAGGGAAATGATCTTGCAAGTTAACTGAGGAAATGTTGACTATACAGAGGAAGTAGCAAAGTCAGGGGATGATGTAGGTAGTGTGTCAGCGAGATAGCATGCTAACAAAGGCTAGTGACATACACACATACTTACACACAGGTTTCTGGAACTTTCCAACCACAGTGTAACACACGTGACATGACCCCTGTTTCACCAGAATTTAGGAAGCATAGCTCAGAAGGAAACAGGCCATAGAACCGACAGGTAGTGGAGAGAGTGAACAAGAAAGAGGGGCCCAACTAGACTTACTTATTATATTGTCTCTGTTAGACATACCCTGCTCAACTTAGATTTTCTCTGAAGAAAATAAATTAAGATCAACTCACTGTATTCATCTTTAATTCCTACTACAAGAATCGAGAGTGACAACTAAACGACAAAACTTCTCTACAAGTTACTACAAAGTCTTTAATGACATAGATCTCCCATCTTTCCTGTCACTTCTTATTGCCCTTCTTTCCTTTACAGTGGCTTTACATTGAGTGACAGGCCAAATGGTTTCCGGTAAGCCAGAAAACCATTTACAACGCTGGGTGGTAACTATATAACCAACCCATACGTGCTCCCTACTTGTCAACAAATGGGTTGGTGGAGGGTTAGTACCACTCCCCGTAAAACCAATAACTTAAAGTCAAATGGCCACCCCTTACGGGATTATGGTGTCTGGCAATAGATAGATAGATAGATAGATTTGTCTACTTGAACTCAAGGGAAAAACATTATGAAAACTTTTTTTTTTTTTTTCTAAGTGTCAGACACTCTTAAACTGACAAAGTGAGGGTATTGTCTCATTTGTGGGAATGAAGCAACTTATATGGCCAAATTGGGTTCCTAAACCTTAGATATGTAGGTTGACCCCAGAATAATTGCTGCAGAAAATTTAGTTGACTAAGTAATGCTGGAGGCTGTTAAAAAATTTAGAAAAAAAAAAAATGTCCGTGGCGAACATTGTTTTTCCATTTTTATTTTTATGCATTTCGTTAAGTCTGGGCACATTTTAACTTACATAGCTGAATTCCTTGACATCAAAAACATATATTTAGACACCAAAACAATAATTTCATGTGAATTAGAAGCAGAGATGGAGGCATGTTGTCTTTAATGATACCTTAATTTTTGGCAAAAAAAAAAAAAAAAAAAAAAAAGGCGCATGTAAATGTCAGCTTCAAAGGCCATTTACTGGAAATCGACCATTCACCCAGATGTCTACCCAAGATTTTTCCGAACCTAAGATGGTACACCTGATGAATCTATCGTCTAAAAAAATAATAAAAATAAAAGTGTCTAAATTGCAAAGCATGACATATTAGATATAAAATATGCAGAGGTTCTCTTAGTTCTTGGGTTTATCTTATTGGAAGCACCTGGATATTTTAAGAAGAATTGGGTTACTTTAATTTTAAATTTGTAAAGCTTGGCTGAAAAGCAAGCTGGCAATGAAAATTACATGTGACACATTTCGCAATTGAAGACTTCATTGTTCAAAAGTAAAGCTTCTCTCCTCCAATATAACCCTTCGATAAATACATATACAACCTCAATTACTGGTTGGATCTTTGTGACTTACCATCATTATTGGCATATATTCTGCCTGTCCTTTCCCTCGGGAAAATGGGCAGTACAGGAGACATCTGGCTTCGGCTGACAATTGGGGATGGCTGTGAGCTCCTCAATCCACGGAACTGAGTACTGTAGGCACGTCTGTCTTTATATGAACTGGTGTGGATGAACAAGGCCCTTCAATCAAGTCTCTCTTCTGTAAGAAAAGCAAATGATAAAAAAATAACTGGATTGTTGGAAAAAGAAAGGACCAAACTCTATTATGACTTGCCAATACAAAAGGCATGCAAGGAGGTTTCCTCTGCTGCAAGAGTTTGGTAGTCTGCTGAGGCTAATGTAACAGTCAGCTACAACACTTCACGAATCAAAACTCTTTCCAGTAACATCATGGCTTCTTAATCGTGCATTTATATTATAAATAGGGACATCATATGACACTTCTGCCACACACAATGCTATAAGAAATGTCTTCATTATGGACTTCTTAGATGCCTGTAACGACTTGGGAATAACAGCCTAAACAGGGATGCACTTTCAAGGAAATCCTTGACCTTTCCCAGGACTTACATTAGGTAGTTGTTATGGTAATTGCTGTTATGACACACCCTCACTTGAAGGCATAAACTTGACAGTTGAGGCCGAAACCTGGATGGTGTAGCTGATGAAAAGTTGGCCCTGTATTCACCAGGTTCATCGTCATCTGAAGGAGAAAAAATATATAAACAAGATGCTGAAAAAGTTTGCATCTTATTAGGAAGGCAGAAGTCATGTTCCTCAGCAGGTTCAGTGTCACACTCGAAAAACATAAAGTACACAATGCTATAAATTCCAATTACGTTGGCGGACCAAGAGATAAATCATGAAATATTTACATTGTTTTATATTTCAGAGAGAACTATGAATTTATAATTTATGAATAACCTACCATTTGTGTGGTTTGCAGTGTTGAAACTTAGTGAATTTGGAAGGTTAATAGATGCAGGTTCCCTATAGCCAGAAAAACCATGTCTTCCTGGCTTAGATGTTGACTTTACTGGAGGCTCTTCTCTTCCCCATTCTATGTTTTCGTCTGAAACAAGTATCAGAGCTGAATAATTGAACTATGTAACTAATTATATATTCAAAATATTTTACAGTTTGTATATCTACACCCACTTAGTGTAGTGATACTCTGTTTTTAGGGAAACTCTACACTGAGTGGCAAGCCAAATGATTTCCTGTAAACCAGGAAAGCATTTATAACGCTGGTTGGTAACCTTATAATTAACCAACACGTGTTCCTTACGTGACAAGTGGGTTGACGGAGGGTTAGTGCCTCTCCCCGGAAAACAATTAACTATAAATACGAACAAGAAGCCTTGGACCAGGACTGACCAAAAGCTGATGACTAAGAACTGAAGAAAGGACAAGGTACTGAATGTAAGGGGTGCAAATGATGAGGTGAAAGAGAGAGAGACTGTCCATGAGCCTGAGGGTGCGAAAGTGGATGCATGTGGATTAACTGGAACTAAAGGGCGAGGTGAGAGTGTGAGAGAATGGGAGTATGGATGTGGTATACACGCAGAGTAGGTGAGAATGAGAGGGCAAAAGAAGGAGTGTGTATTGTTGTGAGTAACAGATGGAAGGAAAATAAAAGAGAGTATGGATCAGCTGCCTTTAGGGTTGTGTGGGTAAGACTGAAAGTTGGACTACAATTGTGGGCGACAGTGTGCGTATATGCTCCAACGCAAGATCATGCAAGCAGAGTGAGAGAAGAGTTCTAGACAAATGTGGAAGCATGCATGGAGAGTGTTTTTGACTGGAGATCTATCTATCTATCTATTGCCAGACGCCTCAATCCCGTTTGGGGTGGCCACAAACAAATCGCCTCCAAGTCGCCCTGTCCCCCGTCATCTCACTGCCCTGCTCCCAACTCACACCCCCCTCTCTCATATACCTCTCCACCCCATCCCTCCATCTCATCCTCGGTCTCCCCCTCCCTCTTCCCCCCTACACCTCACTCACATACACTCTCTTCGTCAGTCTTTCACCCTCCATCCTCTCCACATGGCCAAACCACCTCAGTGTGTTCCTCATAACGCTTCCTATCACATCAACATCCACACCACAACGCTCCTTTATACCCTCATTTGTCAGCCTGTCTCTCCATGTTACTCCACATGCTGTTCTTAAATAACTCATTTACACTGCTCTCACTCTTGACTTGTGTCCTTCAAACAACGTCCAAGCTTCACTTCCGTACGTTAGAGTTGATATCACAATACTGTCATGTAGTAACTTTTTCACTTCCATGCTAACCTCCCTGTTTCTTATCACTGCTTTCAAAGAACCAGCAACTTTTCTTCCCTGCTGTACCCTGTCAAACACTTCACTTTCCATACATCCATCTTTACTCATCACACAACCCAAGTACTTAAACGTACTCACATTTTCCAATTCCTCACCATCCAACCTCGCTGTACATTCACTGACTTCACCTCTCTCAAAGACCATCACTTTACTCTTCCTTACATTCACCTTTAGATTCCTTTTCTTACACACTCTCCCAAACTCATCCACCAAGCCTTGCAGCTCCCCTTCGTCTTCACTCACCAACACAGTATTATCTGCAAACAACAGTACAGGGAGTTTCCGAACACCATCCTCTCCCACCAGGGCCACTCCAACATCCACTACCCTACCTTGTACCTCTTTTATTACCCCATCCATGTAAAGATTGAACAACCATGGAGACATGACACATCCCTGTTTCAACCCAACCTTCAAAGAGAAAAATTCACTCACTTCACCATCCACACGCACTGCAGCCTTCGCACCATCGTACATACTCTTCACAGCATTCAACAACTTCCCATCTACTCCATATATTCTTAACACTTTCCACAATTCTTGTCTATCCACCCTGTCATATGCTTTCTCCAAATCCATGAAAGCAGAATACAACTTCTTTCCCTTCTCTAGAAACTTTTCCACTAAAGATCTAAGAATGAATATCTGATCTACACAACCTCTTCCCTTCCTAAAGCCTCCATGTTCTTCTCCAACTAATTTCTCTGTTCTTTCTCTAACTCTGTCAATAAGTATCCTACCATACACTTTTCCTATTATACTAGGAAGACAAATGCTCCTATGATTACCACACACTTCTTTTTCCCCTTTTCCTTTGTATAAGGGAATAATTATTCATGACTTCTAATCCTCCGGGACCCTACCTTCCTCCCAGGCCAATCTGCACATCTTCCACATCCATTCTACTACTGTCTCTCCCCCATGCTTCAGCATTTCACCACACACTCCATCAATTCCTGGGGCTTTCCCCGATTTAACTTTCTTCATTGCTTCCACAACTTCTATCCTACTGATTTCTTCCTGTCTTCTCACCTCCCTCCTTCTCCTAGCCATTCCCCAGCCACTTATACTCGCATTACTTCCATCCTTTATGTTCAACAATTCCTTAAAGTGTTCTCTCCATCTGCTCACTTGTTCTCCCTTCTCCACTAGCAATCTCCCATTTTTATCTTTCACTCCCCTGCTAAATTCACTTCCACCCTCTCTTACTCTTTTCTCTTCTTTCCAGAAAATTTTCTTACAGTCCCTCCACTTTATACTCAAATTCCTTCCAAATTCCTCATCCACTCTCTTCTTACTCTCTCTTACTAATCTTTTCACCTCTCTCTTTGTTTCTAGATAACTCTCTCTTCCGCCTCTCAACTTCTTCCACGCCCCTATTTCTCATCCATTCATTGTATGCTTTCTTCTTTTGCGCCACAGCCTGTCTCACCTCTTCAGTCCACCATGCTGTTCCTTGCACCCCCCTCCGTCTTCTCTTCCTTCCACACACCACATCACATGCTGCACATATTTCTTCTGTAAATATCCTATACACACCTTCCACGTCTCCCATCTGGTCCAATTCATATTTGCCCAATCGTTCCTCCACTTCTCTCTTATAATCTGCCTTTTTCTCATCCTCTTGTAACCCTTCCACTCTCCTTGCAACTACTTCTTCCTCTCGTCTTTCCCTTCTTTTATTCCTCCATCTTACTTGACTTCTAATTCTGGCCACCACCAAGTAGTGGTCAGAAAGTCCACTCCCCCAACCTCTATGAGCTCTTCCATCCATTACACATCTTCGCATCCTTTCATTCACACACTGGAGATATGAATGGAAAGGTAGGGAATGGGAAGGTGGATGGAGTAGTTGGTGAGTGGGGTGTGCCTGCAGAGATGGATGAAAATGGCAGTGGCTTTGGTAGACATTTGTGGTGGGAGGGGGTTTGTGATAGCAAATACCCTCTCCAGGCACAAAATGATCCATAGGTATACGTGGCGAGTGATGAAAAGGGTGGGTGATGAACTTAATGAACGGAAGGGAATGATTAATTATGTGTGTGGATGAAAGGATGAGAAGGTGTGCAATGGATGCAAGAGTATATTGGGGTTGGGGAAGTGGACTTTCTGACCACCACCAAGTGGTGGTCAGAATTAAAGTACAAATGAAATGGAGAATTAGAAGACCAGTAGGACAGGAGGAAGTAGTTCATACAAGGAGGGTGGAAAGGTTACAAGAAGATGGATAAAAGGCAGAAGATAAGAGGGAAGTGGAGGAGAAATTGGGTAAATATGGATTGGAGCAGATGGGGGACGTGGAAGATGTGTGCAAGATATTCACAGAAGAAATCTGTGCAGCATATGAGGTGGTGTTTGTGGTGAAGAGAAGACGAAAGGTGGAGCAGGGAATATCATGGTGGAATGAAGAGATGAGAGAGGCTGTGGCACAAATGAAGAAAGCTTATAATGAGTGGACGAGAAACAGGGGAGTGGAAGAAGTTGAGAAATGGAAGAGAGAGTTACATGTAGAGAGGAAGTGAGAGGTGAAAAGATTAGTAAGAGAGAGTAAGAAGTAAGGAATTTGAGTGTGAAGTGGAGGGAATGTAAGAAAATGTTCTGGAAAGAGACAAAGAGAGTTAGACATGGTGCCAAAGAAGTTAGCTTGTTAGTGAAAGATAAAAATCGTAGCTTACTAGTGGAGAAGGGAGAAAAAGTGAGCAGATGGAGAGAACACTTTAAGAAATTGTTGACCATAGAGGACGGAAGTAATGCAAGTATAAGTGGTTGGGGAATGGCTGGGAGAAGGAAGGAGGTGAGAAGACAGGAAGAAATCAGTAGAATAGAAGTTGTGGAAGCAATGAAGAAAGTTAAATTGGGGAAAGCCCCAGGAAATGATGGAGTGTGTGGTGAAATCCTGAAGCATGGGGGAGAGATAGTAGTAGAATGGATGTGGAAGATATGCAGATTGGCCTGGGAGGAAGGTAGGGTCCCGGAGGATTGGAAGTCAGATATAATTATTCCCTTGTACAAAGGAAAAGGGGAAAAAGAAGTGTGTGATAATCATAGGGACATTTGTCTTCTTAATGCAACAGGAAAAGTATACGGTAGGATACTTATTGACAGAGTTGGGGAAATAACAGAGGAATTAGTTGGAGAAGAACAGGGAGGTTTTAGGAAGGGAAGAGGTTGTGTGGATCACATATTCATTCTTAGATCTTTAGTGGAAAAGTTTGTAAAGAAGGGGAAGAAGTTGTACACAGCCTTCATGGATTTGGAAAAAGCATATGAAAGGGTAGATAGACAAGGACTGTGGAAAATCTTTAGAATATATGAAGTAGACGGGAAGTTGTTGAAGGCCGTGAAGAGTCAGTATGATGGTGCTAAGGCTGCAGTGCGTGTGGATAGTGAACTTAGTGAATTTTTCTGTTTGAAGGTTGGACTGAAGCAAGGATGTGTCATATATCCGTGGTTGATCAGTCTATATACTGTATGGATGGGGTTATAAAAGACATACAAGGTAAGGCAGTGGATGTAGGAGTGGCCCTAGTGAGAAAGGGCAGTGTTTGGAAACCCTGTGCTGTTGTTTGCAGATGATACTGTGTTGTTAAGTGAAGACGAAGGGGAACTGCAAGGCTTGGAGGGTGAGTTTGGGAGACTGTGTAAGAAACGGAATCTAAAGGTTAATGTAAAGAAGAGTAAAGTTATGGTCTTTGAGAGAAGTCAGTGAATGTACAGTGAGGTTGGATGAGGAGGAAATGGAAAATGTGAGTGTGTTTAAATACTTGGGTAGAGTGATGAGTAGGGATAGAAGTTTAGATGGTGAAGTGCTTGAAAGAGTTCAACACGGAAGAAAGGTTGCTGGTTCCTTGAAAGCAGTGATAAGAAACAGGGAAGTGAGCATGACAGTGAAAACAGTTACTACATGACAGTATTGTGATACTAGCTCTAAGGTATGGAAGCGAAGCTTGGACCTTGTTGAAGGAACAGAAGTCAAGAGCGAGAGCAGTGGAAAAGAGTTATTTGAGAGGAGCATGTGGAGTTACATGGAGAAACAGACTGACAAATGAGGAATTGATGGAACATTGTGGAGTGGATGTGGATGTAATAGGACGCGTTAGGAGAAACACACTGAGATGGTTTAGCCATGTGGAGAGGATGGAGAGTGAGAGACTGACGAGGAGAGTGTATGTGAGTGAGGTGGAAGGGGGAAGAGGGAGGAGGAGGCCAAAGATGATTTTGAGGGATGGAGTGGAGAGGTATATAAGAGGGGGAGGTGTGAGCTGGGAGCAGGGCAATGAAATGTCGGGGGACAGGGCGACATGGAGGCGATTTGTTTGTGGCTACCCCTTACGGGATTAAGGCGTCTGAGAATAGATAGACAGAAAGATATCAAGTCATGCTCGTCAGCGGAGAAGTGAAGGTGTGGCCTTATATTTTACCAGTATCCGTGGCCTTAGCACCAACCTAAATTCAGTTCATTTTTTCCTACAGTCCATAACCCATCTGGCCCTATGCCTCACAGAACCACAAATCTCACCCTCCACAGAAGTATCCTCATTTTGTTTTCCTGGTTACCATTGCTCTCACAAATTTCCGTAACAAGAGCGGCGCCTGTTGTTATATCAAGTCTCAATATGCACTTGACACTATTTTAAACTTCATCCAGTTGTTATTACTTATTGTATAAACTATCTATCTATCTATTGCCAGACGCCTCAATCCCGTTTGGGGTGGCCACAAACAAATCGCCTTCACATCGCCCTGTCCCCCGCCATTTCACTGCCCTGCTCCCAACTCACACCCCCCTCTCTCATATACCTCTCCACCCCATCCCTCCATCTCATCCTCGGCCTCCCCCTCCCTCTTCCCCCCCTCCACCTCACTCACATACACTCTCTTCGTCAGTCTCTCACCCTCCATCCTCTCCACATGGCCAAACCACCTCAGTGTGTTCCTCATAACGCTTCCTATCACATCCACATCCACACCACAACGCTCTTTTATATCCTCATTCGTCAGCCTGTCTCTCCATGTGACTCCACAGGCTCCTCTTAAATAACTAAATTGTCAAAATATTACCACATATATCAGTGTAGTCTATCAATCCCCCAATGCTTCTTCAGAACCCAGTGTATTTGACTCCATATCCATACAGTTGAATAGCCTTAACCTTGCCCTCAGCACCGAAATTACAATTTTGGGTTATTTTAACGTACATAATGGTGAATGGTTATTGCATTCTGCCAGGACTGATGATGCTGGTCTAGAGTGCGAGTGTTTGCAGAATCGTTTAATCTCACGCAGCTGGTAAAGCAACCAACCAGAATACCAGATAATCCTGACCATAATGCCCATCACTTGGATCTATTCTTAACAAATAATCCGGATCAATACAGGATAGAAGCGCTCCCACCACTTGGATCCTCTGACCCCAATCTCATCAAAGCCTCATTAGTTAGCTCCCCCCAAACTTCCCAGTTCTGAGTCTGTCAGGATGACCCGATGGCACTTTTATAGGGAAGACCGGGATGGATTTAGAAATTATCTTGCTGACATTCCATGGCAGTCTTTCTTTTCTAGTGATGTCAGTTCTACCCAGTCCCACATTTGCGACTTAATACTAGCTGGTATGGATTTATTCATACCAATTCAACAGTTCACTAAAAGATCGAACACTCCAAAATGATTTGATAGCAACAGTGCCAAAGCAACAGCCCAAAAATCATTAGCATATAACTCTTACTTAAAATTTAAAAAAAAATCTGAATCACTCTCTCAATTTAAAATTGCTAGAAATCATGCAAAAGCTGTAATAAATATTGATAAAACAAATTTTCTTCAAAATCAAGCATCAAAGCTACTTAACAACCCTAATGACAATAGAATATTCTGGTCAACTCTCAGTTCTTTTAATAATAGCTTTAACAAGATATCATCCATTCCCCCACTAAAACCTTCAGATGTCAAGATTACAAACGACCCGTGTGAGAAAGCAAATATCTTTGCCAGAACAATTGCCATAAATGCTACCATAGAGGAAGTCAGCCAGAACGTCCCAGTACTAGAACTTGACTCTTTCGAAATTGTTCCACTTAAAATTCAGACTAGATATGTAAAATCCATCCTAGACAATTTACCTACCAACAACTCTAGGGTCAGACGAAATTCCTCCGGTTGTTCTGAAAACGTGTTTCCCAGAACTTGCCTCTGTTCTAGCTAAATTATCCAGGCTATGCATACGTACTTTTTCATACCCTAATTCATAGAAGGAAGCCAATATCCACCCAATTCCAAAGAAAGGAAGTTCTTCTGACGCCTCTGATTACAGACCAATAGCAGTCACATCTCTTTGTAAAGTATTTGAAATTTTAATTAATAAGCACATAGTTAAACATCTTGAATCCAACTTAATTAGTGATAGACAACATGGTTTTTTGCCACGAAAGATCCACCATTGACTTACTCAATCTCCTGACTCATACCATTCATCAATCAATCGACCTACATGGAGAAAATCATGCAGTAGCCCTTGATATTTCTAAAGCTTTCGATAGAGTATGGTTCGTTCCCTGCTGTCCAAACTTCCTCGCTACGGACTAACGTCTTTTGTACCTTTGCTTTCATCGTATCTCAGCGACAGAACAATAAGAGTAAAATTAGATGATGTTTATTCCAATTTCCGCTCAATTAACGTCGGCGTGCCACAGGGATCAGTTCTGGCGCCAAACCTGTTCCTGGCTCATGTTAGTGATCTCTTATCTGTCACCCACAATCCCATCCATTCATATGCAGATGACTGAACACTTCATAGCTCATTCACACTCAAACACCCATTTACAAGTCTAATATCTCTAACCCTCAACTCAGTACAGCCATCTCCATAAATCAAGACTTATCTACGATCAATGAATGGGGACAAAACAACCTTGTCTCATTTAATGCTAATAAAACAAAATGTAAACAATTTACTAATAGACAGATATTGTCAGATTCGTATATTACGTTCAGTGCTACTAATATTCCCATCTCCAAAAGTATTGAAATTCTCGGTGTCTCACTTAATAATACCCTCAGCTGGACCTGTCATATCAGATCACTTGCTAAAACTGCCGCAAAGAAACTTGGATTATTGTAGAGTCTGTCTATCTATCTATATACCTAGGCTGCTTCCCCCAAGGAAAAGGAGGTAGCCAAGACAGGACGACACACTCTTCACACTCTGTAACAACAATAAAACTAGTTTCTCTACGGCCGTTTAGAGAAATTGAAGAATGAGAAAGTGACTAGAATATTGCTACATAAGTGAGGTATTGGGGGCGGGAGGGAAATTGGGGATGAGATGGATGCATGAGTTGGAGGGTTGGATGGAGTCAGCCTGATGGTGGAATGCAAGGTGACATGGAGGTCACTTTTCTCTTCCTGGATTTAGGCGACTGCCAGTAGATAGAGGCTTCCTAGTGGCTTCTTTTTGGCGATTTATTTTGCCTTTTACGCCTTGATATTCTGTTTTGTTATTCTGCATCGTCATACTTTACGTCAATAACATACATAATAATATTGAAATAAAATGTGCAAAATAAATGGCTGTGGACGAGGCGCTATGAAAGAGTTCAGTGTCAACTAAAATACAGCCCAGAGAGTCATTGGATTCCTCTCAGCTGAATAAAGTCGTCAGAAGTTAGTCTGAAGAGAATATATGTAACCTAGAGGTGTTCCATCCCTTAGGGGGTTAATGGTATCAGTATTAACACACAGGCTTCTAGAACTCCTTCTCCAGGGTTAGTAATTTTGTCACCAGGAAGCTCCCTAAAACCTTTTCCTAAGCGATTGTTTGCATATTGCACATTACTCTTCTCTTCTGTATTATATAAATCCCCCAAGCATCACAATATTCAGCCTAAATAACGCAGAAAAGGATAAAAACTACACTAACCAAAAGCAACACACTAAGGATGAGGTACTAGGGAACATCCTTAAGTGACGAGAATAGGGTCCAGATGCACTAACGGTCGTACTCTCTTGGCGCCTCCCTTACTGGCCGCAACGCACCCTTTCGGCGTTACACTGGTATGCACACACTGTGTCGGCCGCCATCTTTGTGGTGTAAATCTCCATTTCGCTAAAGACACCGCAGATCACCCTTTCAAGAACGTGACTCGGAAATAGAGGCACATAATATCAATTACCTGACCCCGACCAAAACAATGGTGAGTTGTCTGCAATGTGAAGGGTAGCTAGTTCCTTAAGTACAATATAAATACGCCTATGTATATACTCGTACGTATGCACCTGTGTATGCACTTACATATGGACCTGTGTCTGTACCTACATACATATTTACGTAAGTATTTATGTACTCACTCACGTACGCAATTACATACGCATCTGTTTACATAGGAAAGTATGTACTGTACACCCCAAAGCACTAATTTCTCCCCCTCTCCCCCAGTAGCCGGAGTTGCGGCCAGTGACGACCGGGTGATCGAACACCACACACCCACCGCCCCTGCCCCAACCTCAGTGTAAACGTTGTTGGATAGAAGTGGAACGGCCAAAGCTGGTGATGTTACAATGTGTCATGACTGTTTTTATAGACTATCAGAGCCATATGAGTATTTAGTGTGTAATACTGTGCTGTTATCCACAACATAATTATATAGATAGAGAAAGGCACGAAAGTGAAAGAAGAGTTACAATGTATTATGTGTTAATTATACTTACGATCTATATTATAATGTTACAAATAAGTAGAGTAACCAACATCTGTTGAAAGATATGTCTTTTCACAGCCATTCTCGCTCCCTCCTCCACCACTTTCTTTCTAGGTTCCTGTATTCACCACACGCCTACCTTACTCTCTTGTCGCCCACTCCCACCCTTTGTTAACCAACATAAACTAAGATAATGATGAAATGATGCATCAGGTATTGATCATAATTATTATAGTATCATACACCTCTGTATTAATCACCAACAAATAAATTGCATACAGTGCTTTCGTATACCTTGCCAACTACTTCATCCTGTTGTAGGCTGTTACGTGGCATAAGCACTGCAAATTGGACCTTGTGTTAAAGGACATACAGTTGTTTAAGGTTAACGCAAGTTATGTGTAGTTTTGGACGTCCATTAATTCATATTAATGTGGCAATGATGTCAGGACTGTAAAATTTCTTAATACATAATAACCAGCAATATACATAATATAGTCTAGAGGTTAGGTCAATGTCAAACCTAGGGGTCAAAGGAAGTGACGTTAGCACCTCTCGAGAATGTCTCACACCAGCACAATAGCCCACAAACAACGCCTCGTGACCATACACACACACAGGCTTCTAGAACATTTCCACAACTGTATAGCACACGTGACAAGACCCCTGCTAAACGAAAATGTAGGAATCAGAGCTCAGAAAAAGGCTAGCCATGGAACCGACAGTTAGTGGAGAGAAGGAGGCTAGCAACAGGGGCGAGAGGGTGGCAGAGAGAGAGAGAGCGAGACAGGGAGGTAGCTAGCGGGACTCTACAATTCACTCGTGTGTGAGGGACTCTGTTAATATTTCCAAGACAAATAAAAATAGTCCCATACTAATCTTTACCTCTCGTCATTGCATGACAAAAGGGAATTAAGATTATCTACTTACAAACCTACTCCCGTATAACAACCATTCGTCCACGAGTCTAATATATGTATAACTGATCTACAAAACATACTACAAGAATCTACAAAGATTCTACAAAAGACAGTTTAAGCCTTACATTATAAATACGCAAGGTTTATGTTCCTGTCATTATTGCATTAACCAAATGAATCAGGGATCTGCTCTGACGAACCACAAACTCTGCTTAAACCAAAGTGTTCCGTCCTCTTGTTAAAACAGTGACACAGTTATTATGTATCCCGTTTTTGAATATGTACTGTACATGCTTATGCACTTCCGTAAGTTTGCTGTAGCGCATGTACATACGTATTGTATTTGCATACATTGGCGTTGGCCTGCATGTAACTACGTACATACAGAAATACTTACCAGCATATGCAAATAGTTTAATCCTTAGATACATTTGTCCTTTAGTACGTACGTATTACGTATGTAAATACTTACGAACATATGCAAATATTTTAATCCTTCTTGGGATACATTTGTCCTTAAGTACATACGTATTACGTGCGTAAACTGTTACCTACGTATTTATGTACAAAACATATTTCTTTTGTGACGAGAGCGAGGGAGAGGAGGAGGAGGAAGGGAGGAAAAAACTGGGGTGTGGTCTATTTTTTTTTATGCGAGGAAGAAGGAACCAAAGGCTGAGCCCGCAAAACGTTCCTTCCAAGAAAAAAACAAAAAAACAAAAGAGAGCCAAAGTCAAGATCCATTAATTTCGAGATGCCTGGACACACCGTGTTTGAAACAATGGAGATCATAGGAAGTAAGAAATACAGACAGAGGGAGACAGTTCCAGAGTTACCCTGTTGCATAAATGAAGGACTAGGAGTAACGGTTAATTCTTGCATTAAAGAGTTGGACAGAAAAGAGATGAGAGTTTGTTACTAGACGGGTGTATGCTAGATGGGTGCTACGATTCCGTCATATGGATGCAAGCAGACAGTTCAGAGGAGCAGTGACCATTGAGGTAGCGATAGAAAAGATATATATAGAGACAACAGTGTGGCGAAGAGACAGAGGTTGAAGGAAGCCAGTAAGAGGAGGAGAGTTTATGAGACGAATAGCCTTTGACTTCACCCTATTGAGAAGAGCTGTATGTGGGGAGCCTCCCCAGACATGGGAGCTGTACTCTAAACAGGGGCGAATAAAGCCCGTGTATGAAGTCAGCAGCTGTGCAGGGGTAAAGAAGGCAAGGAGTCACTTTCGTAATAGGTTAGTAGCTGCTGAATGAAGAAATGCTCCCCACCAAATTCTCTGCTTGCTGAGGAAGAGACTTGGAAGGGGCCAAGCACAGTGTTTGTGCATAGCCCTTGAGGAGTGATCACTGGCTCCGCCCAACATCGTACAGCATTATCGCCCAGCAGTTGTTAGTGAATCCGTGGCCAGAGGTCTTTAGCATATGCTGGAATAAAGTGCCAAAGAAAACACCTCCATGAGAGGGCTAACTATCCAATTACCAACTTCAGCTGGGTATTGTCCTTTTGCAGAAAAAGACAATTGTACAGCTTTACATCATTTCCATACCACTTTCTCGTCACTAGCATCATATTCTAGTGTTAATCTTTTGTATTTTATACAACCGAGCACTGAAGACAGAAAACAAAATATTAAGCAATGTCAATGCAGAAAGAGTGTAGCTTGCCGGTGGGATCACACAATACTTCATAATTGCCTGTTTGTGTTGGTCATTGCATTTTATTTCTCATTGCGTGTAATGTCTAGCCTTCAGCTGTTTGTTTTCATTTTCCAAAGATCCCTGACCCCTTTAAGCTCAGATTTTGACCAGGTGCAGTTAGAGCAGATAGTAGTTTAATAATAAACAAGGATACACATTTATACCTAATAACTACGGCTCATCATTATTTCTTGGAACCCCAACTAAATATTCTACTTTTTGGAGTGGGCCAGTTCCCAAAGGTGAAAACAAACTATCATGGGATCAATCCTGAGTTAATGGTCAACTTTTAAACTTGTATATGTCACTATCTCAGTTTGCTTTATTATACACATTCCTGCTTGGCCTCAACGACAGGGTTTCCCAGGGTGTTGAGGTTTATGCTGAGCGATGAACAAAGAAATCCAACTAAAAAGGATGACGTTAGGAGCAACAGATCCACTGCTGTTCCGTGAAACAATTCTGAAATTTTGAAGGAAACACACTGGGCATACAGGGGAGGGTTTGAAAAGCAAGTTCTTTTTCTTTTTCTTTTCTTTTCTTTTTCTTTTAATTTTCTAACTGGTACTAACCTGTCCGGTGACTTACTTTCCTTTTATGTTGCTCTCACCAAACCATGTTATTCAGCTTTGGGGAGTATTTTCGAAATAAAGGTAAAATTTAGCATCCATTTATCCTTTCACTACAAGAGAATTCTGTAAACCTGATCTAGATGGTCAGAAAATGCGTTAATTAAAATGAAAAGTACGTTAACAGTGTGATAGGATAATAACACATGTAAACATTATAGTAAAAATAATCTCGCAGAAGATTTCAAAACTTCTCAGTATTGGTCAAATTTACAAAAGTTTGCAATGAAGGACCTGCTTTGTTTATTTCTCCAACTGCAAGCCGTTTTTTTTTATTAATGTGTCTGACTCTGGACAAAGGCTTCAGGGTCTATTTCTCGGAGACAGTGGCATATCCCAAGGTCCAGTAGTCCTTCTACACCTCCACATGTCACCACTTCGGCTCTAACGCCCGCCATCCATATTGAATACATGCCAGGGCTGTCTCATGCATTAGTAGTAGCGGGGGTACTGTTACATGTGTGCGGGTCTTCCTTTAGATCAGGAAAGTCTGCCTTTATGAAATTCAGATCCTTAAACTGTTCCCTGCCCTAGCCGGGTTTCGAACCTGGGTCCATTAGGGCTGCAAGCCGCCTATCTACCGATTCAGCAACAGCCTCCCCCAGTGCGAATTTCGACACAGTTAACTGGTGCTGGAGGGTGACACCCTTTTGTGGTGGCACTGATATAACCAGGCAGCCAGATATGTGAATATACAACCATCTCTCAACTACCTCCCTTCTTTATCTGCTAAAATGAGCAGGCAAACTGTAGGAGGAAAATTAAGCCTGCCATCAACTGAGTTCACGTTTGAGATGAACATGGGGCTTCAGCATTAACAACTTATTATGAATCCCTTGAAAAGTAGATCTCTCTCTCTCTCTCTCTCTCTCTCTCTCTCTCTCTCTCTCTCTCTCTCTCTCTCCCTCCGTTTTTTTGCAACTACCAGACGATTTTAATCCACCCAGGAATGCCACGCTTACTTAAGGGGTTCATCAAGGGTATATCTAAGCTTCCCTGTTCGGGAGATGTTCTCAACCTGAAGGAGAATGAATGGTGATAGTATGAATAAAGTGAAAGCTACGGCATGGCAGCGACAAGATGCCATCATTATAGGCTATACTGTTAAGAAATTATTCCTTAAACACCGAAAGATAATTATGGAAAGAACTTAACCAAAGACACTTCATATACCTAAATTCAATGACTGTTAGTATTAACCTCCATGGAACCGTTTTTACTCCAACAACTAAGTCTATTAATCAACTCCAAAACATGGCAACCCAATTCTCTTGTCCAGACAACTAAGTCTGATTCAGCTTCAAAATATGATAACCCAAAATTCTTGTCCAGACAAATAAGCCGATGAGTCGATTGTAAACTTTTAGGAAACGACAGCTGACAAAGTTTATGCAGCCAAACAACTAAAACTATGACTTGACCTCGAAGCCTTTTAAACCTAAAAATCCACAATTGTTGCCCATACAACTAAGCCTACGGTTCGACGATAAACCTTTTAAACATGACAGTTCAAAATTCTTACTCAGAGAACTAAACCAGTGATTCAGTTCCAGACTTTTCACACATGCCCCCCCCCCAAAAAAAAAAAAAAAAAAAATCGAGCAGCCAAACTACTAAAGCTAAAAATTGACTCCAAACTTTCGAAATACAAAAGCTCCAAAAATTCAGACAGCCAAACCAGTGAACTGTTTTACTCTAGAGCTACAACGGTGATGTATACCCCCTCCCAGAAAGAAAAATTGATCAGTCAGACAGTTAAAACTAGTACTTGACTCCAAAGCTACCAAACAACAGCTCCCAAAATTCGATCAAACAACTAAAACTAAGATTCGACTTCAAATTCTCAAAACACTGCAGCTCTGAAACTTTTCAAACTTCAAAACACTCCCCCCCCCAATATCTATCTATCTATCTATCTATCTATATAATAACTAGATAAGCAAAAATCGATCATTCAAACTAAAATATGCTTCCCCTCCAATGCATCGAAACACAGCTTCTAAAATCCGAGAGCCATACCATTAAACCTATGATTAATCTCCAGAGATATGAACTATGACAATCCCCTTCAAAATCCGAGCCTAATACAATTAACTGCCCAAGTTTCACAGTGAGCTGTACCATCAATAAATGGAATATGCAAGGAATTATAAAAGCTGCGTGAGCATAGGTGTAAGGATGTCCCAAATTTTTTACGATCATTTTTTATTCTGAGGTAAAATTATCGAAGATATTTATTATCGATTTCTTCCCATAGCGTTTTTTTTTTTCTCTTAAGAACTGCAAGGAAGAAGAATGCAGAATCATTTCTTCTCCTTCACTCTCCCCCCCTCCCCCCCCCCAAAAAAAAAACTTGGATATGAGAGGGAAATAATCTACTATAGGTTTTCTGTGGGATGAAAGAAGGGAGAGAAAATGCATAGTTTTCTAATCTTCGCTATGTTTCTAGTTCTTCCTGCGAAATCAGACCTTAAAGTTACGAGGAATTAATCGTAAATAGTTTCGAGAAAGAACGTCTTACGATCACCCTTATCTGGTAACTGTCCATTCTTTCTGCTAGAAAGCCAAAGAGAAGAATCTCTATTTTTTGTTCTTTCTGTTTAAAAAACATGGTCTCTAGGGAAACATCATAATCACTTTTTTTTTCTCTGCAAAATAGAAGATCAAAATGATAGACAAATTCCCAAGTCTCGTTCTTCCTGCAATGAGTGTGAAGTTACGAGATGGAACTGATCGGAAATGTATTAATGAATCCGGTTCATCTTCATTCCACATTACGGACTGTAGTCAGCAACGATGGAAAGACATCAAGACCCATATTTTCGTCGACTAAAGAAGCCCCATAACACCTCTTCCTAAGCGATTTAGTTTTGGATATGGCTGGGATAGTATTCTTTTGTAGATTATTTGCGTGTGAGTCTATGTTTGGAAGTGTGAATGGAAGATTGTCAGGTGTTGATATAGGAAGGGCAAGGAAAGGTGTGGCCTTGTTAATGAGTCCGGAAGTACAGCAGTGTGTGACTGAATGGAAGGAGGTGTGATTGAGACTGATGTGGGTGAAAGCAAAATTTGAATGTGAGTTGTGGGTGTTTATGAGTGCATATGGGCCTGGTAGTGAAAGGGATGAAGGAAAGAGGGAGTCTTTCTGGAATGATGTTGATGAGTGTCTGCAGAGTTTTGTACCGAATATGAATGTGGTAATGATGGGAGATCTGAATGGTAGAGTGGGAAATGTAGCAGTTGAAGATGTAGTTAGTATGCATGGTGTGCCTGGAAGAAATGAAAATGGGGAACGAATGATAGGGATGTGCTTTGAGCAAGAAATGGTGATTGGAAATACCCTGTTTGAGAAAAAGATATTTATAAGTATACATGGGTGAGACAGGAAGGTGCAAGGGTTCTTGATAGAGCATTGATGGACTATGTGGTTGTGTCCAGGAATATAATAGGAAGATTGTTGGATGTGAGAGTTCTGAGAGGGGAAGGTGGAGGTATGTCTGACCACTACCTGGTGGAGGGAAAGTTAAGAGTAGGTAAGAGATGTGTGAGAGCTAGGAGGGTTAGGTGTGGCAGGGAGGTGTTGAAAGTGAGTTGGATAAAAGAGAGAAAATGATAGGGTACCAGGAGAAGTTGAAAGATGAGTGGAATGCAGTGAAAGATCAGGAAAATGACAGTGTGGAGGAGGAATGGCGGTTGTTTAAGAGTGCTGTGGTGGGGCATGCGGAAGAGGTGTGTGGTGTGAGACGAGTGGGTGGTGTTGTAAGAAAAGGAAGTGAATGGTGGTGTGAGGAAGTAAGTATGCCTGTGGCTGAGAAGTGACGTGCATACGAAGTGTGGCTGCAGAGGAAGGATGAGGTGTCATGTGAAAGGTATAAGGAAAAGAGGAATAGGTCGAGAAGGGCTGTGCGTGATGCTAAAGTGGCAGCAGATGAGAGGTGGGGTAGGCAGTTGACTGAGAATTTTCAACAGCATAAGAAAATGTTCTGGAAGGAGGTGAAAAGGGTGCGAAAGGGAGAGTCTGGGAAGGAGTAGCGAGTAAAAGTAGAGGATGGAAGGATGTTAATTGAGATGGATGCAGTAAGGAAGAGATGGGTGGAGTATTTTGAAAGATTGTTAAATGTAGAAGAGGAAAAGGAGGCTGAGATTGTGGCGGATGGAAGGGTGCAAGGAATAAATGTGTTGGGAGAGTTGAATGATTCTCTTTGATCATGAAGGATGAAGTGCAGGAGGCAGTAAAGGAGATGAAAACAGGGAAAGCTGCAGGTATGGATGAGTGTGAAGTGGAATGCCTGAAGGGTGATGGAGCAACTATTGTTGACTGGTTAGTAAGATTGTTGAATGTGTGCTTTGTGGAAGGTATGGTGCCAATTGACTGGGCAAGTGCTTGTGTGGTCCCACTGTATAAAGGCAAGGGTGATAAGTATGAATGTACTAGCTTTAGGGGTATAAGTCTGTTCAGTGTTGTAGGTAAGGTGTATGGTAGAGTGTTAATTAAGAGAGAGAGGGTACAGAGGGAGTGATTGGTGATGAGCAGTGTGGCTTTAGGAGAGGGAGGGGATGCGTGGATCAGGTGTTTGCTGTGAGACAAATGTGTGAAAAGTATTTTGCAAAAGGCAAGGATGTGTTTTGGGCGTTCATGGACTTAGAGAAAGCGTATGATAGAATTGATAGGGAGGCTTTGTGGACTGTTTTCAGATTGCATGGACTTGATGGTAGGTTACTAAAAGGGGTGAAAAGTTTTTATGTAAATAGTAGAACGTGTGTAAGAGTGGGAAATACTGTGAGTGATTAGTTTCCCGTGAGAGTGGGGCCGCGGCAGGGATGTGTGATGACGCCTTGGTTGTTTAATATTTATATGGATGGTGTTGTAAGGGAGGTGAATGCAAGAGTGTTAGGTGGAGAACTGAGTCTGGTGAATGTTGATGGTAGAGAGTGGAATCTGAAGCAGCTGCTGTTTGCAGATGATACTGCACTGGTGGCTGATTCAGAGAAGAGTTTTGAGACAGTTGGCAGAGGAGTTTGGAAGGGTGTGTGAAAGGAGGAAATTGAAAGTAAATGAGAATAAGAGTAAAGTGATGAAGTGTACGAGGTTGGCAGATGGTAGAAGGACTAATATAGTTTTGAATGGTGAGTTGCTTGAGGAGGTAGAGTGTTTTAAGTATTTAGGGTAACATGTTGCTGTGGATAGAAGAATAGATGCAGAATGAAGTTTAGAATGAATGAAGTAGAAAAGGTGCTGGGAGAAATGAAAACAGTGTTTAGATGTCGTTCGCTTAGAATGGATGTAAAGAGAAGGCTGTATGAGGGTATTGTGTTACCGACTGCATCATATGGGGCTGAAACATGGACTATGGGTGTAGCAGAGAGGAAAAGTTTGAATGTATTGGAGATGAGGTGTCTGAGGAGTATGTGTGGAGTGACGCATATGGATCGAGTGAGAAATGATGAAGTGCGAAGGACAACTGGAGTTGTTCAGAAGATGGTTGATAGAGTTGAGCAGAGGCTGTTGCGATGGTTTGGGCATATGGAGAGAATGGATAATGAGCGATAGGTGAAAAAGAAAACCAGATCTGATGTGAGAGGTGTGAGGCTGAGAGGGAGACCACGAATAGGATGGATGGACAGTGTGAAGAGAGCGCTGGATGCAAGAGGGATGTCTGTTGAGCAAGGAAGAGTGGCTGTGAGTGACAGAAATAAATGGAGAGAAATTGTGAATGGATAAATGATGATGTAGCCCTGAGGGGATATTCTCCCGCATTTGGTCTGAGCAGCTGATCAGGTCAGGTGCGGGTAAGGGGATAGGTCTATTATGATATGGTAGGGGTAAACCAGCTCTGCTGTCGGGCCCTGCTGTGGATGTCACTGATTGCACAGTATAGTTCACCCCTGTTTGGTGTGGTGTGGTGAGGCTCTGTCCCTTCTCCCCTCTGGGGCCGAGATGCAAATGAATATGTTTGAGTGGATGAGCAGCCTAGGTATATATATACTGTATAGTCATATATATATATATATATATATATATATATATATATATATATATATATATATATATAGATATATATATATATATATATATATATATATATATATATATATATATATATATACACCTAGGCTGGATTAGGTTATGAGAAAGGTTGTAAGGAGAACTGGTGCAGGAACTAACTGAAAAGAAAAAAAGAGGCTGATGGATTTGAACTATGCTGATGATATTGTACTGATTTGTGGAAGTATTTACGAGATGCAGAGGGTGCTTGATTGTCTGGTGGAGGAAGGAGAAAAAGTTGGATTGGTAATGAATTGTGGAAAGACTGAAATTATTAATATGAACGTGGAGAACCAGATCTATTGTGTAATTGGAAATAATGTGGTGAAGAATGTAGGAAATTTTAAATATCTGGGAACGATTGTATCATCTAATGGATCATTAAACAATGAAATTGAGGAGAGGATTAGACAGGCTTGGCGAGCTGTTGGAATGTTGAAATCTGTTTGGAATAATAATATGCTTTCGGTGCATACTAAAGTAAAAATTTACAAGTCCATGGTTAGGCCAATTTTAATTTATGGGCATGAGTCATGGTACAGTACAATTGCAACAGATCAGAAAGTATTAGGATTTGTGAATAAAATACTGAGAAGGATTCTTGGGGTAAAGTGGCAAGAAATAGTTAGAAATGAAAGAGTATGTGATATTACGAGAGTGGAACCAGTTGATGAATATGTGAGACTGTCTCGCTGGAAATGGCTGGGGCACATATATAGAAAAGAGGGTAGTTTAATACAGGATGTGCCAGAGTGGACTGCTAGACGAAGAAGAGGTGAGGTAGGCCGAGGGAAACCTGGTTGAGGACAGTGAAAAGAGAAGCGGGAGAGGAGTGTTGGTGGGACCTGAAGGAGATGGCAAGACACAAATATTGGTGAAGAGTGTTCATTGAGGTCCTATGCATCCCGTGGGGTGCCACAAGACATGATATACAGTACATATATATATATATATATATATATATATATATATATATATATATATATATATATATATATATATATATATATATATATATATATATATATATACGAGCAGGTCAGTGAAATGGCGGGGGACAGGGCGACTTGGAGGCGATTTGTTTGTTGCCACCCCATATGGGATTGAGGCGTCTGGCAATATATATATATATATATATATATATATATATATATATATATACAGTATATATATATACAGTATATATATATATAATAGAGAGATAGACTGATTTATTCAATAGATATATAATAAAAATACAATGGTAAGTCTAAAGCAGTCACTTGTAAAATAAAAAAAAATGGACGTATGTACTTGCTATCTATTTATATGGGACATAGTAATATGGTAACATATTTTAATCTGAATACTTGCACATATATTTTATGTTGTGTACTTTAGATCAATACTATACATTATGTAACCCCTTATTTTGTTATTTTATATAAAATATATTCATAATATGAACAATATTAACACAGTTAGTCTCAATTATAAGGCTTTGCCTTTGAATACTGATTCCAAGTTTTCAATCCTAGCTTGCTTTCTGCGCATAGCCAACGGCAAGTATGACAAGAGAAAATTATTAGGATAACTGGACTCTATCGGATACGTTTGTGTGAAGCTACAGAACGTGGTGAATGTTTTTGGCGTATCCGATGGAGCCAGGATTCTGGGGGCTTGAATGATGAGTGAATGGAAGTGTGACACATTGGACTGGGCAAATTTGGGCTGTCTGGTCATTGCTACTCCTCACTCTGCCCTAAAATGGGAAAGGTCAAGATGATGATGAAGCTGGCTATAAACACAATATGGACTGAAAATAATCCTTCTATATTCTTGCCAAGGTTACATTGTTTGATTGATCAATTGCATGGTTTCAAATTTAGGTGAAGTTAACGTAATATGTGTATCTGTATTTAAATTTATCTTAGGTAATGGTTGGAAGTATTTATGTGTGTGGTTGAGAATAGTTAGTGGTGTTTAGTTGACAAGGTGGACAGTGAAGGTGTTAGTACCGAACAGTAATCAGATGATATGTATAAAACAGATGCTGATTTACCGCATGTGTTGGAGACGTGTCTGAGCAAATTATAAAAACTGATGTATTTTGAGTGAAGTTGAAATACTGTGAATGTCCAATTCGTTGATGATGGATGAGTTTATCTCGAGCAAATGTGAAGTTGCAATGATGAATGTTGTGTTTCTTTATGATGGCCATTTCACAAAGAACTGCCTCAGCTGGCTGAAACGTGAAGATTTATACAGGACACAGATGATAATGCATGCAGTGATCTGAGACATTTATGTTCAATTGTTGTTTCACTTGCGAAGGTGACAGTGTCCTGTTTATTGGAGACCATGATGAATTATATTTAGGTGTTGTTGGTGACAAATCACTCATCTTCTTTAGAAGGAAAAGGGTATATATGAGAGACAGTGAAAAAATCATGTTATGAAAGGTGCAAGAACTACTATTGATGTTGGTGTGAGTATTGTTTCTAATTATGGATAATTTAACATCAAATTCCTTTCCTCATCAAAGGTTTCAGACAATATTTACTTACACCCTGATTGATTTTTTGATGCAGATTGTGAATGGGAAGTAAATCAGTAGGGATCCTGCCGTTACCCAGTTTAGCAATGCCTTTCATGAAAACTTAATAATGAGCTTTAGTAGTGTCTAACTGAGCTATTATCATGTCCTTATGTTCCATAACCACTGAGAAGTGTTGGAAAAGTGGTATTTCCTTCTAGTCCGTTTACTTTCTCCACAATTCCCTGAGTTGATTCTCTGTTCTTCAGAGGTTCTTTACAACTGCCATCATTACAGTGTTCTGGGTATCAGTGAGCTAATATTGATATGAATGAATCTGTAGCTTTGTTAAATATGATATCTATTTCTTCAAGATCATTTTCTGCAGCCAATCTAAAAATATTACCTGGAATTGCTCAATGTACCACCTATAAAAGGAGTCTAAATAGATTCCTAGGTCATGTAAATGCCTTGTTATGATATTTGCTGTAATAGTTGCACCTATGTTTGTATGTCTGGTATGCGATCGTAATTTATTCCGGTATATAAACATATTTTCTTCTTCTTGGTTGTATCCCATGTTTTTTTTTAACTGCAAGCTAAATTTCTTGAAACCCCTTTTTAAATGATCACTATAAATATTTTTCTCTTCGTCACTCGAGAATGACTTAATTAAAACCTAATGGCTGTTCTTTTAATTACTACGTATGGACCTTCAAATATCGATGACATTTTATTCTTTCTATTGTGAGTGATGCCATAAACAATTTGACCAGGGTTGATATTTGATTTTTTTTTTTTTTTGCCTCCTTATTAAATGATTCTGCCATTTCTCCCTTGAACATCGTTAACTGTTTCTTTAACTTTGTATCTCTTGGGATTTACGTAAACGAAGTTTAGGATAATCTTCATAGTTGTATATAGGCATTTGTTCGTTTCCAATTATCTCACATGGGAGAATGTTTGTCTGTCCCGTAAATAATGAAATGAGGTGAGTATCCTATGGACTTGTTAATTGCACAGTTAACTGATTCTTCAACTCTGCGGATCCAATCATCCCAGATTGCAAAATTCTCATTAAGAATGTGAAGTAACATATTTTTATTGTCTCCCTACCAATCCATTAGACGCTGGATAATTTGCTAAAACATTAACTTGTATTGTTTACATATTTCTTATAAAATTTCAGAGTTAAATTTTTCTCTCATTATCGCTATTAGCACCTTTGGGGTGGTGTACCTACAGATAATAGAAACAAAAATTACCCGCACGACTAACCTAACCTAACCTTGAGAGGTGCTGAGTATTCAACAGGCCAGATCCTTATACTCATCAAACTGAAACGAAAAATATGTTTAAAAATTCTCTATGAACCATCCACCTAGAAACCAAAATGTGGTATTTTATCCTGCCCTGTCCAGACCGATTTTCCACCACTGACCACCACCAATGCCTACCAATTATGGAAGAAAAACAAAATTGGCTCAAACCTCCACTTTTGGTGAGACATATCGAGAATTCATAGAGAAATCGCTCACCTGAGGTTTAAAATACTGGATACAGGTAGCAATACCCCTTACCTTGCTCTGTTTTCTATCAGGCTGGCTCCAAAGAAAACGAGTTCTATGGTAGGGTAACTATTCCACACCACTCATAAACGGTATGTATTTATTTATTTGGTACGAATTTATATGTAGTAAGAGAGCTTATTGGTTTTCACACAGTAATATAGGAAATATAAGCATTGTTTCACTAACCAAACACATCAATATACCTGACCCTTCTTGGTGACATTACCTGATCATCATTTCTGACTTTCCTCCTCTGATGCAACGTAAAGTTTATCCTCTACATTGTCAACGATTAGGGAATCACTCTGGCCTTGAATTTCGTACTGTGGCACGACACGTCTTTACTGGCCAGGTCACTGATAACAGGTGAATTGCCGAGACAATGGCGTGCGGGAGGAGGGGAGGTCATGCAGAGTAAGGCATTGACCCTGCCTGGCATCTTGTAGAGGAAGGTGTCCCTTGTATGGGTACCAAAAATCACTCGTGAAATTCGAAAAGTGTGCAAATTAGGGACCTTGCAATTGCTGCATCTTTATATACGTCAAGGGAAGTCACAGTGACAAACGTGTGGACCTATATATACATCAACAGGAGTCGCCTGGTGAAAGGATAAACCTACTTGTATTACGTTTTGCAACACTATTACAGAGAAGCTGTCTCAATGCCCACCTCTAGACTCAGCAACAAACCTAGATGCAGAGAGGCTTAACATTAAGACCCTACTTCAATGCACTGTAGAAGAAACCCTACGCTTCTCCACTCATCAAAATTAACACTGAATTTGATGATAATGATGAGAGCATTGATGACTATGTTGCAAGGAAAAATAGATCACACAACAATTGATTTGCTCATCCTCACTCCATAACTTTTAGAATTCCAGAATTTAAAAGCTATACCCAGAAAAAAATGCGATACATAGAGAACAAACGGTGGACTGAGCAAGTGAAAGAGCAGCAAATGCTGGCTGATAGAAATGACCATCATGGGTTCTACAAGTACATAGAAACCACCCAGAGGCCACCCGAATATAACATAATCTGTTTTCGATCAGCTGAAGGACACCTACTGAAAGACAAGTAAAGAATCCTAGAATGATGGGCACAACACTTCAATACCTTGATGAATTCCAGAATACCATTGGAACACAGTATTCTTGACAGTATTCCAATTGTTCTCCAAGTACCAGATCTCGATTTCCCACCAACACTTGTAGAAACTGTTCAGGCCATCCGATCTCTAATAAATAACAAACGCCCTGGCCCTGATGGCATACCATCTGAACCAAAGAGGGTAGTTAGTTACTCCACCGGCTCTTCCATGATCTCATACAGATTATCTGGAACCAAGAACGATTTCCATCTGAATGGCTTACTTCTGAACATTTATTTTAACCATCTAGAGGAAGAAAGGGTACCATTCAAATTGTGACAACAGCAGAGGCATCTCCCTGCTTGTGAATGTTAGCGGAGTACTAGCTAAGGTAATGTTATCCAGACTGATAAAACATCTGAGTCAGCAATGCCTGAAATACCATGTGGATTTCGGTAGGAATGAAATACCTTTAATACGATCTTTTTGCTCGACAGAAGCAAGAGAAATGCCTCGAGTAGAACCGTTACTTATATATTGCATTCATCTATCCTGCAAGAGCATTTGACACTGTCAAAAGAGAACTTTTATGGACTGCTTCATTGCAATTTTGAGATACAAAAAAAAAAAAAATCTCTTACCATCTGGAAGAGAGTGCATGACAATATGAATGGTCATGAGTCCACAAGTGGGAACAAATCCGAACCCTTTAACATGAACGTGGCGTAAAGGAAGAATTTGTCTGGGTTACTTTCATTTTCAACATCTACTTCACTGAATTCACCCTTTTAACCCTAGAATGCTTACGTCGGGTTAATTTCCCTGTTCGGTGGTTTATTTATTTGCTATTTTGTTATGATAAGAGCTTTGAAGCTGCCGTTCCCTATACCTTCAATCCACCCTACCCCCTACCTACATAGGTAGTGGTGTGGTTTCATCTCGCATTTATCACCATGATATTTGGGTTGAAAGTTTTTTACCCGACAAAAGCATTTGTGTTACATTTTTTTATTTTTGTGTTTTCCTTTTTTTTCCAGGTGTATAATTAGTTTCTGATTAAATCAAAGAGACTTAAAGGTGAAAACAATCTAACAGAGTCTAAATTGATAAATAAAGGTGTTTCATAGGTATAATGTGGATTAAGTGTTTTTTACCCGACAAAAGCATTTGTGTTCCATTTTTTTTAATTTCTGTGTGTTTTTTTTTAGGTGTATAATTATTGTATAATTATATTAAAGAGATTAAAGTGTACAAAGACTAAAATAGACTAAAGTGTACAAAGACTAAAATAGACTAAACTGAAAGAAATAGTAAAAAAAAAAAAAATTGTCCCGGCGAAAGCAGTACTGTGAGGATAATAACGTAAACATTCTAGAGTTAAATCACTAGCAAATGGACTAATATGATGGAATAAAAAGCCAGTTCTATTTTGGAAAGTAAAGTATTCATCTCAGACATCTTCATGCACAATGAAACACTGAAATGGCTCATTATCAAGAGCTACAATATGCTGATGACTGCGCTGTCCTTGCACTTACCCCAGAAGCCCTACAACACAGTCTTGCCATTGTTTCCAACATAAATCATACAATGGAACTCAGAATAAGTGTCAATAAAATATATAATATCTGAGAAATCAACATAGGATTCTCTTGCATTTCGGATAAACATCGAAAATGTAAATAATTTGGAGAATTTTACCTATTTTTGGAAATACCGTCACAGATAAAAAAGACTGATGCAGAAGTCACTGCGCAAATCAATAACACTTCATTCTGCTTTGGAAGTCTCAGATCCAGAGTCTTTGAAGACACACACTTCAGAATCGAGGAAAGCATCAGAATATAAGGCTCTAGGCCACTCCATCCTTTCTTACCATGCTGAATTCTGTACTACTAACCAACTTCACATAAAACAGCTTGAGTCATTTCACATTGGATGCGTACAGCGCATCATAGCATTCATGCGGGAAGACAAGGTCCTTCGCTCAGAAATTGTCCAGCGGGCAAATTCAGCCAGCTTAGAAAATATGCTGGCTAAAAACAGCTGAGAAGGGTCAGACACGTGTTCTACATGCCTGATCACCGCCTTTCCCCTCAGATTCTCTATTCCCAGGTCCGTATAGGACGCCACAACCCAGTGGACAAAAGATGAGATATAAAGATGATATGAGACCATCTCTAAAACATGCAACATTACACTAAAAGACTTTGAAACCAATGCCTCTGACAAAAAACAATGGAAAACCCCTTGTAGCGAAGGAACCATTCATCTCGAAGAAGCTTGGAGCCCCGACCGAAAAGAATATAAATAACAGAGACAATCAAAACAGAGTTTTCCAGGCAAGATCGGTCTTGAAATGGCGACTGTATGGTAAAGTTTGCGGATCCAGGATAAGTCTGCACAGTCACACGCACTAGCTCCAAAAATAGTGGGAGTATTGTAAGCATAGTCTTCTGTAGCAGAAGGATACTTTTAAGTTAGTGTGTGTGTGTGTGTGTGTGTGTGTGTGTGTGTGTGTGTGTGTGTGTGTGTGTGTGTGTCAGAGGTCTCTCAAGGTGAACAAAATAATCGGGTGGAAGCAAGACGAATGTGGAAACTGACAACATTGTAAGAATAATTTTTCCCCATCCTATAATTAAGTGGGAGTAATAAATATTTGAGTCAAATTATTTATTACTTTTTTTTTACGATAAACCCCAAAATGGCGGCCACGTGGTGTAGTGGGCTAAGAGACTTCAACTGGATTTAGCCCATAAAGGTTCAAGATGTAGGAGATGTTAGTTTCTGTATCGCTTATTTAATGCCACGCAGGGGTGAAGGGGTGGTCTCCTATTTATTAATATCTACACTGAACACCGTAGCCCGCCTAGGTTGGATTTTAGTAAGATAATTAGTTAGTAATACTTACAGAGACTCATAAACCCATTCTGAGACTCCTACCTTCTCAATCATTATATACGTGGTACCAACAAGGTCCCTTTCTATCTGAAGGATGATAATGTAATCAATAGAGTCGCTGAAGCAGTGTGTTCCCTTCTGCACCTGCGTCAGGAGGAAGGTATCAGCGTCGTCAGAACTGGTCATGAGGTGGAGGTATATGTGACGCCCCGGACTGAGGTACACAGGGTTGGTTGATTGTAGGAGGGCTTGGGGCACAAGCTCTCCATAGTCCACCATGCTGGGGCTGAATGAAAAAGAAGAATACGAAGAGAGAGAAGGTTTAAATTATGCTGTAAAACCTTTTTGAAACTCGGAAACTATCTTTCGTACAGAGGGGACTAAACGGGTTCGGCGCAGAATCCATCCATAATTTGGAATCTGTTCCAACCATCTATCCATCATCCTATCCTACATTGCCCCCTGAGGAGTGCAGGAGCCCGGGGTTAGGTAAGTAGATCCTGACATTTAAGTTGAGAGTGACCAGCCTCACCCATCCCTGAGTGGCGTTACGTGAGCAATAACCCCAACCACTCCTTGGATATAAACCTTCACTGGCTTAATTCGATTGGAGCATAGCAATTACCCCCAAAACCACCAGGCGCCATAATTTGGTTATATGGTTACCACTCAGTGTAGTAAATAGCTTCC
The DNA here is from genome assembly GCF_032717465.1 of Coenobita brevimanus. NCBI lineage: Eukaryota > Metazoa > Arthropoda > Malacostraca > Decapoda > Coenobitidae > Coenobita > Coenobita brevimanus. The sequence continues at coordinate 35,799,602 of NC_136997.1, read as the reverse complement.
TGGTGTACAGGAAACCATTTTTGGCTTGTCACTCAGTGTACGGTCACCCATAGGCAGAAGGATCAGGAAGGAATGAAGGAAAGAATGACAAAAGAGGGAGTGTAAAGTCACCTGTAGGCAGAAGGACAAGGAAAGACTGAAGTAAACAAAGACAGAAGAGGACAGAAGGAAAACAGGGAGGAGAGAAAAGGACAGACACCCGAGAGCATCATTACATCGACTGAGTGGACAGAGAGCGCCCCCACCTACCGCAAAATTATTTTTTACTTATTTTTAGTTGTCAGCGTCTATAATATCGGAGTATTTCCCAGAAAATGTAAGCCAATTTTTATTGTATTTCCAAAACCCCATGGAAAGATAAACAGTCGCAGGATTCTTGAGGGGCTGGTCAACAATGCCTCTGAAGTCTTTATTACAGGGTCTGAGTGAGGGAGTCAGGTATAAGGTAATGTGTTATGTGTTAGGGAATATCTTCAGTGAAGCCAGAAATAGACATATTCTGTGGAGATTGTTGAACCACGTAAGTCAGAATGAATATTGAACAAAGATCAGTCTGATTCCTTGGTTCATCTTCACAGCATTCCGATTCTCACTCTCACCCATAGTACATCTGACACTGAAAAGAAAAGATCCGGATTTCGTTCCCGTGAAAGAGGATATTCTTCTAGTTTTTTTTATTCAAATCTAAACGATGAGGAAGTTTACATCAGGATATACCCTGAACTGGCCGCAAAGTGAGCCGGTCCTTTATAAGCAATGAAGGTTTGGAAGACTGGAGCAAGGAGAAATGATCTTAAGAAACCTTATTCCATTGTACAAAGCGTGAATGTGGTAAGACCAGAAGGACGAAGAAAGGTAGTATTTCAGGACTGTCACTACATTCCTCTCCTCATATTGATTTTGAAAAGGTTGTTGGAGGATTGTAAAGCCTTGAATGTATAGTTTCCATAGTTTTCCACACGGTGTAGGTGAGGGGAGAGAAGTAAGAAGAAGTGTGGCATGATTCATCCGTAGTTGAAGCTCAAAGATTATTAAGGAAGTAATTCTTTGGGTGTCTGGCTTCCTCTTTGTGATTTCAGGGTTGACTAGGGTTGTGATATTCTGAAGTGGGACGATGACGACACAAAGAAAACTGGCAACACGAATTTACTTAAACCCACACATTATGATGGATTCAGTTAGTTCCTCTGGTGACTGTAAGGCGCGACTACCAAGGCACAGTGTACACAGACTTAAGGTTGATCTATCGATTGCCAGACGCCACAACCCCGCAAGGGGTGGCCACCCGACCTTGAGTCACCTGTTTTACTGGCAGAGGGACTAACCCTCCAGCAGCCCACTTGCTGACACGTAGGGAGCACGTACGGTTTGGTTATATGGTTACCACCCAGCAATGTAAATTGTTTCTTGGCTTATAGAAAAACATTTGGCTTGTCACTCAATGTAAAGCCACCTTTAAAGGAAAAGAAAAGTAATAAGAAGTGACAGGAAAGATGGGAGAAATAGGAAGAGAGGAGGGCAGACACAGAAAGAGAACGATAAAGGCTAAGGAAGAAGTAGGCAGCACTACATCAAGTGAGTGGATCGATAAGAATTTAAAATGATCAAGATAAGTAACAGTTAAAAGTAAATTCTTCGAGATGATGCTACTCTCACACCGTATCTGAGTCTTCTTAATGCCCCAAAGTCCCATGCTAGTACGGATGTAGTAGTTGCAACCTTGGGCTAATTTGATAAGGGAACCCAGTACACTGCAGACGTTTTCTACCCATCTGCAGTCCACCATCCTCCTTTGGGGGAAAAGGAAATTAGCTGAGGGGCGTTTGTATAACAACGCAGGTGAGCCACCCAGCTATGTCGGTGTTGCCACATTAAAGCGTCTCTCTCCAACACGAAGTTAAATCATGAGAAGGAAAATGGAAACAAGAAAAAAAAAAAAATCTAAATGAGCCAGTTCCTTCAGTGCCTGGGTTTGGTGCTGTTAGACAGTCACGGAGAGTATTGACAAATATTACAAAAAAAATAATAATAAAGTACATTGATGATTCTAACAGATAACAGATAAGAGTAAACTGATAAAACAAGAAATTATGCTACTCTTACATGATATCAGATTCAGCCAGTTCCTCCTCCATCTGTATATGGTGTGGGTAGAAGGGCACGGTAAGCACTGACATAAGGTTGCTCATGGAGGCCGCTGTTAAGATGTCCACAGCCACCCACCAGAAAATCAGCCACACACTCGCCCATGAAAATTCGCGCACCCTACAGTCTTTCATGGACTTCATCATTTCTCACTCGATCCATACGCGTCACTCAACACATACTCTTCATACACCTCATCTCCATTACATTAAAACTTTTCCTCCCTGCTACACCTATATTCCATGTTTCAGCCCTTTATAACACTGTCGGTACCATAACACCCTCATACATCTTCTCTTTACATCATTTACCTTTCCTACTTTATTCATTCTAAACTTAACTTCTGCATCTATTCTTCCATCCACAGCAACATGTGAACCTAAATACTTAAAACCCTCTACCTCCTCAAATAACTCACCATTCAAAACAATATTCATTATCTTACAATTTACCAGTCTCGTACACTTCATCACTTTACTCTATCTGTCCCTTCTCCCCTCTGGGGCCGAGATGCAAATGAATATGTTTGAGTGGATGAGCAGCCTAGGTATATATATACTGTATAGTCATATATATATATATATATATATATATATATATATATATATATATATATATATATATATATATATATATATATATATATATATATATATATATATATATATATATACACCTAGGCTGGATTAGGTTATGAGAAAGGTTGTAAGGAGAACTGGTGCAGGAACTAACTGAAAAGAAAAAAAGAGGCTGATGGATTTGAACTATGCTGATGATATTGTACTGATTTGTGGAAGTATTTACGAGATGCAGAGGGTGCTTGATTGTCTGGTGGAGGAAGGAGAAAAAGTTGGATTGGTAATGAATTGTGGAAAGACTGAAATTATTAATATGAACGTGGAGAACCAGATCTATTGTGTAATTGGAAATAATGTGGTGAAGAATGTAGGAAATTTTAAATATCTGGGAACGATTGTATCATCTAATGGATCATTAAACAATGAAATTGAGGAGAGGATTAGACAGGCTTGGCGAGCTGTTGGAATGTTGAAATCTGTTTGGAATAATAATATGCTTTCGGTGCATACTAAAGTAAAAATTTACAAGTCCATGGTTAGGCCAATTTTAATTTATGGGCATGAGTCATGGTACAGTACAATTGCAACAGATCAGAAAGTATTAGGATTTGTGAATAAAATACTGAGAAGGATTCTTGGGGTAAAGTGGCAAGAAATAGTTAGAAATGAAAGAGTATGTGATATTACGAGAGTGGAACCAGTTGATGAATATGTGAGACTGTCTCGCTGGAAATGGCTGGGGCACATATATAGAAAAGAGGGTAGTTTAATACAGGATGTGCCAGAGTGGACTGCTAGACGAAGAAGAGGTGAGGTAGGCCGAGGGAAACCTGGTTGAGGACAGTGAAAAGAGAAGCGGGAGAGGAGTGTTGGTGGGACCTGAAGGAGATGGCAAGACACAAATATTGGTGAAGAGTGTTCATTGAGGGTCCTATGCATCCCGTGGGGTGCCACAAGACATGATATACAGTACATATATATATATATATATATATATATATATATATATATATATATATATATATATATATATATATACGAGCAGGTCAGTGAAATGGCGGGGGACAGGGCGACTTGGAGGCGATTTGTTTGTTGCCACCCCATATGGGATTGAGGCGTCTGGCAATATATATATATATATATATATATATATATATATATATATATATATATATATATATATATATATATATAAAGTATATATATATACAGTATATATATATATAATAGAGAGATAGACTGATTTATTCAATAGATATATAATAAAAATACAATGGTAAGTCTAAAGCAGTCACTTGTAAAATAAAAAAAAATGGACGTATGTACTTGCTATCTATTTATATGGGACATAGTAATATGGTAACATATTTTAATCTGAATACTTGCACATATATTTTATGTTGTGTACTTTAGATCAATACTATACATTATGTAACCCCTTATTTTGTTATTTTATATAAAATATATTCATAATATGAACAATATTAACACAGTCTCAATTATAAGGCTTTGCCTTTGAATACTGATTCCAAGTTTTCAATCCTAGCTTGCTTTCTGCGCATAGCCAACGGCAAGTATGACAAGAGAAAATTATTAGGATAACTGGACTCTATCGGATACGTTTGTGTGAAGCTACAGAACGTGGTGAATGTTTTTGGCGTATCCGATGGAGCCAGGATTCTGGGGGCTTGAATGATGAGTGAATGGAAGTGTGACACATTGGACTGGGCAAATTTGGACTGTCTGGTCATTGCTACTCCTCACTCTGCCCTAAAATGGGAAAGGTCAAGATGATGATGAAGCTGGCTATAAACACAATATGGACTGAAAATAATCCTTCTATATTCTTGCCAAGGTTACATTGTTTGATTGATCAATTGCATGGTTTCAAATTTAGGTGAAGTTAACGTAATATGTGTATCTGTATTTAAATTTATCTTAGGTAATGGTTGGAAGTATTTATGTGTGTGGTTGAGAATAGTTAGTGGTGTTTAGTTGACAAGGTGGACAGTGAAGGTGTTAGTACCGAACAGTAATCAGATGATATGTATAAAACAGATGCTGATTTACCGCATGTGTTGGAGACGTGTCTGAGCAAATTATAAAAACTGATGTATTTTGAGTGAAGTTGAAATACTGTGAATGTCCAATTCGTTGATGATGGATGAGTTTATCTCGAGCAAATGTGAAGTTGCAATGATGAATGTTGTGTTTCTTTATGATGGCCATTTCACAAAGAACTGCCTCAGCTGGCTGAAACGTGAAGATTTATACAGGACACAGATGATAATGCATGCAGTGATCTGAGACATTTATGTTCAATTGTTGTTTCACTTGCGAAGGTGACAGTGTCCTGTTTATTGGAGACCATGATGAATTATATTTAGGTGTTGTTGGTGACAAATCACTCATCTTCTTTAGAAGGAAAAGGGTATATATGAGAGACAGTGAAAAAATCATGTTATGAAAGGTGCAAGAACTACTATTGATGTTGGTGTGAGTATTGTTTCTAATTATGGATAATTTAACATCAAATTCCTTTCCTCATCAAAGGTTTCAGACAATATTTACTTACACCCTGATTGATTTTTTGATGCAGATTGTGAATGGGAAGTAAATCAGTAGGGATCCTGCCGTTACCCAGTTTAGCAATGCCTTTCATGAAAACTTAATAATGAGCTTTAGTAGTGTCTAACTGAGCTATTATCATGTCCTTATGTTCCATAACCACTGAGAAGTGTTGGAAAAGTGGTATTTCCTTCTAGTCCGTTTACTTTCTCCACAATTCCCTGAGTTGATTCTCTGTTCTTCAGAGGTTCTTTACAACTGCCATCATTACAGTGTTCTGGGTATCAGTGAGCTAATATTGATATGAATGAATCTGTAGCTTTGTTAAATATGATATCTATTTCTTCAAGATCATTTTCTGCAGCCAATCTAAAAATATTACCTGGAATTGCTCAATGTACCACCTATAAAAGGAGTCTAAATAGATTCCTAGGTCATGTAAATGCCTTGTTATGATATTTGCTGTAATAGTTGCACCTATGTTTGTATGTCTGGTATGCGATCGTAATTTATTCCGGTATATAAACATATTTTCTTCTTCTTGGTTGTATCCCATGTTTTTTTTTAACTGCAAGCTAAATTTCTTGAAACCCCTTTTTAAATGATCACTATAAATATTTTTCTCTTCGTCACTCGAGAATGACTTAATTAAAACCTAATGGCTGTTCTTTTAATTACTACGTATGGACCTTCAAATATCGATGACATTTTATTCTTTCTATTGTGAGTGATGCCATAAACAATTTGACCAGGGTTGATATTTGATTTTTTTTTTTTTTTGCCTCCTTATTAAATGATTCTGCCATTTCTCCCTTGAACATCGTTAACTGTTTCTTTAACTTTGTATCTCTTGGGATTTACGTAAACGAAGTTTAGGATAATCTTCATAGTTGTATATAGGCATTTGTTCGTTTCCAATTATCTCACATGGGAGACGTTTGTCTGTCCCGTAAATAATGAAATGAGGTGAGTATCCTATGGACTTGTTAATTGCACAGTTAACTGATTCTTCAACTCTGCGGATCCAATCATCCCAGATTGCAAAATTCTCATTAAGAATGTGAAGTAACATATTTTTATTGTCTCCCTACCAATCCATTAGACGCTGGATAATTTGCTAAAACATTAACTTGTATTGTTTACATATTTCTTATAAAATTTCAGAGTTAAATTTTTCTCTCATTATCGCTATTAGCACCTTTGGGGTGGTGTACCTACAGATAATAGAAACAAAAATTACCCGCACGACTAACCTAACCTAACCTTGAGAGGTGCTGAGTATTCAACAGGCCAGATCCTTATACTCATCAAACTGAAACGAAAAATATGTTTAAAAATTCTCTATGAACCATCCACCTAGAAACCAAAATGTGGTATTTTATCCTGCCCTGTCCAGACCGATTTTCCACCACTGACCACCACCAATGCCTACCAATTATGGAAGAAAAACAAAATTGGCTCAAACCTCCACTTTTGGTGAGACATATCGAGAATTCATAGAGAAATCGCTCACCTGAGGTTTAAAATACTGGATAAAGGTAGCAATACCCCTTACCTTGCTCTGTTTTCTATCAGGCTGGCTCCAAAGAAAACGAGTTCTATGGTAGGGTAACTATTCCACACCACTCATAAACGGTATGTATTTATTTATTTGGTACGAATTTATATGTAGTAAGAGAGCTTATTGGTTTTCACACAGTAATATAGGAAATATAAGCATTGTTTCACTAACCAAACACATCAATATACCTGACCCTTCTTGGTGACATTACCTGATCATCATTTCTGACTTTCCTCCTCTGATGCAACGTAAAGTTTATCCTCTACATTGTCAACGATTAGGGAATCACTCTGGCCTTGAATTTCGTACTGTGGCACGACACGTCTTTACTGGCCAGGTCACTGATAACAGGTGAATTGCCGAGACAATGGCGTGCGGGAGGAGGGGAGGTCATGCAGAGTAAGGCATTGACCCTGCCTGGCATCTTGTAGAGGAAGGTGTCCCTTGTATGGGTACCAAAAATCACTCGTGAAATTCGAAAAGTGTGCAAATTAGGGACCTTGCAATTGCTGCATCTTTATATACGTCAAGGGAAGTCACAGTGACAAACGTGTGGATCTATATATACATCAACAAGAGTCGCCTGGTGAAAGGATAAACCTACTTGTATTACGTTTTGCAACACTATTACAGAGAAGCTGTCTCAATGCCCACCTCTAGACTCAGCAACAAACCTAGATGCAGAGAGGCTTAACATTAAGACCCTACTTCAATGCACTGTAGAAGAAACCCTACGCTTCTCCACTCATCAAAATTAACACTGAATTTGATGATAATGATGAGAGCATTGATGACTATGTTGCAAGGAAAAATAGATCACACAACAATTGATTTGCTCATCCTCACTCCATAACTTTTAGAATTCCAGAATTTAAAAGCTATACCCAGAAAAAAATGCGATACATAGAGAACAAACGGTGGACTGAGCAAGTGAAAGAGCAGCAAATGCTGGCTGATAGAAATGACCATCATGGGTTCTACAAGTACATAGAAACCACCCAGAGGCCACCCGAATATAACATAATCTGTTTTCGATCAGCTGAAGGACACCTACTGAAAGACAAGTAAAGAATCCTAGAATGATGGGCACAACACTTCAATACCTTGATGAATTCCAGAATACCATTGGAACACAGTATTCTTGACAGTATTCCAATTGTTCTCCAAGTACCAGATCTCGATGTCCCACCAACACTTGTAGAAACTGTTCAGGCCATCCGATCTCTAATAAATAACAAACGCCCTGGCCCTGATGGCATACCATCTGAACCAAAGAGGGTAGTTAGTTACTCCACCGGCTCTTCCATGATCTCATACAGATTATCTGGAACCAAGAACGATTTCCATCTGAATGGCTTACTTCTGAACATTTATTTTAACCATCTAGAGGAAGAAAGGGTACCATTCAAATTGTGACAACAGCAGAGGCATCTCCCTGCTTGTGAATGTTAGCGGAGTACTAGCTAAGGTAATGTTATCCAGACTGATAAAACATCTGAGTCAGCAATGCCTGAAATACCATGTGGATTTCGGTAGGAATGAAATACCTTTAATACGATCTTTTTGCTCGACAGAAGCAAGAGAAATGCCTCGAGTAGAACCGTTACTTATATATTGCATTCATCTATCCTGCAAGAGCATTTGACACTGTCAAAAGAGAACTTTTATGGACTGCTTCATTGCAATTTTGAGATACAAAAAAAAAAAAAATCTCTTACCATCTGGAAGAGAGTGCATGACAATATGAATGGTCATGAGTCCACAAGTGGGAACAAATCCGAACCCTTTAACATGAACGTGGCGTAAAGGAAGAATTTGTCTGGGTTACTTTCATTTTCAACATCTACTTCACTGAATTCACCCTTTTAACCCTAGAATGCTTACGTCGGGTTAATTTCCCTGTTCGGTGGTTTATTTATTTGCTATTTTGTTATGATAAGAGCTTTGAAGCTGCCGTTCCCTATACCTTCAATCCACCCTACCCACTACCTACATAGGTAGTGGTGTGGTTTCATCTCGCATTTATCACCATGATATTTGGGTTGAAAGTTTTTTACCCGACAAAAGCATTTGTGTTACATTTTTTTATTTTTGTGTTTTCCTTTTTTTCCAGGTGTATAATTAGTTTCTGATTAAATCAAAGAGACTTAAAGGTGAAAACAATCTAACAGAGTCTAAATTGATAAATAAAGGTGTTTCACAGGTATAATGTGGATTAAGTGTTTTTTACCCGACAAAAGCATTTGTGTTCCATTTTTTTTAATTTCTGTGTTTTTTTTTTTAGGTGTATAATTATTGTATAATTATATTAAAGAGATTAAAGTGTACAAAGACTAAAATAGACTAAAGTGTACAAAGACTAAAATAGACTAAACTGAAAGAAATAGTAAAAAAAAAAAAATTGTCCCGGCGAAAGCAGTACTGTGAGGATAATAACGTAAACATTCTAGAGTTAAATCACTAGCAAATGGACTAATATGATGGAATAAAAAGCCAGTTCTATTTTGGAAAGTAAAGTATTCATCTCAGACATCTTCATGCACAATGAAACACTGAAATGGCTCATTATCAAGAGCTACAATATGCTGATGACTGCGCTGTCCTTGCACTTACCCCAGAAGCCCTACAACACAGTCTTGCCATTGTTTCCAACATAAATCATACAATGGAACTCAGAATAAGTGTCAATAAAATATATAATATCTGAGAAATCAACATAGGATTCTCTTGCATTTCGGATAAACATCGAAAATGTAAATAATTTGGAGAATTTTACCTATTTTTGGAAATACCGTCACAGATAAAAAAGACTGATGCAGAAGTCACTGCGCAAATCAATAACACTTCATTCTGCTTTGGAAGTCTCAGATCCAGAGTCTTTGAAGACACACACTTCAGAATCGAGGAAAGCATCAGAATATAAGGCTCTAGGCCACTCCATCCTTTCTTACCATGCTGAATTCTGTACTACTAACCAACTTCACATAAAACAGCTTGAGTCATTTCACATTGGATGCGTACAGCGCATCATAGCATTCATGCGGGAAGACAAGGTCCTTCGCTCAGAAATTGTCCAGCGGGCAAATTCAGCCAGCTTAGAAAATATGCTGGCTAAAAACAGCTGAGAAGGGTCAGACACGTGTTCTACATGCCTGATCACCGCCTTTCCCCTCAGATTCTCTATTCCCAGCAATGCCTGAAATAGGACGCCACAACCCAGTGGACAAAAGATGAGATATAAAGATGATATGAGACCATCTCTAAAACATGCAACATTACACTAAAAGACTTTGAAACCAATGCCTCTGACAAAAAACAATGGAAAACCCCTTGTAGCGAAGGAACCATTCATCTCGAAGAAGCTTGGAGCCCCGACCGAAAAGAATATAAATAACAGAGACAATCAAAACAGAGTTTTCCAGGCAAGATCGGTCTTGAAATGGCGACTGTATGGAAAGTTTGCGGATCCAGGATAAGTCTGCACAGTCACACGCACTAGCTCCAAAAATAGTGGGAGTATTGTAAGCATAGTCTTCTGTAGCAGAAGGATACTTTTAAGTTAGTGTGTGTGTGTGTGTGTGTGTGTGTGTGTGTGTGTGTGTGTGTGTGTGTGTGTGTGTGTGTGTGTGTGTGTGTGTCACAGGTCTCTCAAGGTGAACAAAATAATCGGGTGGAAGCAAGACGAATGTGGAAACTGACAACATTGTAAGAATAATTTTTCCCCATCCTATAATTAAGTGGGAGTAATAAATATTTGAGTCAAATTATTTATTACTTTTTTTTTACGATAAACCCCAAAATGGCGGCCACGTGGTGTAGTGGGCTAAGAGACTTCAACTGGATTTAGCCCATAAAGGTTCAAGATGTAGGAGATGTTAGTTTCTGTATCGCTTATTTAATGCCACGCAGGGGTGAAGGGGTGGTCTCCTATTTATTAATATCTACACTGAACACCGTAGCCCGCCTAGGTTGGATTTTAGTAAGATAATTAGTTAGTAATACTTACAGAGACTCATAAACCCATTCTGAGACTCCTACCTTCTCATTCATTATATACGTGGTACCAACAAGGTCCCTTTCTATCTGAAGGATGATAATGTAATCAATAGAGTCGCTGAAGCAGTGTGTTCCCTTCTGCACCTGCGTCAGGAGGAAGGTATCAGCGTCGTCAGAACTGGTCATGGGGTGGAGGTATATGTGACGCCCCGGACTGAGGTACACAGGGTTGGTTGATTGTAGGAGGGCTTGGGGCACAAGCTCTCCATAGTCCACCATGCTGGGGCTGAATGAAAAAGAAGAATACGAAGAGAGAGAAGGTTTAAATTATGCTGTAAAACCTTTTTGAAACTCGGAAACTATCTTTCGTACAGAGGGGACTAAACGGGTTCGGCGCAGAATCCATCCATAATTTGGAATCTGTTCCAACCATCTATCCATCATCCTATCCTACATTGCCCCCTGAGGAGTGCAGGAGCCCGGGGTTAGGTAAGTAGATCCTGACATTTAAGTTGAGAGTGACCAGCCTCACCCATCCCTGAGTGGCGTTACGTGAGCAATAACCCCAACCACTCCTTGGATATAAACCTTCACTGGCTTAATTCGATTGGAGCACCGCAATTACCCCCAAAACCACCAGGCGCCATAATTTGGTTATATGGTTACCACTCAGTGTAGTAAATAGCTTCCTGGTGTACAGGAAACCATTTTTGGCTTGTCACTCAGTGTACGGTCACCCATAGGCAGAAGGATCAGGAAGGAATGAAGGAAAGAATGACAAAAGAGGGAGTGTAAAGTCACCTGTAGGCAGAAGGACAAGGAAAGACTGAAGTAAACAAAGACAGAAGAGGACAGAAGGAAAACAGGGAGGAGAGAAAAGGACAGACACCCGAGAGCATCATTACATCGACTGAGTGGACAGAGAGCGCCCCCACCTACCGCAAAATTATTTTTTACTTATTTTTAGTTGTCAGCGTCTATAATATCGGAGTATTTCCCAGAAAATGTAAGCCAATTTTTATTGTATTTCCAAAACCCCATGGAAAGATAAACAGTCGCAGGATTCTTGAGGGGCTGGTCAACAATGCCTCTGAAGTCTTTATTACAGGGTCTGAGTGAGGGAGTCAGGTATAAGGTAATGTGTTATGTGTTAGGGAATATCTTCAGTGAAGCCAGAAATAGACATATTCTGTGGAGATTGTTGAACCACGTAAGTCAGAATGAATATTGAACAAAGATCAGTCTGATTCCTTGGTTCATCTTCACAGCATTCCGATTCTCACTCTCACCCATAGTACATCTGACACTGAAAAGAAAAGATCCGGATTTCGTTCCTGTGAAAGAGGATATTCTTCTAGTTTTTTTTATTCAAATCTAAACGATGAGGAAGTTTACATCAGGATATATCCTGAACTGGCCGCAAAGTGAGCCGGTCCTTTATAAGCAATGAAGGTTTGGAAGACTGGAGCAAGGAGAAATGATCTTAAGAAACCTTATTCCATCGTACAAAGCGTGAATGTGGTAAGACCAGAAGGACGAAGAAAGGTAGTATTTCAGGACTGTCACTACATTCCTCTCCTCATATTGATTTTGAAAAGGTTGTTGGAGGATTGTAAAGCCTTGAATATATAGTTTCCATAGTTTTCCACACGGTGTAGGTGAGGGGAGAGAAGTAAGAAGAAGTGTGGCATGATTCATCCGTAGTTGAAGCTCAAAGATTATTAAGGAAGTAATTCTTTGGGTGTCTGGCTTCCTCTTTGTGATTTCAGGGTTGACTAGGGTTGTGATATTCTGAAGTGGGACGATGACGACACAAAGAAAACTGGCAACACGAATTTACTTAAACCCACACATTATGATGGATTCAGTTAGTTCCTCTGGTGACTGTAAGGCGCGACTACCAAGGCACAGTGTACACAGACTTAAGGTTGATCTATCGATTGCCAGACGCCACAACCCCGCAAGGGGTGGCCACCCGACCTTGAGTCACCTGTTTTACTGGCAGAGGGACTAACCCTCCAGCAGCCCACTTGCTGACACGTAGGGAGCACGTACGGTTTGGTTATATGGTTACCACCCAGCAATGTAAATTGTTTCTTGGCTTATAGAAAAACATTTGGCTTGTCACTCAATGTAAAGCCACCTTTAAAGGAAAGAAAAGTAATAAGAAGTGACAGGAAAGATGGGAGAAATAGGAAGAGAGGAGGGCAGACACAGAAAGAGAACGATAAAGGCTAAGGAAGAAGTAGGCAGCACTACATCAAGTGAGTGGATCGATAAGAATTTAAAATGATCAAGATAAGTAACAGTTAAAAGTAAATTCTTCGAGATGATGCTACTCTCACACCGTATCTGAGTCTTCTTAATGCCCCAAAGTCCCATGCTAGTACGGATGTAGTAGTTGCAACCTTGGGCTAATTTGATAAGGGAACCCAGTACACTGCAGACGTTTTCTATCCATCTGCAGTCCACCATCCTCCTTTGGGGGAAAAGGAAATTAGCTGAGGGGCGTTTGTATAACAACGCAGGTGAGCCACCCAGCTATGTCGGTGTTGCCACATTAAAGCGTCTCTCTCCAACACGAAGTTAAATCATGAGAAGGAAAATGGAAACAAGAAAAAAAAAAAATCTAAATGAGCCAGTTCCTTCAGTGCCTGGGTTTGGTGCTGTTAGACAGTCACGGAGAGTATTGACAAATATTACAAAAAAAATTATAATAAAGTACATTGATGATTCTAACAGATAACAGATAAGAGTAAACTGATAAAACAAGAAATTATGCTACTCTTACATGATATCAGATTCAGCCAGTTCCTCCTCCATCTGTATATGGTGTGGGTAGAAGGGCACGGTAAGCACTGACATAAGGTTGCTCATGGAGGCCGCTGTTAAGATGTCCACAGCCACCCACCAGAAAATCAGCCACACACTCGCCCATGAAAATTCGCGCACCCTACAGTCTTTCATGGACTTCATCATTTCTCACTCGATCCATACGCGTCACTCAACACATACTCTTCATACACCTCATCTCCATTACATTAAAACTTTTCCTCCCTGCTACACCTATATTCCATGTTTCAGCCCTTTATAACACTGTCGGTACCATAACACCCTCATACATCTTCTCTTTACATCATTTACCTTTCCTACTTTATTCATTCTAAACTTAACTTCTGCATCTATTCTTCCATCCACAGCAACATGTGAACCTAAATACTTAAAACCCTCTACCTCCTCAAATAACTCACCATTCAAAACAATATTCATTATCTTACAATTTACCAGTCTCGTACACTTCATCACTTTACTCTTATTCTCATTGAATCTCAATGTCCTCCTTCACACGCCTTTCTAAAGTCCTCTGCCAACTGTCTCAATCTCTCCTCTGAATCAGCCACTAGTGCAGCATCATTTGCAAACAGCACCTGATTCAGATTCCACTCTCTACTACCAGCATTCACCAGACTCAAACCTCCAGCTAACACTCTTACAATACCATTCATACAAATATTTAACAATCAAGGCGACATTACACATCCCTTCCGCAGCTGTACTATCACGGGAAATCAATCAATCACAGCATTTCCCACTCTTACACATGCTCTACTATTTAGATGAAAACGTTCCAATACTTTCAACAACCAACCATCAAGTCCATATAATCTTAATACAGTCCACAAAGTCTCTCTATCAATTGTATTATACGCTTTCTCTAAATCCATGAACGTCCAAAACACATCCTTACCTTTCGCTAAATGCCTTTCACACACCTGTCCCACAGCAAACACCTGAGCCACACATACCTTCCCTCTCCTAAAGCCATACTGCTCATCATCAATCACTCCCATTATACCCTCTCTAACACTCTTAATTAACACTTAACCATACACCTTACCTACAACACTTAAAAGACTTATACCCCTAAAGAGGGCACATTCATACTTATCACCTTTACTTTTATACTCAGGAACCACACAAGCACTTGCCCAGTCAATAGGCACCATACCTCTAACAAAACACACATTCAGCAATATTACAAACCACATAACAATAGTCGCTCCACCACCTTTCAGGCATTCCACAGCACACCCATCCATACCTGCAGCTCTCCCTGTTTTCATCTCCTGTACTGCCTCCTGCACTTCCTCCATCGTGATCAAAGTATCATTCATGTCTCCGAAAACAATTATTCTTTGCACCGCTCCAGCTGCCTCAATCTCAGCCTCCATTTCCTCGTCTACATTTAACGATTTTTAAAATACTCTGTCCATCTCTTTCTTACTGCATCCATCTCAGTTAACATGCTTCCATCCTCTGCTTTTACTCTCTCTTCCTTCCCATGCTCTCCCTTTCACATCCTTTTCACATCCTTCCAAAACATTTTCTTATTGTGTTGAAAATTCTCAGTCAATCGCCTACCCCACCTCTCATCCACTTCATCATCACGCACAGTCCTTCTCGCCCTATTCCTCTTTTCCTTACACCTCTCATATGACACCTCATCCTTCCTCTGCAGCCACACTTCATATGCACGTCTCTTCTGAGCCACAGGCATACTTACTTCCCCGCACCACCATTCACTTCCTTTTCTTACACCACCACCCTCTCGACTCACACCACACACCTCTTCAGCATACAGCACTGCAGCATTCTAAAACAACTACCATTCCTCCTCCACACTGCCATTTTCCTGGTCTTTCACTGCGTTCCATTCATCTTTCACTTTCTCCTGATACTATATCATTTTCTCTCTTTTGTTCAACTCACTGACTCTCAAAATCTCCCTGCCACACCTAACTTTCCCAGCTCTCACCCATTTCTTGCGTACTCTCGACTTTCTCTCCATCAGGTAGTTGTCAGACATACCTCCACCCTCCCCGCTCAAAATTTTCACATCCAACAATCTTCCGCTTACATTACTGGACACAACCACAAAGACCACCAATGCTCCATCAACAACCCTTCTACCCTCCCGTTTCTGCCATGTATGCTTATATCTTTCTTCTCTAATAAGATACTTCCAATCAACATCTCTCGCTCAACACACATCCCTTTCATTCGTTCACCATTTTCACTTCATACATACCAACTACACCCTCACCTGCTACATTTTCCACTCTGCCATTCAGATCTCCCATCAATACCACATTCACATTCGCTGCAAAACTCCGCAGACACTGATTAACATCATTCCCAAAACATTGCCTCTCTTCTGCATACCATTTGCTATCAGGCCCATATACACTCACAGATACGCACAACTCACGTTCAGATTTCGCTTTCACCAACTGTCACGGGGGGAAGTGAAAATACAAATAAATGCTAATAATTCGTCAATTGACACAAAGAAATCGACTTATGAAATCAATTAGTAAATTTTACTTTAAATGGCTTACTTCGCCGATTCTCTAAAGACGAGAATTTTTAAAACTTTCTCAACAGTACAAAACTGAGACTAATCACTCACAAGTATTGTACTGTTCGTACTATTGGCCTCTGAGATAGTGTCCTTACCCCTGACAATCAATAATAGTACGAATTATAATGAACGGACTCTTGCTGGGGCTAACTCCTGGCTGGCACAATGGATTTAAGAATTAATGCCTAAATACCGGTCGTGCTTAATATAAGAAATTTGTGCAAATTGGAAGAAGCAAATAAAACAAAACACAATGTGGAGAAATCAGACACAAGTGTACATTTAATTAAGCTCAAAGAAAAGAACTATAAATTTATTAATTACAACAAAATATATTTATGTTATAAGAATCTCAAAGTAAATTCAAAATATCAAAGCAAAGGAAAAACACACACACTCAAATGACAGTGGAGAAAAAATCGAGCTGTTTCTGCGAAGAGGCTGGGCATCTCTGATTGATCGATCCGCTGCAATTCACACACGTCCACTACTGCCGATCAAAAACTCGGTGGGGAGATGCGGGGAATCGTAAAACTGCTGGAGACTGTAGCCGTTACGATGAGGGTCTTGCTTAGCACTGGGCACGACCTTCCTTCCATGGCTGTCTGACACTTACTAAACTAATGTTCCCATGTCTGATAAAGGGGCATGAGAAATGGGCGTGTGCTGTGGAATGCCTAAAAGGTGGTGGAGCGACTATTGTTAAGTGGTTAGTAAGATTGTTGAATGTGTGTTTTGTTAGAGGTATGGTGCCTATTGACTGGGCAAGTGCTTGTGTGGTTCCTGAGTATAAAGGTAAAGGTGATAAGTATGAATGTACCCTCTTTAGGGGTATAAGTCTTTTAAGTGTTGTAGGTAAGGTGTATGGTTGAGTGTTACGTAATTAAGAGTGTTAGAGAGGGAACAAAGGGAGTGATTGATGACGAGCATTATGGCTTTAGGAGAGGGAGGGTATGTGTGGCTCAGGTGTTTGCTGTGGGACAGGTGTGTGAATGGCATTTAGCGAAAGGTAAGGATGTGTTTTGGACGTACATGGATTTAGAGAAAGCGTATAATACAATTGATAGAGAGACTTTGTGGACTGTATTAAGATTATATGGACTTGATGCTTGGTTGCTAAAAGGATTCGAACGTTTTCATGTAAATAATAGAGCATGTGTAAGAGTAGGAAATACTGTGATTGATTGATTTCCCGTGATAGCAGGGCTGCGGAAGGGATGTGTAATGTCGCCTTGATTGTTTAATATTTATATGGATGGTGTTGTTAGAGTGTTACCTGGAGGTTGGAATCTGGTGAATGCTGGTGGTAGAGATTGGAATCTGAACCAGGTGCTGTTTGCAAATGATGCTGCACTAGTGGCTGATTCAGAGGAGAGATTGAGACAGTTGGCAGAGGACTTTAGAAAGGCGTGTGAAGGAGGACATTGAGATTCAATGAGAATAAGAGTAAAATGATGAAGTGTACGAGGCTGGTAAATTGTAAGAGGATGAATATTGTTTTGAATGGTGAGTTATTTGAGTAGGTAGAGTGTTTTAAGTATTTAGGTTCACATGTTGCTGTGGATGGAAGAATTGATGCAGAAGTTAAGTTTAGAATGAATAAAGTAGGAAAGGTAAATGATGTAAAGAGAAGATGTATGAGGGTGTTATGTTACCGACAGCGTTATAAAGGGCTGAAACATGGAATATAGGTGTAGCAGCGAGGAAAAGTTTTAATGTAATGGAGATGAGGTGTATGAGGAGTATGTGTAGAGTGACGCGTATGGATCGAGTGAGAAATGATGAAGTCCATGAAAGACAGTAGGGTGCGCGTGTTTTCATGGGCGAGTGTGTGGCTGATTTCCTCGGGGGGGGGGGGGGGCTGTGGACATCTTAACAGCGGCCTCCATGAGCAAACTTATGTCAGTGCTTACCGTGCCCTTCTACCCACACCATATACAGATGGAGGAGGAACTGGCTGAATCTGATATCATGTAAGAGTAGCATAATTTCCTGTTTTATCAGTTTTCTCACATCTGTTATCTGTTAGTATCATCAATGAAATTTATTATTATTTTTTGCAGTATTTGTGTCAGTACTCTCCTTGTCTAGCTAACAGCACCAAATCCAGGCACTTGGTGTGGGAGAGGGAAGCTTTAATGTGGCAACACCGACATAGCTGGGTGGCTCTCCTACGTTGTTTTACAAACGCCTCTCAGCTAATTTCCTTTTCCCCCAAAGGAGGATGGTGGACTGCAGATGGGTAGAAAACGTCTGCAGTGTACTGGGTTTCCTTATCAAATTAGCCCAAGGTTGCAACTACTACATCCGTACTAGCATGGGACTTTGGGACATTAAGAAGACTCAGATACGGTGTGAGAGTAGCATCATCTCGAAGAATTTACTTTTAACTGTTACTTATCTGGATCATTTTAAATTCTTATCAATCCACTCGCTTGATGTAGTGCTGCCTACTTCTTCCTTAGCCTTTATCATTCTTCTTCTATGTCTGCCCTCCTCTCTTCCTATTTCTCCCATCTTTCCTGTCACTTCTTATTACTTTTCTTTCCTTTAAAGGTGGCTTTACATTGAGTGACAAGCCAAATGTTTTTCTTAAGCCAAGAAACAATTTACAACGCTGGGTGGTAACCATATAACCAAACCGTACGTGCTCCCTACGTGTCAACAAGTGGGCTGGTGGAGGGTTAGTCCCCCTGCCATTAAAACAGGTGACTCAAGGTCGGGTGGCCACCTATTGCGGGGTTGTGGCGTCTGGCAATCGATAGATCAACATTAAGTCTGTGTTCACTGTGCCTTGGTAGTCGCGCCTTACAGTCACCAGAGGGACTAACTGAATCCATCATAATGTGTGGGTTTAAGTAAATTCGTGTTGCCAGTTTTCTTTGTGTCGTCATCGTCCCACTTCAGAATTTCACAACTTTTGTCAACCCTGAAATCACAAAGAGGAAGCCAGACACCCAAAGAATTACTTCCTTAATAATCTTTGAACTTCAACTACGGATGAATCTTGCCACACTTCTTCTTACTTCTCTCCCCTCACCTACACCGTGTGGAAAACTATGGAAACTATATTTTCAGGGCTTTACAATCCTCCAGCAACCTTTTCAAAATCAATATGAGGAGAGGAATATAGTGACAGTCCTGAAATACTACCTTTCTTCGTCCTTCTGGTCTTACCACATTCACGCTTTGTATGATGGAATAAGGTTTCTTAAGATAATTTCTCCTTGCTGCAGTCTCCCAAACCTTCATTGCTTACAAAGGACCTGCTCAGTTTGCGGCCAGTTCAGGATATATCCTGATGTAAACTTCCTCATCGTTTAGATTCGAATAAAAAAACTGGAAGAATATCCTCTTTCACTGGAACAAAATCTGGATATTTTCTTTTCATTGTCAGATGTACTATGGGTGAGAGTGAGAATCGGAATGCTGTGAAGATGAACCAAGAAATCAGACTGATCTTTGTTCAGTATTCATCCTGACTTACGTGGTTCAACAATTTCCACAGAATAGGTCTATTTCTGGCTTCACTGTAGATATTCCCTAACACATAACACATTATCTTATACCTGACTCCCTCACTCAGACCCTGTAATAAAGACTTCAGAGGCTTTGTTGACCAGCCCCTCAAGAATCCTACGACTGTTTATCTTTCCATGGGGTTTTGGAAGTACAATAAAAATTGGCTTACATTTTCTGGGAAATACTCCGATATTATAGACGCTGACAACTAAAAATAAGTAAAAAATAATTTTGCGGTAGGTGGGGGCGCTCTCTGTCCACTCAGTCGATGTAACGATGCTCTCGGGTGTCTGTCCTTTCCTCTCCTCCCTGTTTTCCTTCTGTCCTCTTCTGTCTTTCTTTACTTCAGTCTTTCCTTGTCCTTCTGCCTACAGGTGACTTTACACTCCCTCTTTTGTCTTTCTTTCCTTCATTCCTTCCTGTTCCTACTGCCTATGGGTGACCCTACACTGAGTGACAAGCCAAAAATGGTTTCCTGTACACCAGGAAACCATTTACTACACTGAGTGGTAGCCATACAACCAAATTATGGCGCCTGGTGGTTTAGGGAGTAATTGCGATGCTCCAATCGAATTATGCCAGTGAAGGTTTATATCCAAGGAGTGGTTGGGGTTATTGCTCACGTAATGCCACTCAAGGATGGATGAGGCTGGTCACTCTCAACTTAAATGTCAGGATCAATTTACCTAGGCCCGGGCTTTGCGCTCCTCAGGGGGCAATGTAGGATAGGATGATGGATAGATGGTTGGAACAGATTCCAAATTATGGATGGATTCTGCGCCGAACCCGTTTAGTCCCTTCTGTACCATAGTTTCCGAGTTTGAAGGAGGTTTTACAGCATAATCTAAACCTTCTCCCTCTTCGTATTCTTCTTTTTCATTCAGCCCCAGCATGGTGGACTATGGAGGGTTTGTGCCCCAAGCCCTCCTATAATCAACCAACCCTGTGTACCTCAGTCCGGGGCGTCGCATATACCTCCACCCCATCACCAGTTCTGACGACGCTGATACCTTCCTCCTGACGCAGGTGTAGAAGGGAACACACTGCTTCAGCGACTATTGATTACATTATCATCCTTCAGATAGAAAGGGGCCTTGTTGGTACCACGTATATAATGGATGAGAAGGTAGGAGTCTCAGAATGGGTTTATGAGTCTCTGTAAGTATTACTAACTAATTATCTTACTAAAATCCAACCTAGGCGGGCTACGGTGTTCAGTGTATATATTAATAAATAGGAGACCACCCCTTCACCCCTGGGTGGCATTGAATAAGGGAAATAGAAACTAACATATACTACATCTTGAACCTTTATGGGCTAAATCCAGTTGAAGTCTCTTAGCCCACTACACCACGTGGCCGCCATTTTGGGGTTTATCGTAAAAAAAAAGTAATAAATAATTTGACTCAAATATTTATTACTCCCACTTAATTATAGGATGGGGAAAAATTATTCTTACAATGTTGTCAGTTTCCACATTCGTCTTGCTTCCACCCGATTATTTTGTTCACCTTGAGAGACCTCTGACACACACACACACACACACACACACACACACACACACACACACACACACACACATTAACTTAAAACTATCCTTCTGCTACAGAAGACGATGCTTACAATACTCCCACTGTTTTTGAAGCCAGTGCGTGTGACTGCAGACTTATCCTGGATCCGCAAACTTTACCATACAGTCGCCATGTCAAGACCGATCTTGCCTGGAAAACTCTGTTTTGGTTGTCTCTGTTATTTATATTCTTTTCGGTCGGGGCTCCAAGCTTCTTCGAGATGAATGGTTCCTTCGCTACATGGGGTTTTCCATTGTTTTTTGTCAGAGGCATTGGTTTCAAAGTCTTTTAGTGTGATGTTGCATTTTTTAGAGATGGTCTCATATCATCTTTATATCTCATCTTTCGTCCACTGGGTTGTGGCGTCCTATACGGACCTGGGAATACAGAACCTGAGGTGAAAGGCGGTGATCAGGCATGTAGAACACGTGTCCGACCCATCTCAGCTGTTTTTAGCCAGCATATTTTCTAAGCTGGCTGAATTTGCCCACTAGACAATTTCTGAGAGAAGGACCTTGTCTTCCCGCATGAATGCTATGATGCGCTGTACGCATCCAATGTGAAATGACTCAAGCTGTTTAATGTGAAGTTGGTTAGTAGTACAGAATTCAGCACGGTAAGAAAGGATGGAGTGGCCTAGAGCCTTATATTCTGATGCTTTCCTCGATTCTGAAGTGTGTGTCTTCAAAGACTCTGGATCTGAGACTTCCAAAGCAGAATGAAGTGTTATTGATTTGCGCAGTGACTTCTGCATCAGTCTTTTTATCTGTGACGTTATTTCCAAAGGTAGGTAAAATTCTCCAAATTATTTACATTTTCGATGTTTATCCGAAATGCAAGAGAATCCTATGTTGATTTCTCAGATATTGTCTGTTTTATTGACACTTATTCTGAGTTCCATTGTATGATTTATGTTGGAAACAATGGCAAGACTGTGTTGTAGGGCTTCTGGGGTAAGCGCAAGGACAGCGCACTCATCAGCTTATTGTAGCTCTTGAAAATGAGCCATTTCAGTGTTTCATTGTGCATGAAGATGTTTGAGATGAATACTTTACTTTCCAAAATAGAACTGGCTTTTTATTCCATCATATTAGTCCATTTGCTAGTGATTTAACCCTAGAATGCTTACGTTATTATCCTCACAGTACTGCTTTCACCTGGAGAATTTTTTTTTTTCTACATTTTCTTTCAGTTTAGTCTATTTTAGTCTCTATACACTTTAGTCTCTCTGATATAATCATACAATAATTATACACCTGAAAATAAAAGAAAAAAAAAACAAAGATTAAAAAAAATGGAACACAAATGCTTT
The DNA here is from genome assembly GCF_032717465.1 of Coenobita brevimanus. Classification (NCBI taxonomy): domain Eukaryota; kingdom Metazoa; phylum Arthropoda; class Malacostraca; order Decapoda; family Coenobitidae; genus Coenobita; species Coenobita brevimanus. The sequence goes on along the minus strand of NC_136997.1, from coordinate 35,776,927 downwards.
TGTCGGGTAAAAAACACTTAATCCACATTATACCTGTGAAACACCTTTATTTATCAATTTAGACTCTGTTAGATTGTTTTCACCCTTTAGTCTCTTTGATTTAATCAGAAACTAATTATACACCTGGAAAAAAATGAAAACACAAAAATAAAAAAAATGTAACACAAATGCTTTTGTCGGGTAAAAAACACTTTAAACCCAAATATCATGGTGATAAATGCGAGATGAAACCACACGACTACCTATGTAGGTAGGGGGTAGGGTGGATTGAAGGTATAGGGAACGGCAGCTTCAAAGCTCTTATCATAACAAAATAGCAAATAAATAAACCACCGAACAGGGAAATTAACCCGACGTAAGCATTCTAGGGTTAAAAGGGTGAATTCAGTGAGGCAGATGTTGAAAATGAAAGTAACTCAGACAAATTCTTCCTTTACGCCACGTTCATGTTAAAGGGTTCGGATTTGTTCCCACTTGTGGACTCACGACTATTCATATTGTCATGCACTCTCTTCCAGATGGTAAGAGACTTTTTTTTTTTTTTTTTTAATCTCAAAATTGCAATGAAGCAGTCCATTAAAGTTCTTTTTTGACAGTGTCAAATGCTCTTGCAGGATAGATTAATGCAATATATAAGTAACGGTTCTACTCGAGGCATTTCTCTTGCTTCTGTCGAGCAAAAAGATCGTATTAAAGGTATTTCATTCCTACCGAAATCCACATGGTATTTCAGGCATTGCTGACTCAGATGTTTTATCAGTCTGGATAACATTACCTTAGCTAGTACTCCGCTAACATTCACAAGCAGGGAGATGCCTCTGCTGTTGTCACAATTTGAATGGTACCCTTTCTTCCTGTAGATGGTTAAAATAAATATTCAGAAGTAAGCCATTCAGATGGAAATTGTTCTTGGTTCCAGATAATCTGTATGAAATCATGGAAGAGCCGGTGGATTAACTAGCTACCCTCTTTGGTTCAGATGGTATGCCATCAGGGCCAGGGCGTTTGTTATTTATTAGAGATCGGATGGCCTGAACAGTTTCTACAAGTGTTGGTGGGACATCGAGATCTGGTACTTGGAGAGCAATTGGTATACTGTCAAGAATACTGTGTTCCAATGGTATTCTGGAATTCATCAAGGTATTGAAGTGTTGTGCCCATCATTCTAGGATTCTTTACTTGTCTTTTAGTAGGTGTCCTTCAGCTGATCGAAAACAGATTATGTTATATTCGGTTGGCCTCTGGGTGGTTTCTATGTACTTGTAGAACTCATGATGGTCATTTCTATCAGCCAGCATTTGCTGATCTTTCACTTGCTCAGTCCACCATTTGTTCTCCATGTATCGCACCTTTTTCTGGGTACAGCTTTTAAATTCTGGAATTCTAAAATTTATGGAGTGAGGATGAGCCAATCATTTGTTGTGTGATATATTTTTCCTTGCAAGATAGTCATCAATGCTCTCATCATTATCATCAAATTCAGTGTTAATGTTGATGAGTGGAGAAGCCTAGGGTTTCTTCCACAGTGCATTGAAGTAGGGTCTTAATGTTAAGCCTCTCTGCATCTAGGTTTGTTGCATTGTTATTTGAGTCAAGAGGTGGGCATTGAGACAGCTTGTCTGTAATAGTGCTGCAAAACGTAATACAAGTAGGTGTATCCTTTCACCAGCCGACTCCCGTTGATGTATATATAGATCCACACGTTTGTCACTGTGACTTCCCTTGATGTATATAAACACGCTGCAATTGCAAGGTCCCTAATTTGCACAATTTTCGAATTTCACGCTTGATTTTTGGTACCTATACGCGGGACACCTTCCTCTACAAGATGCCAGGCAGGGTCAATGCCTTACCCAGCAAGACCTCCCCTGCTCCTGCACGCCATTGTCTCGGCAATTCACCTGTTACCAGTGACCTGGCTAGTAAAGACATGTCCTGCCATAGTACGAAATTCAAGGCCAGAGTGATTCCCTACTCCATGACAATGTAGAGGATAAAGTTTACGTTGCATTAGAGGAAGAAAGTCAGAAATTATGATCAGGTAATGTCTCCAAAAAGGGTCAGGTATGTTGATTTGTTTGGTTAGTGAAACAATGCTTATATTTCTTGTATTACTGTGTGAAAACCAATATGCGCTCTTACTACATATAAATTCGTACCAAACAAATAAATAAATACCGTTTATGAGTGGTGTGGAATAGTTACCCTACCATAGAACTCGTTTACTTTGGAGCCAGCCTGATAGAAAACACAGCAAGGTAAGGGGAACTGCTACCTATATGCAGTATTTTAAACCTCAGGTGAGCGATTTCTCTATGAATTTTCGATATTTTTCACTAAACACGGAGGTTTGAGCCGATTTTTTTCCCATAATTGGTAGGGATTGGTGGGGGTCAGTGGTGGAAAATCGATCGGGACGGGGCGGGTTAAAATACCACATTTTGGTTTCTAGGTGGATGGTCTACAGAGCATTAATTTTTAGACATATTATTCGTTGCAGTTTGATGAGCATAAGATAATGGGCTGTTGAATACTCAGCTTCCCTCAAAGCTTCACTTCTGATGCCAACCCTGTTCCTGAATCATATTAATGATCTCTTATCTGTCACCCATAATCCTTTTTGTTCATATGCAGATGGCTCAGCACTTCATAGTTCATTCACACTCAGACACCCATTTACAAAGTCTGATATCACTAACTCTTAACTCAGTACAGACATCTCCATAAATCAAGACTTATCTACGATCAAAACAACCTTGTCTCATTTAATGCTAGTAAAACTAAATATATACAATTTACTAATAGACAGATATTGCCAGAATATTGTACAGCGTCCATAACTTCTTCACTGATGAGCAGTTAGCTACAATATAAAAGTCATATGCACTCTCAGCTTGAATACTACTCACCCTTGTGGAATGGATGTGAAGAGGTTGCATTAAAACAACTAGAGAAAATTCAGAACAAAGCTGTTGGATTTATTAATAACCCTACTATTACTAATAAACTACCTCCCCTACAAGTAAGATATGTTCATACCAAATGCTCAGACGAAGTTGCGTCCATTGTGCCACCTCTCCATGCCTTCCCTCGTGTTACACGGGCATCTGGTAGTTCTCATGACTGGAATGTCACTCAGCCATATTGCAGAACTTCTGCCTATCAGAATTCTTTCATTTCTCGAACTGCATCTCTCTGGAACTCGCTTCCCCAGAGTTGTTTCCCTCCAAATTTTAATCTACAGCTATTCAATTCTAACTGTTACAGATATTTTGTGAATAGAGGACGCCAGTAATCTAGTGTATAGATTATTATTTTTTTTATTATTCATTTGTTTTTCCTTCCTCTGTTCTGTTATTAAAAAAAGAAAAATCTTCGATCTCACTGTCTTAGTATAACGGTCAATTAGGTGCCAATGTCCAGATCACGGGTGCATCCATGTGGTATTGTTTTATTCTTAAGTTGAAAGTTGGTGTTGATGACCATATTGTGTTACAAACATAGGGAAAGCAGTCTTAAGCCATTTTTTTTCATGTTACCAACATAATGGCAGCCTAAAATCCCTTGCCGGTGGTGATTATCTTTTTCTACTCTAGCATGAAAATTTCCAAGCAGGATGAGTTTGTCATTATGCGGTATTGAACAAATGGTAGCATCCACAGAGACATAAAGATAATCTTTGATGGTGTCCACAGAGTCAAGTGTTGAGGCTTAGTCACTGAAGAGTATTACATGCAGGACTTTGGAGAGTGCTATGCACCAGCACATCACACTGTCTGCTAAGGAAAGGCGATTCCTGGATCTTCTGTGGTAGCTCCCTTTGGACGGGAAACCCATTACTATAATATCTTTTTACATTGTCAGGGTATCCCCTCCAGATATAGGTATACCATTCTCCTGCTTCTATTAGCTTGCCCTTTCCTGAGAGGTGAGTCAACAATGTCAATTTTATATTTTTCAGTTCATGTACAATAAGGGCAGTTCCACAGCATGTTCGTGTGTCTTAGTATCAAGTAAGGTTCATTAATCCAAGGTAGCAAGAGTCAGAGGGATTCTTTTGTTTTTTTCGACTGCAACTTGGGATGCCTTGACAGACACAGTTATCTGCCCAGTTGGTGCGTAGCAGCAAATCTTAAGGTTACCTTTCCGTCAGGGATAAACAGTTGGACGTCTGTTTCCGGATGGTTAATTGCACTGGATGCTGCATAAGGCATGGCCTGCTCCTATGTCATCATGCCAGCGACCACTAGACCAGTACTACCTAAGTGTTGGACTTGAGCTCGCGACTTCCAGCCACATCGATGACCTATCAAAGTCACGCTATCCTGTCGCTATAGGTCTGTTGATTTTCATGAGAGGATGAATTTGTAGGTAAATATGGTACTGGGATTGCGTAATGAATAGATTTGATGTGATGGTGAGGGTGCACAGTCTTTACCATCACATGACTTTACCCTTCTCAACCTGTGATGGTTTCCTCAAGATTCACAATGACCCTCTGAGCTGGGTTGCAGGAGTCTGCTGTGAGTTCTGTCTGTCGAGCTCCGCCTTCCATGGTACTACACTCATGAATTTTTCTTGCAGGCTTTACCCCAATTGGATTAAATGTTGACGACACCTATGTGGACCAGATTTCACTCAAATTTGGTATTTCGATTTTCATGATAAAAGTCTTCCTTTCGTGTAGAAAAATCATGTAATACTCAAACACACTTATCAACCCCTTTCCCCCAGTCCGCCCTACGCATCCCCTTTTCTCTCCTAACACACCGATTTTCACTCAGTGACAAAATTATATTTTCTGTCATTGATGTGCTGCAATTTTTCCTGTAGGCTCGGAGAATCACTTAGTAACAGTCAAACTCTCCATTCCAAACCCCCCCAGTTCCCCAAACATCCCCCTGAATTTTCGTCAAATTTGGCATGTGTCTAACGTCGGCAGCCACAATTGACAATAATGAAATAAAACTCCTAAAAATCCCGAATATATACTCTATTAATACATTTGTCAATGTGGAAAATTCAGACATTTGTATCATTTAACATGCAAATGTATTATGTTTTACCTCCTACATATGCTGTAGCAATCTCCCCAATAACGACACCTACTATTATACAGTAGGCTTTTTTTTTTTTTTTTTTTTAGTTCCTTATTTACCATTCAGTAAAAACCCCAACACAAAGGAGAACATCATCGCTAAAGGCCAAGCAAGTAAGGGTACGAGAAAGCAAAGGGTTATATTGCCGCATGTATGGTATAAAACGTATAGAAGCAATTATTACAAGCACAGAGTTGAACAAAGAGATACATTGACACATAAATGGGACAAAATTGTTGGAATAAATATCATTACAAGTTTAGGAGTGAGCAAAGGGATACACTGACACACACATACATACATACATATGTAGAGAGAGGCAGACATGCTCCCATTTCATCAGCCCTCGGGACTAGGTCCCGACCATCCCCTTTTGCTGAACTTTTTCAGTGTCTCAGTAACACAGAGAGTAGGCCAGCATGCTCTCCAATACAAGTTGCTCTATCAACACCAAACTACATGCACAGTACACACTACACTTCCTTTTCCAAAATTTAAAAAAATAATGGCAGTGCAACACGTGGCCTCGGAGTCCCCGGGGGGGGGGGGGGGACGCATTAATGCCCCCACCTTCCGCTCCTCTCCCGGTGACGACTTGAGCAGCCTGGAACCACTGTCTGACTCTGCTCTTCATTTCTGCTACATTCACGCCCTTTCCTCTAACTTTTGCTCTGTTTAGCACCACCTCTCCTTCTCGAAACCTCACCTTCTTTTTCTGACTGAGACTCAGCTGTCCGAGGCAACTGACAGCAAACCCTTTTCTGTATCCTCCTACTTTCTCTATACTCATTTCAAAGCCAAAGGTGGCTGTTGTGTATATATACGCAACAACTTATTGTGCTCTCATGTTCCTGAACTCGATTCTTCTGAATTCTCTACACTTTGGCTTCGGCTTTCCTGTCATTCTCTGGCTAAATATATCTTCGCTGTTTATGTATCTCCTATTTCTACTATCAAAAATTCTATGACTATCTTACTTCTACGATGGAACGCATTCTATCCATTTCTCCTTTCTCTGAAATCTCCATTCTAGGAGATTTCACTGATCACCACCACCTTTGCTCTCCTCTCTTCTCACTGATCCACCTGGTGAACAAGCCTACACCTTTTCTATCATTAATGACCTAGAGCAGCTTGTACAGCACCCTACCCATATCCCTGACCACCTTGGAGGGAGCTCCAACATACTTGACCTCTTCCTCACAACTAATCCTTCTGCTTACACTATTAATCTTTTCTCTCCTTTGGGCTCCTCCGATCACAACCTTATCACCTTAACCTGTCCCATCGCTCTGGTATGGCTTGTTGATCCTCCAAAGGAACGTCGTCTGTGGCACTTTGGAGCTGTGGATTGGGAGGCCCTCAGGCAGTACTTCTCTCCATTTGTTGCGAATATATACACAACAGCCACCTTTGGCTTTGAAATGAGTATAGAGAAAGTAGGAGGATACAGAAAAGGGTTTGCTGTCAGTTGCCTCGGACAGCTGAGTCTCAGTTAGAAAAAGAAGGTGAGGTTTAGAGAAGGAGAGGTGGTGCTAAACAGAGCAAAAGTTAGAGGAAAGGAAGCGAATGTAGCAGAAATGAAGAGCAGAGTCAGACAGTGGTTCCAGGCTGCTCAAGTCGTCACCGGGAGAGGGCGGAAGGTGGGGGCATTAATGCGTCCCCCCCCCCCCCGGTGACTCCGAGGCCACGTGTTGCACTGCCATTATTTTTTTTAAATCTTGGAAAAGGAAGCGTAGTATGTACTGTGCATGTATTTTGGTGTTAATAGTTAGAGCAACTTGTATTGGAGAGCATGCTGGCCTACTCTCTGTGTTACTGAGACAATGAAAAAGTTCAGCAAAAGGGGATGGTCGGGACCTAGTCCCGAGGGCTGATGAAATGGGAGCATGTCTGCCTCTCTCTACATATGTATGTATGTATCCGTGTGTCAGTGTATCCCTTTGCTCACTCCTAAACTTGTAATGATATTTATTCCAAAAATTTTGTCCCATTTATGTGTCACTGTATCTCTTTGTTCAGCTCTGTGCTTGTAATAATTGCTTCTATACGTTTTATACCATACATATAACCCTTTGCTTTCTCGCACCCTTACTTGCTTGGCCTTTAGCGATGATGTTCTCCTTAGTGTTGGGGTTTGTACTGAATGGTAAATAAGGAAACTAAAAAAAAAAAAAAAAAAAAGCCTACTGTATAATAGTAGGTCTCGTCACTGGGGAGATTGCTTTAGCATATGTAGGAGGTAAAACATGATATATTTGCATGTTAAATGATACAAATGTCTGAATTTTCCACATTGACAGATGTATTAACAGAGTATATATTCAGGATTTTTAGGAGTTTTATTTCATTATTGTCAATTGTGGTTGCTGACGTTAGACACATGCCAAATTTGACGAAAATTCAGGGGGATGTTTGGGGGACTGGGGGGGTTTGGAATGGAGAGTTCGACTGTTACTAAGTGATTCCCCGAGCCTACAGGAAAAATTACAGCACATCAATGACAGAAAATATAATTTTGTCACTGAGTGAAAATCGGTGTGTTAGGAGAGAAAAGGGAATGTGCATGGCGGACTGGGGGAAAGGGGTTGATAAGTGTGTTTGAGTATTACATGATTTTTCTACACGAAAGGAAGACTTTTATCATGAAAATCGAAATGCCAAAATTGAGTGAAATCTGGTCCACGGAGGTGTCGTCAACCTTTAATCCAATTGGGGTAAAGCCTGCAAGAAAAATTCATGAGTGTAGTACCATGGAAGGCGGGGCTCGACAGACAGAACTCACAGCAGACTCCTGCAACCCAGCTCAGAGGGTCATTGTGAATCTTGAGGAAACCATCACAGGTTGAGAAGGGTAAAGTCATGTGATGGTAAAGACTGCACCATCACGATCACATCAAATCTATTCATTACGCAATCCCAATGCCATATTTACCTACAAATTCATCCTCTCATGAAAATCAACAGACCTATAGCGACAGGATAGCGTGACTTTGATAGGTCATCGATGTGGCTGGAAGTCGTGAGCTCAAGTCCAACACATAGGTGGTACTGGTCTAGTGGTCACTGGCATGATGACATAGGAGCAGACCATGCCTTATCCAGCATCCGGAAACAGACGTCCAACTGTTTATCCCTGACGGAAAGGTAACCTTAAAATTTGCTGCTACGCACCAACTGGGCAGATAACTGTGTCTGTCAAGGCATCCCAAGCTGCAGTAAAAAAAAACAAAAGAATCCCTCTGACTCTTGCTACCTTGGATAAATGAACCTTACTTGATACTGACTAAGACACACGAACATGCTGTGGAACTGCCCTTATTGTACATGAACTGAAAAATATAAAATTGACATTGTTGACTTGCCTCTCAGGAAAGGGCAAGCTAATAGAATTAGGAGAATGGTATACCTATATCTAGAGGGGATACCCTGACAATGTAAAAAGATATTATAGTAATGGGTTTCCAGTCCAAAGGGAGCTACCACAGAAGATCCAGGAATCGCCTTTCCTTAGCAGACAGTGTGATGTGCTGTTGCATAGCACTCTCCAAAGTCCTGCATGTAATACTCTTCAGTGACCAAGATTCAACACTTGACTCTGTGGATACCGTCAAAGATTATCTGTATGTCTCTGTGGATGCTACCATTGTAACGATAGATTTTTCTATCCCACCGGTTAACACCAGTGTAACGGTATGAATTTTTATATTCTTACCTGTTGTTGGCACTGATCAACTCATCCATGGATAATACAAGTGCTACTTGACTTAGTATAATAGTTTATTGTAATTTGAGAAATATTGTGGTAGCGTTTGTAGTTTTTGGCCGAGCTTAGATTTCATCAGTACAACAGGTGGTCGTCGTTCGCTCAGCGAAGGAATCTTGAATTGAAAGGGGAGTGAATAGGCTTGAGGACTTAATACCCTTAATTAGGTACACTAAGAAAATAAGAGAAGATAAATACTTTACTCTACTTTAATAATTTTACGTTAATTTCCACAAAACATTTTGAATTACATGACCCTCTGTAGTATGAAATATTATACATTAAAACCATGGTTTGGGTGATCATTCCTCCAACATTGTTACCAGGCGAAAATAATTTGATACATACAAGCGAAGTATGAAGTCACTGTACTATACTTTCTTTTTGTCAGCTATTCCTGGGCTCGACAATAGCCTCAAGACAGGGACCTTTTTACGAGCATGGGTTATCTTTTCGGGTTGGCATAGCCTCGAACCAATAAGAATGATTACTCGTGTTCATTTTCGTCCATATAATATACTCTCATCATGTAATTCTCTAGAATCCAATATCAGTTCAGGATTATTTATAGTTCACAATCATCATTACTACATAATCACCAAAAATGTATAATCACTCGGGCTGGTGTAGCCTTGAGGTATAATTAAAAAAAAAAATTGTTTAATCACTAAGAATTTGTAATCACTCGGGCTTGTTTAGCCTCCAGGTACTATTCAAACATTGTATAATCACTAAGAATACATAATCACTCGGGCTTGTTTCGCCTCGAGGTTCATTTCAAAATTACATCATTACTCACAGTCACTAAAGTTCCCTTCCACGCTCATAACTTCCTAACCTTAGTTACAAGAAAGAAAAAGGTTAATGGTTTTGAATTTCGCTCTTCCGTTACCAGATTACATCACTTCCAAATTTCCATTTCTTATTTACAAAGTAAAATTCACTTGATAGATCAATAATACTATTACAATTACATTTGGTTTATATAATAATTCATGGATAGTGTAATGTGTGTATGCTCAAGTCTTTGGACAATACTATGGGAAGGCCTCACGCTCACACTGACGTCGCCCGTGTCTGTGGACTAAACAAACCTCCATTATATACAATGCCTGGGGCTCGAGTGGCTACGTTAAACTTTCAACAATATTACTTCATATAGTCCATGACAAGTAAGGATTAAACAAAGAAAAAGAGGGGGAGGAAGGAGAGATGTGGACGGCTCACCTGAACGAACATCCATTATATACGACGTCTGGGGCTCGAGTGAGCTCGCTAGCGACGCCACTGCTTAGTGAAATGAGGTGGTGTTTTTGAAATATGGTGGGTGTCAATTCTCTTTACAATTTATTTAGCAGTGTACCCATGACGCCAGGACTTTTGACTGACTTGGGGAAAATTTGGGATTTATTCCTTACTTAATTTATATACTGATTCTATCACTATCTCACTTTGAATTTTAAGCAGCTCATGCCATCTAGTGACGGCCAAGACAAACGGGACCTTTAAATCCTCACAAATGACATTATTTAGGCCTTTTGGACTGTTAATCTTACATATTTTGGGTTCTAGCAGCTTCATTAGTAAAAATTTGACAACTAGGTTACGGAAAGAATTGTATATTCATTATTATTCTGTTTAAGGTTTAAATTCGGCGCCCAAAAACGACGCACAAAGGAAGAGGAAAAGCTGCGCGCATCTGTTATTCATTACTCGACCAGACGGGGAATTCCCATAGCTCAACATCCACAATTACATCACCCAATGCATAGATACAGAGATACATACATATAAAAATAGTTAACCCTACATTAATCATTATCATATGAATTACTACTTAGGATAGGAACTTATAAACTAATATTCAGGTTACACTCTATCTAACTTAAAAATTACAGTACTTCTAAACACATACTTGAATATCAAATTTGTGGCACTACACGGCTCCCACGTTCGGAAAACAAATTTTACCCGTCAATTTTCTATGACATGTGCATGGATGGAATGTTGTTACTCTTATAACTGCTATGAACACTTTGAATTGGAATACTTTCCCCCACAATCGGTGGCACCTGTTGGTCCACATTAAACACCTGATGCGAACCTCGGAAGGTCGCTTACTCACTTCATTAGGAGGTATGATCACTCCTTACTTGAGATGTTATGAGGGAATTTATGCCCCAGTCAGCCTCAGGTTTTGGAGGATAGCTTGTCGCTCACCTGAGCTCGACAGGGTCTCTCGAGATTGAGATCACCACGGGAGGCGCTTCCTTACACTCTTCCATTCGCAATCACATTCACTCTGTCCTTTTGATTCCAGCTTTCTGCCCGCAAGAGGTGAGTGCTCATTCTGTCCTGAAGACTCCACTACCTCACAAACCGTGCAATTGTAAGGTGAGGGGATTAATTATTCCCCTCGAAGTAAGGCACTTCCCGGTTCCAACAGGAACTCTTCTTTCTTTTCCTTTTTTACACCCTCTCCTCGGGGATGAGTCCACCCGGAACATAACTTTAAGCAGTTATGTTTCACAACATTCGTCACATGCACTTGTCTACTTCTCTAACTAATACTCCTCTATGAGCCTCCGAGGGGCATTCCTCACTCGCGGTGGTAATCGCTCATCTTCGGGCTCCGGGGCGAGCTCTTGTTGCAGCGGTTCTAAGAGCCATTCCTCGGTACCTTAATATGGTTTTACCTTTTCAGCAGCCCTTTGTATTTTTTTTCCACTAAATACATTTTCAATGATATAAACACTTCCATCTAGCAGCACTTCAGTCACTTTATACGGGCCGTCCCATTTGGCATTCAGTTTACTACAGGTACCCGGCTGTATGGTCTCTTTTTTCGCCCACACAAAACTATTGACTCCAACCTTCTGTGCTCTCCTCTGTTGTCCAGGACGATACCTCGTGACGTCCCAAAAATCGATGAAGTATTGCCCAAGACAATGTATGATGTTTTGTGTATGTTTGTCTCTGGGTAATATTTGTTTAGAGAACATATAATTACCTAACCCTTAACATTCTAAGCTAAAAGGAAGGAAAGAAAAGTGAAGAATTAGCACTAAGCTTAGGAAACATGGAAATATCAAGACGAGAGGTAGGACAGAGAAGCAGAAGAGAACAGTAAGGAGACAGACTGGAGATAAAAAGGCCCCCTTTAGTCGCCTCTTAAGACATGCAGGGATACTGGGGAAGTATTCTTTCCCCCCTTCCCCAGGGGTAACCGTATCTAGTACACTATTTGAACCACATTACTACCAGGATGTTCTGTATATAGAGTTGCGGAAGTATTTGGGAATGACCAACCAATGCTACCCTTAACATTCTCACTTCTCTTTCCTCTTCACTTCCCTTCACTTTCTCACCAACGCCACTAATTTGGGAACGATGAATATCCCACCGCTATTGCCACCAGTGTAACGATGGAAAAGTTATCCCACCGGTTGCCACCAGTGTAACGAAAGATTTTTCTTTTCCACCGGTTAACACCAGTGTAACGGTATGAATTTTTATATTCTTACCTGTTGTTGGCACTGATCAACTCATCCATGGATAATACAAGTGGTACTTGACTTAGTATAATAGTTTATTGTAATTTGAGAAATATTGTGGTAGCGTTTGTAGTTTTTGGCCGAGCTTAGATTTAATCAGTACCACAGGTGGTCGTCGTTCCTGCAGTGAAGGAATCTTGAATTGAATGGGGAGTGAATAGGCTTGAGGACTTAATTCCCTTAATTAGGTACACTAAGAAAATAAGAGAAGATAAATACTTTACTTTAATAATTTTATGCTAATTTCCACAAAACATTTTGAATTACATGACCCTTTGTAGTATGAAATATTGTACATTAAAACCATGGTTTGGATGATCATTCCTCCAACATTGTTACCAGGCGAAAACAATTTGATACATACAAGCAATGTATGAAGTCACTGTACCATACTTTCTTTTTGTCAGTTATTCCTGGGCTCGACAATAGCCTCAAGACAGGGACCTTTTTACGAGCATGGGTTATCTTTTCGGGTTGGCATAGCCTCGAACCAATAAGAATGATTACTCGTGTTCATTTTCGTCCATATAATATACTCTCATCATGTAATTCTCTAGAATCCAATATCAGTTCAGGATTATTTATAGTTCACAATCATCATTACTACATAATCACCAAAAATGTATAATCACTCGGGCTGGTGTAGCCTTGAGGTATAATTAAAAAAAAAAAAATGTTTAATCACTAAGAATTTGTATTCACTCGGGCTTGTTTAGCCTCGAGGTACTATTCAAACATTGTATAATCACTAAGAATACATAATCACTCGGGCTTGTTTAGCCTCGAGGTTCATTTCAAAATTACATCATTACTCACAGTCACTAAAGTTCCCTTCCACGCTCATAACTTCCCAACCTTAGTTACAAGAAAGAAAACGGTTAATGGTTTTGAATTTCGCTCTTCCGTTACCAGATTACATCACTTCCAAATTTCCATTTCTTATTTACAAAGTAAAATTCACTTGATAGATCAATAATACTATTACAATTACATTTGGTTTATATAATAATTCATGGATAGTGTAATGTGTGTATGCTCAAGTCTTTGGACAATACTATGGGAAGGCCTCACGCTCACAATGACGTCGCCCGTGTCTGTGGACTGAACAAACGTCCATTATATACGACGTCTGGGGCTCGACTGGCTACGTTAAACTTTCAACAATATTACTTCATATAGTCCATGACAAGTAAGGATTAAACAAAGAAAAAGAGGGGGAGGAAGGAGAAATGTGGACGGCTCACCTGAACGAACATCCATTATAAATGACGTCTGGGGCTCGAGTGAGCTCGCTAGCGACGCCACTGCTTAGTGAAATGAGGTGGTGTTTTTGAAATATGGTGGGTGTCAATTCTCTTTACAATTTATTTAGCAGTGTACCCATGACGCCAGGACTTTTGATTGACTTGGGGAAAATTTGGGATTTATTCCTTACTTAATTTATATACTGATTCTATCACTATCTCACTTTGAATTTTAAGGCAGCTCATGCCATCTAGTGACGGCCAAGACAAACGGGACCTTTAAATCCTCACAAATGACATTATTTAGGCCTTTTGGACTGTTAATCTTAAATATTTTGGGTTCTAGCAGCTTCATTAGTAAGCATTTCACAACTAGGTTACGGAAAGAATTGTATATTCATTATTATTCTGTTTAAGGTTTAAACTCGGTGGCCAATAACGACGCACAAAGGAAGAGGAAAAGCTGCGCGCATCTGTTATTCATTACTCGACCAGACGGGGAATTCCCATAGCCCAACATCCACAATTACATCACCCAATGCATAGATACAGAGATATATACATATAAAAATAGTTAACCCTACATTAATCATTAACATATGAATTACTACTTAGGATAGGAACTTATAAACTAATATTCAGGTTTCACTCTAACTTAAAAATTACAGTACTTCTAAAAACATACTTGAATATCAAATTTGTGGCACTACACGGCTCCCACGTTTGGAAAACAAATTTTACCCGTCAATTTTCTGTGACATGTCCATGGATGGAATGTTGTTACTCTTATAACTGCTATGAACACTTTGAATTGGAATACTTTCCCCCACAATCGGTGGTACCTGTCGGTCCACATTAAACCCCTGATGTGAACCTCGGAAGGTCGCTTACTCACTTCATTAGGAGGTATGATCACTCCTTACTCGAGATGTTATGAGGGAATTTATGCCCCAGTCAGCCTCAGGTTTTGGAGGATAGCTTGTCGCTCACCTGAGCTCGACAGGGTCTCTCGAGATTGAGATCACCACGGGAAACGCTTCTTTACACTCTTCCATTCACAATCACATTCACTCTGTCCTTTTGATTCCAGCTTTCTGTCCGCAAGAGGTGAGCGCTCATTCTGTCCTGAAGACTCCACTACCTCACAAACCGTGCTAACTGTAAGGTGAGGGGATTAATTATTCCCCTCGAAGTAAGGCACTTCCCGGTTCCAACAGGAACTCTTCTTTCTATTCCTTTTTTACACCCTCTCCTCGGGGATGAGTCCACCCGGAACATAACTTTAAGCAGTTATGTTTCACAACATTCGTCACATGCACTTGTCTACTTCTCTAACTAATACTCCTCTATGAGCCTCTGAGGGGCATTCCTCACTCGCGGTGGTAATCGCTCATCTTCGGGCTCCGGGGCGAGCTATTGTTGCAGTGGTTCTAAGAGCCATTCCTCGGTACCGTAATATGGTTTTACCTTTTCAGCAGCCCTTTGTATTTTTTTCCACTAAATACATTTTCAATGATATAAATACTTCCATCTAGCAGCACTTCAGTCACTTTATATGGGAAGTCCCATTTGGCATTCAGTTTTCTACAGGTACCCGGCTGTATGGTCTCTTTTTTCGCCCACACAAAACTATTGACTCCAACCTTCTGTGCTCTCCTCCGTTGTCCAGGACGATACCTCGTGACGTCCCAAAAATCGATGAAGTATTGCCCAAGACAATGTATGATGTTTTGTGTATGTTTGTCTCTGGGTAATATTTGTTTAGAGAACATATAATTACCAAACCCTTAACATTCTAAGCTAGAAGGAAGGAAAGAAAAGTGAAGAATTAGCACTGAGCTTAGGAAACATGGAAATATCAAGACGAGAGGTAGGACAGAAAAGCAGAAGAGGACAGTAAGGAGACAGACTGGAGATAAAAGGGCCCCCTTTAGTCGCCTCTTACGACAAGCAGGGATACTGGGGAAGTATTCTTTCCCCCCTTCCCCAGGGGTACCCGTATCTAGTACATTATTTGAACCACATTACTACCAGGATGTTCTGAATATAGAGTTGCGGAGGTATTTGGGAATGACCAACCAATGCTACCCTTAACATTCTCACTTCTCTTTGCTCTTCACTTCCCTTCACTTTCTCACCAACGCCACTAATTTGAGAACGATGAATATCCCACCGCTATTGCCACCAGTGTAACGATGGAAAAGTTATCCCACCGGTTGCCACCAGTGTAACGATAGATTTTTCTATTCCACCGGTTAACACCAATGTAACGGTATGAATTTTTATATTCTTACCTGTTGTTGGCACTGATCAACTCATCCATGGATAATACAAGTGGTACTCGGCTTAGTATAAAAGTTTATAGTAATTTAAGAAATATTGTGGCAGCGTTTGTAGTTTTTGGCCGAGCTTAGATTTAATCAGTACCACAGGTGGTCGTCGTTCCCTCAGCGAAGGAATCTTGAATTGGAAGGGGAGTGAATAGGCTTGAGGACTTAATTCCCTTAATTAGGTACACTAAGAAAATAAGAGAAGATATATACTTTACTCTACTTTAATAATTTTATGCTAATTTCCACAAAACATTTTGAATTACATGACCCTTTGTAGTATGAAATATTGTACATTAAAACCATGGTTTGGATGATCATTCCTCCAACATTGTTACCAGGCGAAAACAATTTGATACATACAAGCGATGTATGAAGTCACTGTACCATACTTTCTTTTTGTCAGTTATTCCTGGGCTCGACAACAGCCTCAAGACAGGGACCTTTTTACGAGCATGGGTTATCTATTCGGGTTGGCATAGCCTCGAACCAATAAGAATGATTACTCGTGTTCATTTTTGTCCATATAATATACTCTCATCATGTAATTCTCTAGAATCCAATATCAGTTCAGGATTATTTATAGTTCACAATCATCATTACTACATAATCACCAAAAATGTATAATCACTCGGGCTGGTGTAGCCTCGAGGTACAATAAAAAAAAAAAATGTTTAATCACTAAGAATTTGTATTCACTCGGGCTTGTTTAGCCTCCAGGTACTATTCAAACATTGTATAATCACTAAGAATACATAATCACTCGGGCTTGTTTAGCCTCGAGGTTCATTTCAAAATTACATCATTACTCACAGTCACTAAAGTTCCCTTCCACGCTCATAACTTCCCAACCTTAGTTACAAGAAAGAAAACGGTTAATGGTTTTGAATTTCGCTCTTCCGTTACCAGATTACATCACTTCCAAATTTCCATTTCTTATTTACAAAGTAAAATTCACTTGATAGATCAATAATGCTATTACAATTACATTTGGTTTATATAATAATTCATGGATAGTGTAATGTGTGTATGCTCAAGTCTTTGGACAATACTATGGGAAGGCCTCACGCTCACACTGACGTCGCACGTGTCTGTGGACTGAACAAACGTCCATTATATACGACGTCTGGACCTCGAGTCACTACGTTAAACTTTCAACAATATTACTTCATATAGTCCATGACAAGTAAGGATTAAACAAAGAAAAAGAGGGGGAGGAAGGAGAGATGTGGACGGCTCACCTGAACGAACATCCATTATATACGATGTCTGGGGCTCGAGTGAGCTCGCTAGCGACGCCACTGCTAAGTCAAATGAGGTGGTGTTTTTGAAATATGGTGGGTGTCAATTCTCTTTACAATTTATTTAGCAGTGTACCCATGACGCCAGGACTTTTGACTGACTTGGGGAAAATTTGGGATTTATTCCTTACTTAATTTATATACTGATTCTATCACTATCTCACTTTGAATTTTAAGGCAGCTCATGCCATCTAGTGACGGCCAAGACAAACGGGACCTTTAAATCCTCACAAATGACATTATTTAGGCCTTTTGGACTGTTAATCTTACATATTTTGGGTTCTAGCAGCTTCATTAGTAAACATTTGACAACTAGGTTACGGAAAGAATTGTATATTCATTATTATTCTGTTTAAGGTTTAAATTCGGCGCCCAAAAACGACGCACAAAGGAAGAGGAAAAGCTGCGCGCATCTGTTATTCATTACTCGACCAGACGGGGAATTCCCATAGCTCAACATCCACAATTACATCACCCAATGCATAGATACAGAGATACATACATATAAAAATAGTTAACCCTACATTAATCATTAACATATGAATTACTACTTAGGATAGGAACTTATAAACTAATATTCAGGTTTCACTCTATCTAACTTAAAAATTACAGTACTTCTAAAAACATACTTGAATATCAAATTTGTGGCACTACACGGCTCCCACGTTTGGAAAACAAATTTTACCCGTCAATTTTCTATGACATGTGCATGGATGGAATGTTGTTACTCTTATAACTGATATGAACACTTTGAATTGGAATACTTTCCCCCACAATCGGTGGTACCTGTCGGTCCACATTAAACCCCTGATGTGAACCTCGGAAGGTCGCTTACTCACTTCATTAGGAGGTATGATCACTCCTTACTCGAGATGTTATGAGGGAATTTATGCCCCAGTCAGCCTCAGGTTTTGGAGGATAGCTTGTCGCTCACCTGAGCTCGACAGGGTCTCTCGAGATTGAGATCACCACGGGAGGCGCTTCTTTACACTCTTCCATTCACAATCACATTCACTCTGTCCTTTTGATTCCAGCTTTCTGTCCGCAAGAGGTGAGCGCTCATTCTGTCCTGAAGACTCCACTACCTCACAAACCGTGCTAACTGTAAGGTGAGGGGATTAATTATTCCCCTCAAAGTAAGGCACTTCCCGGTTCCAACAGGAACTCTTCTTTCTTTTCCTTTTTTACACCCTCTCCTCGGGGATGAGTCCACCCGGAACATAACTTTAAGCAGTTATGTTTCACAACATTCGTCACATGCACTTGTCTACTTCTCTAACTAATACTCCTCTATGAGCCTCCGAGGGGCATTCCTCACTCGCGGTGGTAATCGCTCATCTTCGGGCTCCGGGGCGAGCTATTGTTGCAGCGGTTCTAAGAGCCATTCCTCGGTACCGTAATATGGTTTTACCTTTTCAGGAGCCCTTTGTATTTTTTTTCCACTAAATACATTTTCAATGATATAAATACTTCCATCTAGCAGCACTTCAGTCACTTTATACGGGCCGTCCCATTTGGCATTCAGTTTTCTACAGGTACCCGGCTGTATTGTCTCTTTTTTCGCCCACACAAAACTATTGACTCCAACCTTCTGTGCTCTCCTCCGTTGTCCAGGACGATACCTCGTGACGTCCCAAAAATCGATGAAGTATTGCCCAAGACAATGTATGATGTTTTGTGTATGTTTGTCTCTGGGTAATATTTGTTTAGAGAACATATAATTACCTAACCCTTAACATTCTAGGCTAGAAAGAAGGAAAGAAAAGTGAAGAATTAGCACTAAGCTTAGGAAACATGGAAATATCAAGACGAGAGGTAGGACAGAAAAGCAGAAGAGGACAGTAAGGAGACAGACTGGAGATAAAAGGGCCCCCTTTAGTCGCCTCTTACGACAAGCAGGGATACTGGGGAAGTATTCTTTCCCCCCTTCCCCAGGGGTAACCATATCTAGTACACTATTTGAACCACATTACTACCAGGATGTTCTGAATATAGAGTTGCGGAGGTATTTGGGAATGACCAACCAATGCTACCCTTAACATTCTCACTTCTCTTTGCTCTTCACTTCCCTTCACTTTCTCACCAACGCCACTAATTTGAGAACGATGAATATCCCACCGCTATTGCCACCAGTGTAACGATGCAAAAGTTATCCCACCGGTTGCCACCAGTGTAACTATAGATTTTTCTATTCCACCAGTTAACACCAATGTAACGGTATGAATCTTTATATTCTTACCTGTTGTTGGCACTGATCAACTCATCCATGGATAATACAAGTGGTACTCGACTTAGTATAAAAGTTTCTAGTAATTTAAGAAATATTGTGGCAGCGTTTGTAGTTTTTGGCCAAGCTTAGATTTAATCAGTACCACAGGTGGTCGTCGTTCCCTCAGCGAAGGAATCTTGAATTGAATGGGGAGTGAATAGGCTTGAGGACTTAATTCCCTTAATTAGGTACACTAAGAAAATAAGAGAAGATAAATACTTTACTCTACTTTAATAATTTTATGCTAATTTCCACAAAACATTTTGAATTACATGACCCTTTGTAGTATGAAATATTGTACATTAAAACCATGGTTTGGATGATCATTCCTCCAACATTGTTACCAGGCGAAAACAATTTGATACATACAAGCGATGTATGAAGTCACTGTACCATACTTTCTTTTTGTCAGTTATTCCTGGGCTCGACAACAGCCTCAAGACAGGGACCTTTTTACGAGCATGGGTTATCTATTCGGGTTGGCATAGCCTCGAACCAATAAGAATGATTACTCGTGTTCATTTTTGTCCATATAATATACTCTCATCATGTAATTCTCTAGAATCCAATATCAGTTCAGGATTATTTATAGTTCACAATCATCATTACTACATAATCACCAAAAATGTATAATCACTCGGGCTGGTGTAGCCTCGAGGTACAATAAAAAAAAAAAATGTTTAATCACTAAGAATTTGTATTCACTCGGGCTTGTTTAGCCTCCAGGTACTATTCAAACATTGTATAATCACTAAGAATACATAATCACTCGGGCTTGTTTAGCCTCGAGGTTCATTTCAAAATTACATCATTACTCACAGTCACTAAAGTTCCCTTCCACGCTCATAACTTCCCAACCTTAGTTACAAGAAAGAAAACGGTTAATGGTTTTGAATTTCGCTCTTCCGTTACCAGATTACATCACTTCCAAATTTCCATTTCTTATTTACAAAGTAAAATTCACTTGATAGATCAATAATGCTATTACAATTACATTTGGTTTATATAATAATTCATGGATAGTGTAATGTGTGTATGCTCAAGTCTTTGGACAATACTATGGGAAGGCCTCACGCTCACACTGACGTCGCCCGTGTCTGTGGACTGAACAAACGTCCATTATATACGACGTCTGGACCTCGAGTCACTACGTTAAACTTTCAACAATATTACTTCATATAGTCCATGACAAGTAAGGATTAAACAAAGAAAAAGAGGGGGAGGAAGGAGAGATGTGGACGGCTCACCTGAACGAACGTCCATTATGTATGACGTCTAGGGCTCGAGTGAGCTTGCTAGCGACGCCACTGCTAAGTCAAATGAGGTGGTGTTTTTGAAATATGGTGGGTGTCAATTCTCTTTACAATTTATTTAGCAGTGTACCCATGACGCCAGGACTTTTGACTGACTTGGGGAAAATTTGGGATTTATTCCTTACTTAATTTATATACTGATTCTATCACTATCTCACTTTGAATTTTAAGGCAGCTCATGCCATCTAGTGACGGCCAAGACAAACGGGACCTTTAAATCCTCACAAATGACATTATTTAGGCCTTTTGGACTGTTAATCTTACATATTTTGGGTTCTAGCAGCTTCATTAGTAAACATTTCACAACTAGGTTACGGAAAGAATTGTATATTCATTATTATTCCGTTTAAGGTTTAAACTTGGCGCCCAATAGCGACGCACAAAGGAAGAGGAAAAGCTGCACGCATCTGTTATTCATTACTCGACCAGACGGGGAATTCCCATAGCTCAACATCCACAATTACATCACACAATGCATAGATACAGAGATACATATATATAAAAATAGTTAATCCTACATTAATCATTAACATATGAATTAGTACTTAGGATAGGAACTTATAAACTAATATCCAGGTTACACCTTATCTAACTTAAAAATTACAGTACTTCTAAACACACACATGAATATCAAATTTGTGGCACAACACCATTTGTTCAATACTACATAATGACAGACTCATCCTGCTTGGAAATTTTCATGCTAGAGTAGAAAAAGATAATCACCACCGGCAAGGGATTTTAGGCTGCCATTATGTTGGTAACATGAAAAAAAATGGCTTAAGATTGCTTTCCCTATGTTCGTAACACAATATGGTCATCAACACCAATTTTCAATTTGAGAATAAAACAATACCACATGGATGCACCCGTGATCTGGACATTGACCGTCATACTAAGACAGTGAGATCGAAGATTTTTCTTTTTTTAATAACAGAACTAAGAAAAACAAATGAATAATAAAAAAACTAATCCATACACTAGATTACTGGCGTCCTCCATTCACAAAATATCTGTAACAGTTAGAATTGAATAGCTGTAGATTAAAATTTGGAGGGAAACAACTCTGGGGAAGCGAGTTCCAGAGAGATGCAGTTCGAGAAATGAAAGAATTCTGATAGGCAGAATTTCTGCAATATGGCTGAGTGACATTCCAGTCATGAGAACTACCAGATGCCCTTGTAACACGAGGGAAGGCATGGAGAGGTGGCACAATGGACGCAACTTCGTCTGAGCATTTGATATAAACATATCTTACTAGTAGGGGAGGTAGTTTATTAGTAATAGTAGGGTTATTAATAAATCCAACAGCTTTGTTCTGAATTTTGTCTAGTTGTTTTAATGCAACCTCTTCACATCCATTCCACAAGGGTGAGTAGTATTCAAGCTGCGAGTGCATATGACTTTTATATTGTAGCTAACTGCTCATCAGTGAAGAAGTTATGGACGCTGTACAATATTCTGGCAATATCTGTCTATTAGTAAATTGTATATATTTAGTTTTACTAGCATTAAATGAGACAAGGTTGTTTTGATCGTAGATAAGTCTTAATTTATGGAGATGTCTGTACTGAGTTGAGTTAGTGATATCAGACTTTGTAAATGGGTGTCTGAGTGTGAATGAACTATGAAGTGCTGAGCCATGTGCATATGAACAAAAAGGATTATGGGTGACAGATAAGAGATCATTAATATGAATCAGGAACAGGGTTGGCATCAGAAGTGAAGCTTTGAGGGAAGCTGAGTATTCAACAGCCCATTATCTTATGCTCATCAAACTGCAACGAATAATATGTCTAAAAATTAATGCTCTGTAGACCATCCACCTAGAAACCAAAATGTGGTATTTTAACCCGCCCCGTCCCGATCGATTTTCCACCACTGATCCCCACCAATCCCTACCAATTATGGAAAAAAAAAAAATCGGCTCAAACCTCCGTGTTTAGTGAAAAATATCGAAAATTCATAGAGAAATCGCTCACCTGAGGTTTAAAATACTGCATATAGGTAGCAGTTCCCCTTACCTTGCTGTGTTTTCTATCAGGCTGGCTCCAAAGCAAACGAGTTCTATGGTAGGGTAACTATTCCACACCACTCATAAACGGTATTTATTTATTTGTTTGGTACGAATTTATATGTAGTAAGAGCACATATTGGTTTTCACACAGTAATACAGGAAGTATAAGCATTGTTTCACTAACCAAACAAATCAACATACCTGACCCATTTTGGAGACATTACCTGATCATCATTTCTGACTTTCTTCCTCTAATGCAACGGAAACTTTGTCGTCCACATAGTCCTCGAATAGGGAATCACTCTGGCCTTGAATTTCGTACTATGGCACGACATATCTTTACTGGCCAGGTCACTGGTAAGAGGTGAATTGTCGAGACAATGGCGTGCAGGAGTAGGGGAGGTCTTGCTGGGTAAGGCATTGACCCTGCCTGGCATCTTGTAGGGGAAGGTGTCCCGCGAATAGGTACCAAAAATCACGCGTGAAAGTCGAAAATTGTGCAAATTAGGGACCTTGCAATTGCAGCGTGTTTATATACATCAAGGGAAGTCACAGTGACAAACGTGTGGACCTATATGTACATCAACGGGAGTCGGCTGGTGAAAGGATACACCTACTTGTAATACGTTTTGCAGCACTATTACAGACAAGCTGTCTCAATGCCCACCTCTTGACTCAAATAACAATGCAACAAACCTAGATGCAGAGAGGCTTAACATTAAGACCCTAATTCAATGCACTGTAGAAGAAACCCTAGGTTTCTCCACTCATCAACATTAACACTGAATTTGATGATAATGATGAGAGCATTAATGACTATGTTGCAAGGAAAAATAGATCACACAACAACTGATTGGTTCATCCTCACTCCACAACTTTTAGAATTCCAGAATTTAAAAGCTATACCCATTAAAAAATGCGATACATGGAGAACAAATGGTGGACTGAGCAAGTGAAAGACCAGCAAATGCTGGCTGATAGAAATGACCATCATGGGTTCTACAAGTCCATAGAAACCACCCAGAGGCCACCCGAATATAATATAATCTGTTTTCGATCAGCTGAAGGACACCTACTGAGAGACAAGCAAAGAATCCTAGAATGATTGGCACAACACTTCAATACCTTGATGAATTCCAGAATACCATTGGAGCACAGTATTCTTGACAGTATTCCAATTGCTCTCCAAGTACCAGATCTCGATGTCCCACCAACACTTGCAGAAACTGTTCAGGCCATCCGATCTCTAATAAATAACAAACGCCCTGGCCCTGATGGCACACCATCTGAACCAAAGAGGGTAGCTAGTTAATCCACCGGCTCTTCCATGATCTCATACAGATTATCTGGAACCAAGAACGATTTCCATCTGAATGGCTTACTTCTGAATATTTATTTTAACCATGTAGAGGAAGAAAGGGTACCATTCAAATTGTGACAACAGCAGAGGCATCTCCCTGCTTGTGAATGTTAGCGGAGTACTAGCTAAGGTAATGTTATCCAGACTGATAAAACATCTGAGTCAGCAATGCCTAAAATACGATGTGGATTTCGGTAGGAATGAAATACTTTTAAAATGATCTTTTTGCTCTACAGAAGCAAGAGAAATGCCACGAGTAGAACCGTGACTTATTTATTGCATTAATCTATCCTGCCAGAGCATTTGACACTGTCAAAAGAGAACTTTTATGGACTGCTCTATTGCAATTTTGAGATACAAAAAAAAAAAAAAAAAAGTCTCTTACCAACTGTAAGTGAGTGCCTGACAATATGAATGGACTGAGTCAACAAGCGGGAACAAATCCGAACCCTTTAACATGAACGTGGCGTAAAGGAAGAATTTGTCTGGGTTATTTTCATTTTCAACAAATACCTCACTGCATTCACCCTTTTAAATCACCAGGAAATGAACTAATATGATGGAATAAAATGCCAGTTCTATTTTGGTAAGTAAAGTATTCATCTCAGACGTCTTCATGTGCAATGAAACACTGAAATGGCTCATTTCCAACTACAATATGCTGATGAGTGCGCTGTCCTTGCACATACCCCAGAAGCCCTACAACACAGTCTTGCCATTGTATCCAACATAAATCATACGATGCAACTCAGAATAAGTGTCAATAAAACAGATAATATCTGAGAAATCAACATAGCATTCTCTTCCATTTCAGATAAACATCGAAAATGTAAATAATTTGGAGAATTTTACCTACCTTTCGAAATATTCTCAAAGATAAAAAAGACTGATGCAGAAGTCACTGTGCAAATCAACCACACTTCCTCCTGCTTTGGAAGTCTCAGATCCAGTGTCTTTGAAGACACACTTGAGAGTCGAGACGAAAGCATCAGAAGGCTGTAGGCCACCCCATCCTTTCTTACCGTGCTGAATTCTGTACTACTAACCAACTTCACATTAAACAGCTTGAGTCGTTTCACATTGGATGCGTACAGCGCATCATAGCATTCACGTGGGAGGACAAGGTCCCTCGCTCAGAAATTGTCCAGCGGGCAAATTCAGCCAGCTTAGAAAATATGCTGGCTAAAAACAGCTGAGATGGGTCGGACACGTGTTCTACATGCCTGATCACCGCCCTTCCCGCCAGGTTCTGTATTCTCAGGTCCATACAGGACGCCACAACCCAGTGGACAAAAGATGAGATATAAAGATGATATAAGACCATCTCTAAAAAATGCAACATCACACTAAAAGACTTTGAAACCAGTGCCTTTGACAAAAAACAATGAAAAACCCCAAGTAGCGATGGAACCATTCATCTCGAAGAAGCTTGGAGCCCCGACCAAAAAGAATATAAATAACAGAGACAACCAAGACAGAGTTTTCCAGGCAAGGTCGGACTTGACATGGCGACTGTATGGTAAAGTTTGCGGATCCAGGATAAGTCTGTACAGTCACACGCACTGGCTCCAGAAGGATAGTTTCAAGTTAATGTGTGTGTGTGTGTGTGTGTGTGTGTGTGTGTGTGTGTGTGTCTGTGTGTGTGTCTGTGTCTGTGTCTGTGTGTCTGTTTGTGCGTGTGTGTGTGTGTGTGTGTGTGTGTGTGTGTGTGTGTGTGTGTGTGTGTGTGTGTGTGTGTGTGTGTGTGTGTGTGTTCTTACCTAGTTGTTCTTACCTAATTGTATCTTTACAGGAATGAGTCAAGCTCGTACTGTCCCGTGTCTTAAACCATATTTATCGTACATATCCTTAAATTTGTTAATTGTTTTGGCACACACTATTTCATTCGGTAGTGCATTCCATTGATCAATTGCTCTGTTTGGGAAACTGAATTTCCTTACGTCTTTATCACCTCTCTTCTTATGCAGTTTTTTGCAGTGTCCTCTTGCTGATGCTTCTCCATATGTTAAATAATCATTTATGTCTATTTTCTCCTTTCCTGATATGCATTTATATAGCATTATCATGTCACCTCTTTTCCTTCTCTCCTGTAGTGTTGGTAGATTCAGTTTATTTAGTCTTTCTTCGTAGCTTAGGTCCCTTAAGCTTGGTATCCATCTGTAGCGGCCCTTTGAACTTTTTCAATCTTGTCTATGTGCTTTTTGAGATGAGGACTCCAGACTACTGATGCATATTCCAGGGTTGGTCTAATGAATGATGTTATTATCCTTCTTAGCATGTCTTCATTTATGTATGTGAATGCTATTCTCATATTTGCAAGCAGTGTATACATGTTCCGTACCTTCTCGCTGATGTGGTCAGCCGGAGATAGTCTGTTATTGATGATCACACCTAGGTTTTTCTCTCTTTCTGATGTATATAGGGTTTTATTTCCTAACTTATAATCCCAATCAGGTCTTATTCCACTTTTACCAAACTTGATTACATGACACTTGTCCACATTGAATTCCATTTGCCATGTACTACTCCATTCATGAAGTTTATTTAATTCTTCTTGTAGCTCTTTACAAGAGTCTGTGTTAGTAATTCTCCTTTGTATTTTTGCATCATCTGCAAACATATTCAGATAGCTCTCATTTCCAGTGTTACTGTTTATATCATTTATATACACTAAAAACATGATTGGTGCCAGCACTGAACCCTGTGGTACTCCACTAGTCACTTCTTTCCATGATGAGTAGTTTCCTCTTAGTACTGTCCTCATTTCTCTTTTTATGAGAAAGTCTTGCATCCAACAAAACAGTTTGCCTCGAATTCCTCCTTGATGGTACAGTTTCCATAAAAGTCTTTGGTGTGGTACTGTCAAAAGCTTTCTTGAAATCTAAATAGATACTGTCCACCCATCCTTCCGTTTCCTGTATTGTGTTTGTTACTCTGTCATAGTAGCTTAACAGATTAGTAACACATGATTTTCCTTTTCTGAAACCAAACTGTCTTTCTGTTATCATACTGTGTTCTTCTAGATGATTTACCCAAGCTTTTCTTATAAGTTTTTCTAATACCTTGCATACAACACTGGTCAGTGATACTGGTCGGTAGTTGAGTGGATTTTGTCTATTTCCTTTCTTGAATAAGGGGACAATATTTGCTTTTTTCCAAATATCTGGTAGTTTACCTTGACTCAAGGATTTCTGGAAAATTAAAAATAATGGTTTACATAACTCCTTTGCACATTCTCGTAATACCCAACATGAAATTTCATCAGGACCACTTGCTTTTCCTCTGTCTAATCTACTTAACTCCTCCTGTATTACTTTTTCTGCTATTTGTATATCTGGTAGTATGTGTGGACATGCGTGTTCCACATAGTCCCTCTCAAAATTTTTTTCTTCTGTAAAAACTAATTGGAAATTCTTATTTAAAGCGTCACAAATATCTTTCTCTTGTGTATAAGTGATTCCCTTGTCCGTAATGAATTGTATTATATCTTTTACTTTAGTTTTGCTTCTGATATAGCTGTAAAACAGCTTTGGTTGATCACTACTTTTATTTATTATATCCTCCTCAAACTGTTTTTGGGCTTCCCTCCTTATTCTTGTATAGTCGTTTCTTGCCTGTTTGTAATTATTGTACGCCCTTTCACTATTGTGTCTTCTGTATCTATTCCACAACAAATCTCTTCTTTCTTTTGATTTTTTACATTCTGTATTGAACCATTTCTGTATTTTCTTATCTGCTTCTTTGTGCTGTGGGATGTACTTCTGGACTCCTATTTCATAAAATTCACAAAAATGTTTATATACAGCATTTAAATTTTGTCGTCTAAGCTCATTTTCCCAATCAACTTCTAAGAAATACTTCTTTAGGTCTTGATAATTTCCCTTTTTATAGTTTAGGCTCTTTTTGTAACTATCATTGCTGTTTACTATGTCATATGCTATCCTGAAGTTATAGTTTAGTACTGCATGATCGCTTTTGCCGAGTGGAGGGTGTTATATTAAACTGTCAATATCATTTTCTTGCCTTGTAAATATTAGATCTAGTACTGAAGGTACGTACATCAAGTTCTCTTTCTCTGGTGGTTTCCCTCACATGTTGCATTAAGAAAAACTCTTGTACGAGATCCAGGAGCTTTTGGTCCCAACAGCTTTCTTGGCTATTTATATCAAGAGTATTCCAATTTATATTTGTATTGAAGTCCCCAGTTAGTATAATTCTCTCCGATTTCTCTTCCATTTTATGTAGCAATGATCTTACACTCTGAATTGTACTCTCTGCCAGGTCCTCATATTCGTCTCTTTCCCATGTGTTTGATCTGGGTGGCATATACAAATTTGCTACAATTACTTTACCTTCAGATGTGTCGATCTCTACTGCAATCAGTTCTACTTGTGATGGTCTATTTATCTATTGCCAGACGCCTCAATCCCGTTTGGGGTGGCCACAAACAAATCGCCTCCAAGTCGCCCTGTCCCCCGCCATTTCACTCCCCTGCTCCCAACTCTCACACCCCTCTCTCATATACCTCTCCACCCCATCTCTCCATCTCATCCTCGGCCTCCCCCTCCCTCTTTCCCCCTCCACCTCACTTACATACACTCTCTTCGTCAGTCTTTCACCCTCCATCCTCTCCACATGGCCAAACCACCTCAGTGTGTTCCTCATAACGCTTCCTATCACATCCACATCAACACCACAACGCTCCTTTATATCCTCATTCGTCAGCCTGTCTCTCCATGTGACTCCACAGGCTCCTCTTAAATAACTCATTTCCACGGCTCTCGTGTGATGGTATATCTAGTTTTATTTCCTTGACTTTTAGATTTTTCTTAGTTAATATTATAATTCCTCCTCCTTTTTTTAAATATCTGTCTCTTCACCATATATTGTATTCCTCTAAGTTTAGTATGTCATTTGATATCCTTAGTATTAATTTTGTTTCAGTTAGGCATATTATTTGTGGTTCATTTTCTCTGACATAATCATTCATCTCTAGTAATTTAGATACCATTCCATCCACATTTGAGTACATCAACTTTATCATCTTGTTTATATACTTGTCCTGACATGGTTCTACTACCTTCCTCCTTTTTTCCATCCTGTTTGTGTACCACTTTCGTACCTGCAATCCTATTACTTTGTAAAAAAATTTCTTCTTGTCCTCTTCTGATCTTCCCTCATTTTTTGTTTTTGCTTCCTCCCTTTTCTCTTTCAGTAATTCCATTTCCTCTTGTGTTAGACATCTTTTTATCCATGCATTTTTGAACTCCTCTTTTTCTTTAAGATTCTTTGCATTTTTTAGTATCTCTTCCACAGTGTTTACACTCTGGAAAGTCACCTTTAGAGGTCTTGTCTTGCTTTTCTCGTATTTCCCTAACCTTTTGTGTTCCTCTATGTCTTTACTACAGATTTTCTCTGATACTTCTTTCAGTAAGCTCATTACATTTGCCATCTCCTTTTTGTCTCTTGTTTTCTTGTTTTTAACTTCATCCTCTTCTATACCAATGATTACTATTGATTTGTTTATCTCTACTGACTCTCTGACTAACTTTGGATTGTTTCGGATTAGTCTTTTCACCTCCTTTTTAATGCTTTTTTCCTCCACCCTTGTTTCTAAGTCTTTCTTTACTTTCACCATTTTTGCATACGTGGTTTCTACATCATTTTTGTAGCTTTGCATAGCTTCATTTACTTGTGTTATCTTCTCCTCAATATCACTGCTCTGGTCAATAAGACTGCTAACTTGCCTAATTGTCTCTGTGTCATTTTTGAACTCTTCCATAACACTCTCGTGACTGACTACTGTACTTGCTATTTCACTGATTATCTTCCTAAGTGTACTCAGTTCCACTGCTAGTTCACTGATGGTTGTGTCTTTCTTATTGGCCTCCCTTCCTAGTTTTTCTATTTCTTCCTTTTGCAAGTGCATCTGCTTCTTTATTTCATCAATTTCATTTTTTGATAGCTATTTTTTGTTTTTGTAAACATTCTACCAGTCTATTGTGTTTCTCTACTTCAACCAGTTCTTTGTATAAATCATCATTTTGCTTTTTACTTTTTATCCCTTTTCTTTTCCAAATTTGTTTTACTGAAGTATGTATCCATTTTGCAATACTTAAAGTGCAAAGCATATACTTACAATCTCCGTCTTGTTGTAAACAAACCTCAGAGATGACTCAGCGTATTCTTTCGTCTTGGTTCTATTTCCCGTTTTTACAAGTCTTGTTGAAACTTATTTTTTTTTCCTTTTTATAATGAACAATCATTTAGTCTAACCTGGTACTGAGCTTGACTCATACAAAGATACTATTTAGGTAATGCCACTGGCCGTGATTGGTACGGAGCGCCGGTGTCACACGTCCACCTAGCTTGAATCCCTCTGTGTGTGTGTGTGTGTGTGTGTGTCACAGGTCTCTCAAGGTGAACAAAATAATCGGGTGGAAGCAAGACGAATGTGGAAACTGACAACATTGTAAGAATAATTTTTCCCCATCCTATAATTAAGTGGGAGTAATAAATATTTGAGTCAAATTATTTATTACTTTTTTTTTATGATAAACCCCCAAAATGGCGGCCACGTGGTGTAGTGGGCTAAGAGACTTCAACTGGATTTAGCCCATAAAGGTTCAAGATGTAGGATATGTTAGTTTCTTTTTCGCTTATTTAATGCCACCCAGGGGTGAAGGGGTGGTCTACTATTTATTAATATCTACACTGAACACCGTAGCCAGCCTAGGTTGGATTTTAGTAAGATAATTAGTTAGTAATACTTACAGAGACTCATAAACCCATACTGAGACTCCTACCTTCTCATCCATTATATACGTGGTACCAACAAGGTCCCTTTCTATCTGAAGGATGATAATGTAATCAATAGAGTCGCTGAAGCAGTGTGTTCCCTTCTGCACCTGCGTCAGGAGGAAGGTATCAGCGTCGTCAGAACTGGTGATGGGGTGGAGGTATATGCAACGCCCCGGACTGAGGTACACAGGGTTGCTTCATTGTAGAAATTCTTAGGGCACAAACCCTCCATAGTCCACCATGCTGGGGCTGAATAAAGAACAAGAATAACAAGAGGGAGAAGGTTTAGATTATGCTGTAAAACCTCCTTCAAAATCGGAAATTATCTTTCGAAC
Organism: Coenobita brevimanus; assembly: GCF_032717465.1. Lineage (NCBI taxonomy): Eukaryota > Metazoa > Arthropoda > Malacostraca > Decapoda > Coenobitidae > Coenobita > Coenobita brevimanus. Next base: position 35,745,538 of record NC_136997.1, on the reverse strand, counting down.
AGAAGGGACTAAACGGGTTCGGCGCGGAATCCATCCATAATTTGGAATCTTTATCATCTATCTATCCATCATCCTATCCTACATTGCCCCCTGAGGAGTGCAGGAGCCCGGGGCTAGGCAAGTTGATCCTGACATTTAAGTTGAGAGTGACCAGCCTCATCCATCCCTGAGTGGCATTACGTGAGCAATAACCCCAACCACCCCTTGGATATAAACCTTCACTGGCTTAATTCGATTGGAGCACCGCAATTACCCACTAAACCACCAGGCGCCATAATTTGGTTATATGGTTACCACTCAGTGTAGTAAATAGTTTCCTGGTGTACAGGAAACCATTTTTGGCTTGTCACTCAGTGTAGGGTCACCCATAGGCAGAAGGAACAGGAAGGAATGAAGGAAAGAAAGACAAAAGAGGGAGTGTAAAGTCACCCGTAGGCAGAAGGACAAGGAAAGACTGAAGTAAACAAAGACAGAAGAGGACAGAAGGAAAACAGGGAGGAGAGAAAAGGACAGACACCCGAGAGCATCATTACATCGACTGAGTGGATAGTGAGCGCCCCCACCTACCGCAAAATTATTTTTTTTCCTTATTTTTAGTTGTCAGCGTCTATAATATCGGAGTATTTCCCAGAAAATGTAAGCCAATTTTTATTGTACTTCCAAAACCCCATGGAAAGATAAACAATCGCAGGATTCTTGAGGGGCTGGTCAACAATGCCACTGAAGTCTATTACAGGGTCTGAGTGAGGGAGTCAGGTATAAGATAATGTGTTATGTGTTAGGGAATATCTTCAGTGAAGCCAGAAATAGACCTATTCTGTGGAGATTGTTGAACCACGTAAGTCAGGATGAATATTGAACAAAGATCAGTCTGATTCCTTGGTTCATCTTCACAGCATTCCGATTCTCACTCTCACCCATAGTACATCTGACACTCAAAAGAAAAGATCCAGATTTTGTTCCAGTGAAAGAGGATATTCTTCCAGTTTTTATTCGAACCTAAACGATGAGGAAGTTTACATCAGGATATATCCTGAACTGGCCGCAAACTGACCAGGTCCTTTGTGAGCAATGAAGGTTTGGGAGACTGGAGCAAGGAGAAATGATCTTAAGAAACCTTATTCCATCATACAAAGCGTGAATGTGGTAAGATCAGAAGGACGAAGAAAGGTAGTATTTCAGGACTGTCACTACATTCCTCTTCTCATATTGATTTTGACACGGTTGCTGGAGGATTGTAAAGCCTTGAAAATATAGTTTCCATAGTTTTCCACACGGTGTGGGTGAGGGGAGAGATGTAAGAAGAAGTGTGGCAAGATTCATCCGTAGTTGAAGTTCAAAGATTACTCGTATTAAGGAAGTAATTCTTTGGGTGTCTGGCTTCCTCTTTGTGATTTCAGGGTTGACAAAAGTTGTGAAATTCTGAAGTGGGACGATGACGACACAAAGAAAACTGGCAACACGAATTTACTTAAACCCACACATTATGATGGATTCAGTTAGTCCCTCTGGTGACTGTAAGGCGCGACTACCAAGGCACAGTGAACACAGACTTAAGGTTGATCTATCGATTGCCAGACGCCACAACCCCGCAATAGGTGGCCACCCGACCTTGAGTCACCCGTTTTAATGGCAGGGGGACTAACCCTCCACCAGCCCACTTGCTGACACGTAGGGAGCACGGACGGTGGGGTTATACGGTTACCACCCAGCGTTGTAAATGGTTTCTTGGCTTAAGAAAAACATTTGGCTTGTCACTCAACGTAAAGCCACCTTTAAAGGAAAGAAAAGTAATAAGAAGTGACAGGAAAGATGGGAGAAATAGGAAGAGAGGAGGGCAGACACAGAAAAAGAACGATAAAGGCTAAGGAAGAAGTAGGCAGGATTACATCAAGTGAGTGAATCGATAAGAATTTTAAATGATCAAGATAAGTAACTGTTAAAAGTAAATTCTTCGAGATGATGCTACTCTCACACCGTATCTGAGTCTTCTTAATGCCCCAAAGTCCCATGCTAGTACGGATCTAGTAGTTGCAACCTTGGGCTAATTTGATAAGGGAACCCAGTACACTGCAGACGTTTTCTACCCACCTACAGTCCACCATCCTCCTTTTGGGGGAAAAGGAAATTAGCTGATGGGCGTTTGTAGAACAACGTAGGTGAGCCACCCAGCTATGTCGGTGTTGCCACATTAAAGCTTCCCTTTCCCACACCAAGTGCCTGGATTTGGTGCTGTTAGCTAGACAAGGAGAGTATTGACACAAATACTGAAAAAAATAATAATAAATTTCATTGATGATACTAACAGATAACAGATGTGAGTAAACTAATAAAACAAGAAATTATGCTACTCTTACATGATATCAGATTCAGCCGGTTCCTCCTCCATCTGTATATGGTGTGGGTAGAAGGGCACGGTAAGCACTGACATAAGGTTGCTCATGGAGGCCGCTGTTAAGATGTCCACAGCCCACCCACCCCCAGAAAATCAGCCACACACTCGCCCATGAAAACACGCGCACCCTACTATCTTTCATGGACTTCATCATTTCTCACTCGATCCATACACGTCACTCCACACATACTCCTCATACACCTCATCTCCATTACATTAAAACTTTTCTTCCCTGCTACACCTATATTCCATGTCTCAGCCCCTTATAACGCTGTCGGTACCATAACACCCTTATACATCTTCTCTTTACATCAGTTCTAAGTGAACAACATCTAAACATTTTTTTCATTCCTCCAAACACCTTTCCTACTTCATTCATTCTAAACTTAACTTATACATCTATTCTTCAATCCACAGCAACATGTGAACCTAAATACTTAAAACACTCTACCTCCTCAAGTAACTTACCATTCAAAACAATATTCATCCTCTTACTATTTACCACCCTCGTACACTTCATCACTTTACTCTTATTCTCATTTAATCTCAATGTCCTCCTTCACACGCCTTTCTAAAGTTCTCTGCCAACTGTCTCAATCTCTCCTCTGAATCAGCCACTGGTGCAGCATGATTTGCAAACAGCACCTGGTTCAGATTCCACTCTCAACCACCAGCATTCACCAGATTCCAACCTCCAGGTAACACTCTAACAACACCATCCATATAAATATTAAACAATCAAGGCGACATTACACATCCCTTCCGCAGCCCTGCTATCACGGGAAATCAATCAATCACAGTATTTCCCACTCTTTCACATGCTCTGCTATTTACATGAAAACGTTCCAATCCTTTTAGCAACCAACCATCAAGTCCATACAATCTTAATTCAGTCCACAAAGTCTCTCTATCAATTCTATTATACGCTTTCTCTAAATCCATGAACGTCCAAAACACATCCTTACCTTTCGCTAAATGCTTTTCACACACCTGTCCCACAGTAAACTCCTGAGCCACACATACCCTCCCTCTCCTAAAGCCATACTGCTCATCATCAATCACTCCCTTTCTACACTCTCTAACACTCTTAATTAATACTCAATCATACACCTTACCTACAACACTCAAAAGACTTATACCCCTAAAGAGGGTACATTCATACTTATCACCCTTACCTTTATACTCAGGAACCTCACAAGCACTTGCCCAGTCAATAGGCACCATACCTCTAACAAAACACACATTCAACAATCTTACTAACCACTTAACAATAGTCGCTCCACCACCTTTTAGGCATTCCACAGCACACGCCCATTTCTCATGCCCCTTTATCAGACATGGGAACATTAGTTTAGTAAGTGTCAGACAGCCATGGAAGCAAGGTCGTGCCCAGTGCTAAGCAAGACCCTCATCGTAACGGCTACAGTCTCCAGCAGTTTTACGATTCCCCGCATCTCCCCACCGAGTTTTCGATCGGCAGTAGTGGACGTGTGTGAATTGCAGTGGATCGATCAATCAGAGATGCCCAGCCTCTTTGCAGAAACAGCTCGATTTTTTCTCCACTGTCATTTGAGTCTATGAGTGTTTTTCCTTTGCTTTGATATTTTGAATTTACTTTGAGATTCTTATAACATAAATATATTTTGTTGTAATTAATAAATTTTCAGTTCTTTTCTTTGAGCTTAATTAAATGTAGACTTGTGTCTGATTTCTCCACATTGTGTTTTGTTTTATTTGCTTCTTCCAATTTGCACAAATTTCTTATATTAAGCACGACCGGGATTTAGGCATTAATTCTTAAATCCTTTGTGCCAGCCAGGAGTTAGCCGCAGCAAGAGTCTGTTCATTATAATTCGTACTATTATTGATTATCAGGGGTAAGGACACTATCTCAGAGGCCAATAGTACGAACAGTACAATACTTGTGAGTGATTAGTCTCAGTTTTGTACTGTTGAGAAAGTTTTAAAAATTCTCGTCTTTAGAGAATCGGCGAAGTAAGCCATTTAAAGTAAAATTTACTAATTGATTTCATAAGTCGATTTCTTTGTGTCAATCGACGAATTATTAGCATTTACTTGTATTTTCACTTCCCCCCATGACAGTTGGTGAAAGCGAAATCTGAACGTGAGTTGTGGGTATCTGTGAGTGTATATGGGCCTGATAGCAAATGGGATGCAGAAGAGAGAAAATGTTTTGGGAATGATGTTAATGAGTGTCTGCAGAGTTTTGCAGCAAATGTGCATGTGGTATTGATGGGAGATCTGAATGGCAGAGTGGGAAATTTAGCAGGTGAGCGTGTAGTTGGTATGCATGAAGTGCTTGGAAGAAATGAAAATGGGGAACGAATGAAAGGGATGTGTGTTGAGCGAGAGTTGTTGATTGGAAGTATCAGATTTGAGAAGAAAGATATAAGCATACATGGCAGAAACGGGAGGGTAGAAGGGTTGTTGATGGAGCATTGGTGGTCTTTGTGGTTGTGTCCAGGAATGTAAGCGGAAGATTGTTGGATGTGAAAATTTTGAGCGGGGAGGGTGGAGGTATGTCTGACAACTACCTGGTGGAGAGAAAGTCGAGAGTACGCAAGAAATAGGTGGGAGCTGGGAAAGTTAGGTGTGGCAGGGAGATTTTGAGAGTCAGTGAGTTGAACAAAAGAGAGAAAATGATATAGTATCAGGAGAAAGTGAAAGATGAATGGAACGCAGTGAAAGACCAGGAAAATGGCAGTGTGGAGGAGGAATGGTAGTGGTTTTTGAATACTGCAGTGCTACATGCTGAAGAGGTGTGTGGTGTGAGTCGAGAGGGTGGTGGTGTAAGAAAAGGAAGTGAATGGTGGTGCGGGGAAGTAAGTATGCCTGTGGCTCAGAAGAGACGTGCATATGAAGTGTGGCTGCAGAGGAAGGATGAGGTGTCATATGAGAGGTGTAAGGAAAAGAGGAATAGGGCGAGAAGGACTGTGCGTGATGATGAAGTGGATGAGAGGTGGGGTAGGCGATTGACTGAGAATTTTCAACACAATAAGAAAATGTTTTGGAAGGATGTGAAAAGGATGTGAAAGGGAGAGCCTGGGAAGGAAGAGAGAGTAAAAGCAGAGGATGGAAGCATGTTAACTGAGATGGATGCAGTAAGATAGAGATGGACAGAGTATTTTAAAAATCGTTAAATGTAGACGAGGAAATGGAGGCTGAGATTGAGGCAGATGGAACGGTGCAAAGACTAATTGTTTTGGGAGAGATGAATGATTCTTTGATCACGATGGAGGAAGTGCAGGAGGCAGTACAGGAGATGAAAACAGGGAGAGCTACAGGTATGGATGGGTGTGCTGTGGATTGCCTGAAAGGTGGTGGAGCGACTATTATTAAGTGGTTAGTAAGATTGTTGAATATGTGTTTTGTTAGAGGTATGGTGCCTATTGACTGGGCAAGTGCTTGTGTGGTTCCTGAGTATAAAGGTAAAGGTGATAAGTATGAATGTACCATCTTCAGGGGTATAAGTCTTTTGAGTGTTGTGGGTAAGTTGTATGGTTGAGTTTTAATTAAGAGTGTTAAAGAGGGTATAAAGGGAGTGATTGATGATGAGCAGTATGGCTTTAGGAGAGGGAGGGTATGTGTGGCTCAGGTGTTTGCTGTGGGATAGGTGTGTGAAAAGCATTTAGTGAAAGGTAAGAATGTGTTTTGGACGTTCATGGATTTAGAGAAAGCGTATAGTAGAACAGATACAGAGACTTTGTGGACTGAAATAAGATTGTATGGACTTGATGGTTGGTTGCTAAAAGGATTGGAACGTTTTCATGTAAATAGTAGAGCATGTGTAAGAGTGGGAAATGCTGTGATTGATTAATTTCCCGTGATAGTACGGCTGCGGAAGGGATGTGTAATGTCGCCTTAATTGTTCAATATTTGTATGAATGGTATTGTGAGAGTGTTAGCTGTAGGTTTGAGTCTGGTGAATGCTGGTGGTAGAGAGTGGAATCTGAATCAGGTGCTGTTTGCAAATGATGCTGCACTAGTGGCTGATTCAGAGGAGAGATTGAGACAGTTGGCAAAGGACTTAAGAAAGACATGTGAAGGAGGACATTGAGATTAAATGAGAATAAGAGTAAAGTGATGAAGTGTACGAGGCTGGTAAAATGTAGGAGGATGAATATTGTTTCGAATGGTGAGCTGCTTGAGGAGGTAGAGTGTTTTACGTATTTAGGCTCACATGTTGCTGTCGATGGAAGAATAGATGCAGATGTTAAGTTTAGAATGAATGAAGTAGGAAAGGTGTTTGGAGGAATGAAAAAAATGTTTAGATGTTGTTCGCTTAGAACTGATGTAAAGAGAAGATGTATAAGGGTGTTATGGTACCGACAGCGTTATAAGGGGATGAGACATGGAATATAGGTGTAGCAGGGAGGAAAAGTTTTAATGTAATGGAGATGAGGTGTATGAGGAGTATGTGTAGAGTGACGCGTATCGATCGAGTGAGAAATGATGAAGTCCATGAAAGACTGTAGGGTGCGTGTGTTTTCATGGGCGAGTGTGTGGCTGATTTTCTGGTGGGTGGCTGTGGACATCTTAACAGCGGCCTCCATGAGCAAACTTATGTCAGTGCTTACCGTGCCCTTCTACCCACACCATATACAGATATAGAAGGAACTGGCTGAATCTGATATCGAGTAAGAGTAGCATAATTTCTTGTTTTATCAGTTTACTCTTATCTGTTATCTGTTAGTATCATCAATGTACTTTATTATTATTTTTTTGTAATATTTGTCAATACTCTCCGTGACTGTCTAACAGCACCAAACTCAGGCACTGAAGGAACTGGCTCAATTAGATTTTTTTTCTTGTTTCCATTTTCCTTCTCATGATTTAACTTCGTGTTGGATAGAGACGCTTTAATGTGGCAACACCGACATAGCTGGGGTGGCTCACCTGCGTTGTTATACAAACGCCCCTCAGCTAATTTCCTTTTCCCCCAAAGGAGGATGGTGGACTGCAGATGGGTAGAAAACGTCTGCAGTGTACTGGGTTCCCGTATCAAATTAGCCCAAGGTTGCAACTACTACATCCGTACTAGCATGGGACTTTGGGGCATTAAGAAGACTCAGATACGGTGTGAGAGTAGCATCATCTCGAAGAATTTACTTTTAACTGTTACTTATCTTGATCATTTAAAATTCTTATCAATCCACTCACTTGATGTAGTGCTGCCTACTTCTTCCTTAGCCTTAATCATTCTTTTTCTGTGTCTGCCCTCCTCTCTTCCTATTTCTCCCATCCTTCCTGTCACTTCTTATTACTTTTCTTTCCTTTAACCCGCCCCGTCCCGGCCACTTTTCGACCACTGGTACCCCCCAGTCCCGGGCAATTTTCGACCTTTTTTTTTTTGCTAAAACTTTCGCTTTTGGTGAGAAACATCGAAAATTCATAGAGAAATCGCTCACCTGAGGTTTAAAATACTCATTACAGGTAGGAGAGCCTCCTTACTTTACTGGGTTTTCTATCAGGCTGGCACCAAAGAAAACGAGTTCTATGGGAGGATAACTATTTCACACCACTCATAAACGGTATTTATTTATTTACTGTTACGAATTTATATGTAGTACAAAAGTATATTGGTTTTCAAGCAGTAATATAGGCATTATAAGCATTGTTTCACTCACTAATACCTGACCTTTTTTTTGCCACATTACCTGATCATCATTTCTAACTGTTTCTTCCTCTAATGCTATGTAAAGTTTGTCCTCCACATTGTCATTGATTGGGGAATCACTCTGGCCCTGAATTTCGTACCGTGGCATGACATGGCTATACTGGCCAGGTCACTGATAACAGGTGAATTGCTGAGAAAAGGGCATGCAGGGGGGGGAGGAGGTCATGCTGGGTAAGGCATTGTCTCTGCCTGGCATCTTGTTGAGGCAGGTGTCCCGTGTATATGTACCAAAAATGACTCGCGAAAATTGAAAATTGTGGAAATTATGAACCTTACAATTGCAGGACGTTGAAGTACGTCCTCGGGATTAGCTGTGACAAAACGTGAGGACGTGGAAGTACGTCCTCAGGACGGCGCGGGTTAAAGGTGGCTTTACATTGAGTGACTAGCCAAATGTTTGTCTGTAAGCCAAGAAACCATTTACAACGCTGGGTGGTAACAGTATAACCAAACCGTACGTGCTCCCTACGTGTCAGCAAGTGGGCTGGTGGAGGGTTAGTGCCCCTGCCATTAAAACGGGTGACTCAAGGTCGGGTGGCCACCCCATGCTGGGTTGTGGCGTCTGGCAATTGATAGATCAACCTTAAGTCTGTGTTCACTGTGCCTTGGTAGTCGCGCCTTACCGTCACCAGAGGAACTAACTGAATCCATCATAATGTGTGGGTTTAAGTAAATTCGTGTTGCCAGTTTTCTTTGTGTCGTCATCGTCCCACTTCAGAATTTCACAACTTTTGTCAACCCTGAAATCACAAATAGGAAGCCAGACACCCAAAGAATTACTTCCTCAATAATTTTTGAGCTTCAACTACGGATGAATCTTGCCACACTTCTTCTTACTTCTCTCCCCTCACCCACACCGTGTGGAAAACTATGGAAACTATATTTTCAAGGCTTTACAATCCTCCAACAACCTTGTCAACATCAATATGAGGAGAGGAATGTAGTGACAGTCCTGAAATACTACCTTTCTTCGTCCTTCTGGTCTTACCACATTCACGCTTTGTATGATGGAATAAGGTTTCTTAAGATCATTTCTCCTTGCTCCAGTCTCCCAAACCTTCATTGCTCACAAAGGACCTGCTCACTTTGAGGCCAGTTCAGGATATATCCTGATGTAAACTTCCTCATCGTTTAGGTTCGAATAAAAAAACTGGATGAATATCCTCTTTCACTGGAACAAAATCTGGATATTTTCTTTTCATTTTCAGATGTACTATGGGTGAGAGTGAGAATCGGAATGCTGTGAAGATGAACCAAGGAATCAGACTGATCTTTGTTCAGTATTCATCCGGACTTTCGTGGTTCAACAATCTCCACAGAATAGGTCTATTTCTGGCTTCATTGAAGATATTCCCTAACACATAACACATTACCTTATACCTGACTCCCTCACTCAGACCCTGTAATAAAGACTTCACAGGCTTTGTTGACCAGCCCCTCAAGAATCCTGCGACTGTTTATCTTTCCATGGGGTTTTGGAAGTACAATAAAAATTGGCTTAAATTTTCCGGGAAATACTCCGATATTATAGACGCTGACAACTAAAAATAAGTAAAAAAATAATTTTGCGGTAGGTGGGGGCGCTCACTATCCACTCAGTCGATGTAATGATGCTCTCGGGTGTCTGTCCTTTCCTCTCCTCCCTGTTTTCCTTCTGTCCTCTTCTGTCTTTGTTTACTTC